>NC_059439.1:12346611-12664111 GCF_021028975.2 Sphaerodactylus townsendi | reverse complement strand
CAGTTGAATCCGGCCGTGAAAACCTTCAACAATACATCAGACAACAATAATAATTCCTGCATGTTTCAGGCTAGAACCCTGTTCCTCATTATCCAGTTTGCAGTCTGGAGCTACAACAAATATGTCCAGAGTTACAACTTCACTGAGGGTTAAGCCGTCAATTATTTTACCTCCAGATCCAGTGACTCCAGTTCTCATTTACATGGAGATGAAAAGGAAAAGATGGGGGTGGGAGAGAGAGAAGTTAGAAAGGTTGTGCTAAAGCTGTGCACACCCCCCCCCACTTTACAATCATTCAGCCTTGGAAAGAGATCCAAAGTATCTTTAAAAGAAAACACTTGGCTTTCTACACCTCTGGAAACTATCCTTTGCTTTCTTCTCTACCAGTTGTCTGTGTTTACAGACCGTAAACTGGAAGTTCCCTTTGACTCACACCCAATGGTTACCTCACTTCCCCCAGATCAGCTGTTTGGAAAGACACCATCGCTTGCCTCTGCTGTCACAAACAAGGCTGAAAGCTAGGCTGAAAGGATGGCATCTCAAAGCTAGTTCTCAGAAGGAGGAGTAGGAGTAGTAGTTTGGATTTATATCCCCCTTTCTCTCCTGTAAGGAGTCTCAAAGGGCTTACAATCTTTTTTCCCTTCCCTCCCACCCCACACAACACCCTGTGAGGTAGGTGGGGCTGACAGAGCTCTGAAGTCCTGTGACTAGCTGAAGGTTGCCCAGCTGGCATGTGTTGGAGTGCACAAGCTAATCTGGTTCACCAGATAAGCCTCTACGGCTCAAGTGGCAAAGCAGGGAATCAAACCTGGTTCTTCAGATTAGAGTGCACCTTCTCTTAACCACTATACCACACTGGCCCTAAAAGTACAGCTGGAGCTGATCCGTGGTTAATCTCCTTCAGCACCCTGTTTCACACTGGCTGATTCTGCACAGGCCACACAGGTTCATGGAACCCGTTTCCGTTGCCTGTGCTGCCATTTGCACGGTGGGTGCTGGGGCCAGCTGGGATCACTGGGATCTCAGAGGCAGGAGGCAGCATGGTTTGTATGGAAATGCTGTGTTTCCGTGCAAACCGCACAGCTGAGAATCCTCCCCCCCCCCCACCTGAGAATCCCCATTTAGGGTTGACTTAGAATTCGCCTTCCAAAGCGGCCATTTTCTCCAGGGGAACTAGTCTGTGTCAACTGGAGGTCAGGCTACCTCAGGCTCTGATACCAAAGTTTTTTGTCTTTTTAGTGTTTTTCCTTCATTTTCTCCAGCAGAGGAAAGCAGACTGTCGGAGTAGGCCAGGGTGTGTTATAAAATTATAATTTTAAAAATTATCATTAAATGTATTTTTTAAAGATCAGTTGTAATAGAGGAGACTTCCAGCCACTACCTGGAGAGTGGCAACCCTATGGCCTGTTATACCTCAATTGGAGGGGTATTAGTCAAGAGCAGTTGGATTTTAATCTGAAGAACCGGGTTTTATTCCAAACTCTTCCATCTGAGTGGCAGAGGCTTATCTGGTGAACCAGATGTGTTTCCGCACTCCTACATTCCTGCTGGGTGACCTTGGGCTAGTCACAGTTCTTCAGAGTTCTCTCAGCCCCACCTACCTCACAAGGTGTCTGTTGTGGGGGGGGGGGGAGGGAGGGAAAGGAGCTTGTAAGCCTTACAGGAGAGGAAGGTGGGGTATCAATCCAAACTCCTCCTCCTCCTGGTCCTCCTCCTGGTCCTCCTCCTGGTCCTCCTCCTCCTGCTCCTGCTCCTCCTCCTCCTCCTCCTCCTCCTCCTCGTTGTTTTTGTTGTTGTTGTTGTTGTTGTTGTTGTTGTTGTTGTTCTTCCTCCTCCTCCTCCTCCTCCTCCTCCTCCTCCTCCTCCTCCTCCTCCTCCTCCTCCTCCTCCTCCTCCTCCTCCTCCTCCTCCTCCTCCTCCTCCTCCTCCTCCTCCTCCTCCTCCTCCTCCTCCTCCTCCTCCTTGCTCACATGGAACTGCACTTCAGGGCTACCCCATCACAGGAAGCCAGACCTCACTGTGTCCCCCACTCCGGGCACCAACCTCAGTTGCAATTGCAAAGAGCTATTTGCTGACATTCCATTCCATTCAGATGAAGCGTCTGGCCGGGGAGTGCTATCTCTGCAAGAGAGGGAGAGCCTTCCGGCCCTTGCAAACCAAAGCCCTGCCTCCCTCTCCTCCCTTTGCTTTTGTCATTTTGGAAGGGGAAAGTGAATCCTCTGCCAGATGAGTTCAAAGGCATTGGAGTATGGGGAGGGGGGAGAATTGTGGGATGCGTTAAAGCAGTTCTCTGTCCTTTTTCCTGCAGCATCAGCTTCATCTGGACAAAAGGGTGACTATTGTGTCCTGTTGTCCGGACAAAAGGTTGTGTGTGTTCCCCTTTCCCTCAAACGCAGTTGAGAGAGAGATGGCCGAGGGTCAGCTTGGTTGGCTGTGGCCTGTCGATTCATTTCTCCACTTCCCATTCAAATTCTCTTCCATTCCTTGACGGGGGTTTCTCCCACTTTCAAAGGCTCAAGGAAAGTTGGGGTATGTGTTGGCAGGGAGTGAGTCCAGTGGCAGTTTGGTGCCATTCAGCTGCAAGCAGACAGAATCACGATCCAAGTCCAAAAGTCCAGACAATGGACAGAGTTGAAGCTATTGAGGGTCGTGGAACAAAAGGCCAACCAGGATGGGGGAAGGTATAGGGCATTTGGAGGTATTTTGATATTAACAGTGAAATGTAGTGCCTAGAGCAGTGGTGGCGAACCTTTGGCACTCCAGATGTTATGGACTACAATTCCCATCAGCTCCACTTCCCATTCAAATGGGAGTTGAAGTCCATAACATCTGGAGTGCCAAAGGTTCGCCACCACGGGCCTAGAGTAATGAACTAAGATCTTGAAGACTCAGGTTTAAATCCCCACTCTTCCATAGAAGCTTGTTGGGGTGACCTTGAGCCAATCATTTTCTCTCAGCCTAACCTACCATGCAGGGTTGTTGTGAGGATAAAATGGAGGAGGGAACAATGTAAGTTGCTTCGACTCCCTATTGGGGTGAAAGGTGGGTTAAAAATTAAATCAATAAATATAAATTACATGATGAAGAAGGAGTAGTAGTAGTAGTTTGGATTTATACCCCACCTTTCTTTCTTGTAAGGTGACTCAAGGTGGCAAACAAGCTCCTTTCCCTTCCTCTCCGCACAATAGACACCTGGTGAGAAAGGTAGGGCTGAGAGAGTTCTGAGAGAACTGTGACTAACCCAAGGTCACCCAGCAGGGATTGGGAGTGCAGAAACACATCTGGTTCACCAGATAAGCCTCTGCCACTCAGGTGGAGGAGTGGGGAATCAAACCCGGTTCTCCAGATCAGAATCCATCTGCTCTTAACCACTATACCACGCTGACTCTCTGTTGAAAATGTTAAAGATGAGGAAAATTGTTGCATCAAGGATGGAAGAGTCCTAAATGCTGTTGTCAAAATGGTGGGAAAGCAGAGAGTTGCAGACAGCTGGCAAAAGGTTTATCTGCAAATGATACAGCTGCACAGCATGTACAAAGACCAGGTCTGTGGCCCCCAAATTTTGGCTGACCTTGGTACTCTGGCAAACATGACCGTAACCTCAGCATGCCTCTGGGGGGCAAGAGGGAGGTGGAGATGTCAGGTCTTGTGTTTCATGCTCTTGTGATGTTTGGAACATTTTGACAAGCGTATTTATAGACATCTGATTGGCTTTGTCGTCCCCCCCCCCCCAGATGAGTGGCATTTTTTAAAATAATTTCTATTTTGAGATCCCAAAATAGTGAGTTCAGTCATGCAGAAATATTTCCCAAAATGCTACATGCGAACATTCGGCTCCTTTTTGATCCTATTCGGCATGATTGGCTCCTATGAAGGCTGCCCCCGTTGCTGCTTTCCCCTTTCTAGATCACTCAGATGTATGCTCCAAGCCAGTTAGATATCCTGTTGTGAGGAAGCAAAGCATCGTAGTACGATGCAGCCAATCATGTTTGGCTTTGCGGTGAGAAGGGGCAATGCAAACAAACAGGTGGACATTTTTGTGCCGAAATATTGCCAGAAAAAAAACATGTGGTCAAAAATATTTATGAAGAAAATGGGGGATAATTTTGACTCTTCCCTGCTTGTTTCTTCTCAGAAATACCAATACTTTCTGTCAACAGTTAGCTCAATTGAGCCGTTCGCATACTTAACGCTTTGCTAAATAAGCAAAACACAGGTCTCTGCCCTGAAGAACTTCTGGACAAATCTTAGAGATGAATGTGAAAAATGGCAGGTATTTCCCCCACCCACCAGGTTGCTTTCAGGAATAACAAGTTCCCCAGAGCAGCTCGTGAGAATCCAGACCTAACAGGTATGACACTTTATGTTCAACTGAACATCACTCAAGGAGACCTGGTGGAGTGGGCTAGTCCACTTTCCTTCGCTGCGGGGGCCCTTGGTTGGGACTGAGTCTATATACGATGGCAAGTTGCTTGGCGTGTTCCTCCTGTCAAATATCTATCTTTACCCCTCGCTGCTCCTGTCTTCTCAAGGCAGTAGGGCGAGCTCAGTCGCCCAATCAGGCAGAAGTAAAACGAAGGAGCGACACCGATATTGGAATTTCAGCAGGCTTGCTTTTATCTTCCCCAGCTCCAGGGTGAGGGGTAGAAACTTGGGCAGGGTGTGATCCCGGGGGCTGGGTTTCAGTGGTGGTGAGTCATCTGGGAGGGTGCCAAAGAGCCAAGGGTTCTGCTGTGTGCCAGTCCTTCCCTGGCAGATGTGGTGCGATGACTTCACCGCCTCCTTGTGCCCCATGGGGAGACAGGCACGGTAGATTACCTCACATGCACAGAAGGAGGGTGGGGGAAGAAACCCGTCGCCACGGGAGAGAGGAGGAGACGCCTCGTCAGGGAGGTGGGTGGAGAAAAAAAGATGTCGACTCCAGGGTATGTCCCCCAGCCCAGAGCACCCCGCCCTTTCCAACTCCTGATTTTATTCATTCATTCATTGATTAATTTACATTTCTTAATTAAATCCCGACCATCAGCCAAAACGCCTCTCCAGGAATCTGACGCCCAAACTTAAAAAACACCTATTATTCAATGGAAGGAATAAAGACAATTGAAAATCACAGATAAGAGTAACAAAAGAGAAACCGCAGCACCAGCATTAAACATTTAAATTGCATCCCTTCCTGAGCAGAAAATGTTTTGTTTTTATTTGGATATTTACTACATTTGTACGCTGCCCTTCCCCTTATGGGCTCAGGGCAGCTTCCATCAAATAAAATACAATAAATTACAAAATTTTAAAACCATTAACATCCTAAATCTAAAACAGATGGCAGCTAAAATCTCCATTTACGGCCTGCTTTTGTGACATAACGATATAGCAGCCACAGCCAAACTAAATGTTATGGCAGACATAGGCATTTTAGAGCAGAATTTTACTATTTAAGATTTGCCTCGAAGGCCCAGTTGAATTCAGGCCTAGGGTATGGCCAGCAGTAAGTGGTGTAGTGGTTAAGAGCAGATGGATTCTAATTTGGAGAACTGGGTTTAAGTGCCCACTCCTTCCCCTGAGTGGCAGAGGCTTATCTGGTGAACCAGATGTGTTTCTGCACTCCTAATACCTGCTGGGTGATCTTGTGCTAGTCACAGTTCTTCAGAGTTCTCTCAGTCCCATCCACCTCACAGGGTGCTTGTTGTGATGGGGGAAGGGAAAGGAAATTGTAAGCCACCTTGAGTTTCGTTACAGGAGAGAAAGATGGGTTATAAATCCAAACTCCTCCTCCTCCTCTTCCTCCTCTTCCTCTTCTTCCTCCTCTTCCTCCTCTTCCTCCTCTTCTTCCTTCTCCTTCTCCTTCTCCTTCTCCTTCTCCTTCTCCTTCTCCTTCTCCTTCTCCTTCTCCTTCTCCTTCTCCTTCTCCTACTCCTTCTCCTCCTCCTCCTCCTCCTCCTCCTCCTCCTCCTCCTCCTCCCTCCTCCCTCCCTCCTCCTCCTTCTTCTTCTTCTTCTTCTTCTTCTTCTTCTTCTTCTTCTTCTTCTTCTTCTTCTTCTTCTTCTTCTTCTTCTTCTTCTTCTTCTTCTTCTTCTTCTTCTTCTTCTTCTTCTTCTTCTTCTCCTTCTTCAAGTGACCTTTTCCCTCCTTGTGTCACTCTTGTGTGTGTTTTTCCAAGCAGTGAAACAGCAAGGGTGGGGGCAAGATCACTCGATGCTGCACTGTGGGCCTATCAGGATTGGGACCTTGCAGCAGTATTTAAATAAGTTAATGCTCCTTTGAAATGGGGTCGGTAGCCCCTGTGACAGGTAGTTTGGCCCTCAGTGATCTGTCAGCACTGGCTTTGCCAGGCAGGCTGGTCCACAAGGTCAGGGGACAATTCAGAAAAGACCATTGGAATCCTTACCTCCAGTGGTGCCAGTGCACAGATCAAAACCACGCCTGGAGATTTTGAAGGTGGGGGAAGAGCTGGTAAGTGGAATTGACCATGGGTAAAAACCTAATCACCCCGAACTTGAAAAAAACCTTATCGGGGTTTCTTTTGGTTTTTTGAAATTTTACCGAATGTGATTTGGCTTTTTTTGGCTGAGGCAGCTTCATCTAAATGCTGGACTCCAGCATTCAGTTGAGGTCTCTCCCCCCACCCCCCAAACTATTTTCCAAGACCTTGCAGACTTTGAAAACTGTGGGAGAACTGAAATGTTTCTGGTCCAGGTTTTAAAAACCTGAAAAAAATTGGTCAAAAGCCAAATAAAGCTGATGGGTATTGACTTCATTCAGCTTTTCCAAAAATTTCCAGGTTTTACAACCCCAAACTTGGAACTTACTGAACACGATTGTTTGTGTCTAGTCCTAAACTCAGTATCCACTCTAACCACTGTTGTGGAATTTTGTGGTACTCCCTTTACTGGGACTTTTTATGGCAGGGATGGACAGAAAGAAAGAAGAAGAATAGAAGAAGAGTTTGGATTTATGCCCCACCTTTCTCTCCTGCAAGGAGACTCAAGGTGGCTTACAAGCCCCTTTCCCTTCCTCTCCCCACAATAGACACCTTGTGAGGTAGGTGCGGCTGAGATAACTGTGACTAGTCCTAAGTCACCCAGCAGGAATCTAGGGGTGCTTCCGCATTGTCGTGCTCGACCTGAGATCGACTAGAGTCCGACCCGAGTCCTCCGCACAGACGTAGCGTCGGACTCGTGTCTGACTCGACTCACCTCCCTCTCGCCATTGAATTTCTCGACTCTACTGGGGAGTTGAGTCGAGCTGGCCGGACTTCGGGTTGCACTTTCGAGCGCAGCGGTGAGTCGCGGAGAATCTCACGTCACTCGACTCTGCCATGCCAGCCAATCACAACCTAGAAGTATTTAAGGCCATGTCGCCCAGGAAAGGAGACTTCGTGGCGGTAGCGAAAAGCTTTGGGCATCTCATAGGAGCGAGGGACACAGCAACCAATCGGGAGCAGCACAGGGAAGGTGAAGTCCAGCCCTCTGGTTTCGGCTGCGAGGAGACAAGTGATCGGCTGCTGTGCGGAGAGCGGGAGGACTTCGAGGAGTCAGGTAAAGACTCCGCCGAACTGCAGAGTCAAACCTGGAGTGGAAGCTGTTGTGTCCAGGAAGGAGGCTCTAGGAGTCGCGTGGAAACACATCTGGTTCACTCAGATAAGCCTCCTCAGCTACGGCTGCAGAAGTGGGAGGGGGGGAGTGGGGAATCAAACCCGGTTCTCCAGATTAGAAAGCAGTATCAATCAATGAGGTCCTCCCCACTAGTGGCAGACCAGTTTTAAGTAGACCACGTAGCATCTCCTGGTTGCTGAGATTCTTGCAGAAAATGTTGTATTAACTGGATCTGATCCTGCAAAACATCTCTGATGTTCTTGAGCAATACTACAGTTTCAGGATTGCTTAAACCGTATTAATTATGCTATAAAAGAGCCATAATATGCTGTTTTGTTTGTCTTGGCTTTGGGACATTTAAAACACATTAGTTAAGCATGGGGATCCTCACTGCAAAAACAAACTTTGTAAAACAGACATTTGGTTTATGGCCAGTGAGCACAGAAGGTGGAAGCGTGTTGCAGTCTACCTCCTTATTGCCTTGTCTGTTCAGCAAGGTGCAAACCTCAGGGCACACCTTTATGCTGCCAAGTTTCGCCCCACCTCACCTTCAAATTAAACTACACGAAATGTGCGGAAGGCGTCAGTTTCTGGGTGCATGTCTCTTATTCTCCAGAAAACAAGAGCTCTCCGGTTTGTAGTGAGATGCCAGAGAAGAGCCTGCAGGAAGCAAAAGAGATCTGGGGTCAAGAATCATAGCCAGGGTTGGATTGAGTCACAGTTGCAGCTCAGCCCTGGGGGATCAGGAAGCAGGGATCAGGAGCAGGGGGAAGCAGAAGAGTTGGATCTATATCCCTCCTTTCTCTCCTGTAAAGAGTCTCAAAGGGGCTGACAAGCTCCTTTCCCTTCCCCCCTCACAACAAACTCCTTCTGGGGTAGGTGGGGCTGAGAGAGCTCCGAAGAACTGTGGCTAGCCCAAGGTCACCCAGCTGGCATATGTTGGAGTGTACAGGCTAATCTTAATTCCCCACATAAGCCTCCACAGCTCAAGCAGCGGAGCAGGGAATCAAACCCAGTTCCTCCAGATTAGAGCACACTTGCTCTTAACCACTATGCCACTGCTGCTCCTGGTGTTACTTCACCAGAGCTCTGAGCTTAATCTGGAAGTAGTATCTTCAGGAAGGTCAGCAGTGTCGAACTAGAGTGGCCATGGGGGAGGGTAGCCGCACAGGTCTGGAAAGGAGCACATAATTCCAGAAGGCACTTCCCAGGGCTCTGGCAGCTAGAGCCAGGAGGGCCTGCAGAACTTTCTGCATACCCTCCCTTCAGGTTGGCAGGTTGAAAGATGGAGTCTCTGCCCTGAAACAGTAAAAGCTCTTCTCACGACCTGAGTTCGATCCCAGTGGAAGTCAGTTTCAGGTAGCCCGCTCAAGGCTGGCTCATCCTTCCAAGGTTGGTAAAACGAGTACCCACCTTGCTGGGTGAAAGTGTAGACAAATGGAAAAGGCAGTGGCAAACCACTTCAGAAATATAGTCTGCCTAGTAAACGTGGTGATATGACGTCAGCCCAGGGCCAGTAATGACTCGATGCTTGCACAGGGGACTGCCGTTATGTTTACCTAACCCAGGAATGCAGCGTGGATGTTCCTGTGATCACCTATCACATTTACCTGCATATTTCACACTCTGGCTCCTCCATGCTCATGCTCATGCTCCATGCTCATGCTCCATGCTCATGCTGAGAGCCAGCGTGGTGTAGTGGTTAAGAGCAGGTGGATTCTAATCTGGAGAACTGGGTTTGATTCCCCACTCCTCTACCTGAGTGCCAGAGGCTTATCTGGTGAACCAGATGTGTTTCCACACTCCTACCTTCCTGCTGGGTGACCTTGGGCTAGTCACAGTTCTTCGGAACTCTCTCAGCCCCACCTGCCTCACCAGGTGTCTGTTGTGGGGAGAGGAAGGGAAAGGAGCTTGTAAGCCATCTTGAGTCTCCTTACAGGAGAGAAAGGTGGGGTCTAAATCCAAACTCTTCCACTCTTCTTTCTTTCTGTCCATCTCTGCCGTAAAAGGACCCAATAAAGGGAGGACCACAAAATTCTTCTTCTCTCTGTAAGGAGCTTACAGAACAAACCATAAGGTGCCTCGTGCGTGTGCGTGCGTGACAACATTTCCCTCCACAGAAGACCTGCAGTTGGCACAGGTTCTATGTTAGAAGAGGTGCAGCCACTCAGGATCAACGGAAGTGGTTCTCTGCAATCTGCCTTGCTCCAAGCTATCCTCTGTCTCAGCGGAAACGCTCAGAAACTCCAAACATGGCTATATTTAGCACCTTAATTATCATCTAGGGCAGACGATGCCTCTGTGTGCATGGGCTTGTATGCGATGGGCTGGAGGGTCTGTCCTTGAGATCCTGCATGGGCTATGGTGTGATGTGAGCTGACAATGCTCAGAGGAAGCAAGCAGCAAGTTGGGACCGCAGAAGCCTTCCAGTCTGTGTGACAGACAAGGGGACGTGTTGACATTGGGCCTGGGGAAAGACTCTCTGCTACTCTCAGAGGCGGTTCTCACACTGTGGCTCTGGAATTGGAGATTTGTAGGCATGTGTGGAGGAAGGAAATTGGAGTAATATATTGTCGGAGGCTTTCATGGCTGGACTCAACTGGTTGTTGTGGGCTTTCTGGGCTGTGTGGCCATGGTCTGGTAGATCTTGTTCCTAGCGTTTCACCTGCATCTGTGGCTGGCCTCTCCAGAAGTGTATCACAGAGAGAAGTCTATTACACACTGTTTCCAGTCATACTTCTCTTTGTGATACACCTCTGAAGATGCCAGCCACAGATGCAGGTGAAACACTAGGAACAAGATCTACCCGACCATGGCACACAGCCCGGAAATCTCACAACCAGTCTTCCTCCAAGAGAAGGGTCATTGAAGCTGGAGGAAACCTTTTTAAACTGCTTCCATCTTTAGATGGCAAACTTGCCATTATGTATGCAAGCTTCATAATGATCCCTACTTAGAATTTTCCACGCTGTAGTTTGTGCCCATATGGGTGGGACTTCCCTCCCTCCCTCCCTCCCTCCCTCCCTCTTTCTTTCTTTCTTTCTTTCTTTCTTTCTTTCTTTCTTTCTTTCTTTCTTTCTTTCTTTCTCTCTCTCTCTCTCTCTCTCTCTCTCTTTCTCTCTTTCTCTCTTTCTCTCTCCCTCCCTCCCCTTCCCTTCCTATAGTTATATTTCAGTTTTCTTTCCCATTTTCTCCCCAGTGGGGACTTTTAAGTGGTTCACAACATCATTCTTCTCACCTCCACTTTATCCTCATAACGATAACCCTATGAGGTAGTTCAGACTGAGAATGTAGGACTGGCCCAAGGTCACCCATAGCAGAGCAAGAACTGGGACCTGGTTCTCCGAATGCCCCAACCACTCCGCCATGCCAGAGTTTTCTCCTCTTGTTTACTGTAAGAGGAGCACTGGCTACACCTGTCTCTATGCCTGCCCCCTTTTGCTGGGACTGGCAACAAGTGGGGAGGCCAAATTTTATTCCTGTTGGTCTTTGCCTTCCCAGAGATCAGTGGGAGGAGGAAGCTAAGC
The DNA here is from genome assembly GCF_021028975.2 of Sphaerodactylus townsendi. Taxonomy (NCBI): domain Eukaryota; kingdom Metazoa; phylum Chordata; class Lepidosauria; order Squamata; family Sphaerodactylidae; genus Sphaerodactylus; species Sphaerodactylus townsendi. The sequence continues at coordinate 12,652,992 of NC_059439.1, read as the reverse complement.
TCCAGTCCTCCTTGGGGGTGTCATGAACCCTTTTTCTCCTCTGTTGTCTCCATTGGTGTGTATGTGTTGCGTGTAGAAGGGCAGTTTTGTAAGCGCCACATCATAGGTGCCATCTGCTTGGCTCACTGCTGACGAGCATTCAGATGGTGACGGGAGAGTCTGCGTAAGCAAAGCTACCCAAATATGAGAGACTTCCTGTGTCTGGTTGAATTTGACCTGACCCGCGTGAGCAATGATCTATGCACCGTGCTGTTTTCCACAATTTAGATCCCCAACAGCAGTTATAACAAGTGGTGACATAAGTGCATGTTTAGGTCCTAATAATGCTTGGGGAAGCAGTTTTTTAAAAAAATAAATAAATTGCATAACCTTGAAAACCTGTTAAAGTTTAGTAGCACCAACCGGCGGGATCTAAACCCACCCCATATATCCCAGTCTGATAAGGGATATTTCCACTTTTACTTTCAAGCTTATGTTTCTTGTCTTGTCTTTCTTGTTTGGTTCAGGGGGGCCAAAGTTATGGACTCCCAAAGAGGGTGCCCCATCCCCCATTGTTTCCAAAGGAAGCTAATAGGAAATGGGGGATACACCTTTGAAGTTCCATAACTTTGGACCCCCTGAACCAAACTTCGCCAAACCTGGGTGGTATCATCAGGAGAGTCTCCTAAAGATACCCTGAAAGTTTGGTGCTGCTAGCTTAACAATTGCTGCTAGCTGACAGCTGACAGCAGGCACCCCCCAAATTTCCCCAGATTCTCCTTTTAAATTCACCCCCTTCGGCATGGATTTAAAGGGTCCCCAGTTTAAACATTGAAAGTGATGCTGTTTCAGCGTGGGGAATAATCCACCCCAAAACAGCATCACTTTCAATGTTGTTTTAATTGGGGACCCCAGATTCTCCCTTTAAGGTGAATTTAAAAGGAGAATCTGGGCTCCCTAATTTAAACACCATTGAAAGTGATGCTGTTTGGGGGTGGATTTCAGCATCACAGTGGCCGCCCAGGGGCAGGGTGTGTGTGTATGTGCAAAACTCAGATTTTGCACCGGGCTCCATTTTCCCTAGCTACACTTCTGGCAAAGCAGCCTACCCACCTGGCTGGTGTCCTTTGGCCCTAAATGCCGTAGCAACTGCAGGCACATTGCCATTTCCTCCTGTAACAGCTGTGGCACATCCCCTGGGAACTAATGTGAGTCAAAGGGTTAGAAAGGGCAGGCTCACTTTGGCCCTGTGTCTCTTTGCAGAGTCCTGTTTGCATAACAACCGGGATGGAGACATCAGCTTCCTAACCTGTCTTGCATGCAACTGGCGGGGGACTTTATAGCACAGGACGGCCATATTGCTTCGTCCTTTGGCATGAAAGGCCCAATTCTACCCACGGAATTAAGCCTTGCAAATGGATAAATTGCTTGCAGCTGTGCTTCTTTTGAAAGTTTTGCATGAATGTGCACAATGTGTTCAGGCTGATATTTGTTGGGGAGGAGATCAGAAGAAGCGGATTGCAAAGGGGGTTACATGGAGTTTTGGGGACAGGGTGTGTTGACCGTGGTGAGCTGCTCTATTTTAGGCCTGCTTTGCATTAGATGTATAATTTTAGGTTTAACTTAAATGATACTATCTTAAAACCAAAGCTAGCCATAGTCTCCATGTAGGGTAGACGTTTGCCAGATGATTCTTGCATAGTGCACTGTGTGAAGTAATAGGACAAGGACCTGTTAAGTTGGGTATCTTGCCAGAATATTTGCAGTTTAAATTTTTAGGGGAAGGGGCTAAGCGTCAGATGCAATCCAAAGGGGCCTTGGCCCAGTGATAAAACACCTGAGGTCCTTAGTTCAGTCCTTATCACTTATAGTTAAAAGGATCAGGCACTCGGGCCCTTTCCTCATGAGCCAATAAAAGTGGGAGAAAGGCGGGTTGCATGAAACTGCCCTCTCCCTAGCCCCTTCTCACAGCTGGCTGTTTCGTGGATAGCGAGTGTGTTGGCCAGCGTGCGTACCTTCGCACAAAGGTGCATCATTTTTGCTCTTCCCTGCTGGCTCCCCCCCTTTCTGATCCCCCCGAGGTCATGATATGGCCCATTTCCCCTGTGTGGCTCTGCAGATGGGAGTCAGGCAAACTTTTTTTGAGAATTGCGTTATGTGCGATTCTCCTGTTTTAACGGGGTTCAGAGACACAGCAGTGGCTGCAAGCCGTGTTAAAACAAAAGAATCGCACATAACGTGATTCTTAAAAAAACCGGGTTGGGGGGAACATGGAGTGTTTCTGTGTTAGGACTGGAGTCCATGCGAAGTTCCCCCCCAACCTGGGTTTTTTACTGGTGTTATCCTGGTTTATTTGGCCTGTGCGGAAAGGGCCTAGGTGATGTGAAAGACCTCTGCCCATGTCCTTTGAAGAGCTACTACCAGTCAGAGTAAAGAGACCTGACCTTGAAGCCCAAGGGACTATTTCAGTGCAAGGCAGTTTCAGGGGTTCAATCATCCAGTTAAGTCAAATGAGAAACAGTTAAAACACGTACTTATCTCTCCCACTGAAATCAGTACAACTCCAACATGCTTGACTTTGGCTTTGCTATTCTAATGCTGCGGTTCTTAAAACTTTTTCTTGTCAAACCTTCCTTAGGAAAGACCTTATGACTCACAACTCCCATGAATTTGGCCTAAACTTTAGGCAGGGTGAGTTTGCATTTTGTCGGGTCCAAAAATGCAAACTTTTTTTTAATCTGAAAAAATGCATACTCATTGAAATGAACTCAAGCAACCAAACAGTTTTGGGGAAATAAATTTTGTGGATGTTGTGTATGTAAGATATAGATAAAGCAAATTGTAGTTGAGAAGCAATTCACAGCTTTCCTGGGGAGTCTTACCCCACAGATTAAAAACCCCAGTTCAAATGTCTTATGGGCATAGTGGTGATAGATTTACGTTAATGCAGAGAATAATATAGACCAGTAATTCCCAACCTGTGGTACTTGTACTCACAAGGGTACACGCCAAAGTATTTGAGGGTATGTGAAAAAATTGTGTAATGGGTTTGCTAATATGGGGTACAATTTTAGGAAAATGGGTTGCCAAGGGGTACGCTAGTAGGAAAAGGTTGGGAAACTAGTGAGTGTTTGTTTAATACATTTGCTAAATGGGAGCGTGAACATGGAAAGAAAACAATAAACTCTATTCTACGCTGTCTACATTGTTACACTCAACTAAACACATGGCTGACAGGCAGGCTCTGGATAAAGAAACCAAGGCAACTTTATAGCTTTAGACAAATGTGTTCTTAGGCCAAAAGATTGAAGTGCGGTCAGTTGTGGTGTGGTGGAAGTGAAAGTAGCACGTTTCCGCCGGTGAAAATAGTTCCGAATCCCTATTAACATTATTAACGAATTTTTTAAGCACAGCCTTAATCAAATCCATAATTCTGTGCATTATTAAATGTGGTAGTTTGATAAAAGAGCGTATATATGCCCTCGAATTACTATTGGTGAAACTTGCCTTTTTCAGACAGAGACATTATTTTCCATGGAAAAAATGGCCAACAGACCAGAAGCGGGCTTTTCATCCTCGCAGCTGTTCAGAGGGCTGGTCCACCTCCCATTAAGAAGCAAGGGGTAGACCTGTCCTCCACAGAGGACACAGAAAGGTGCCTTATTGTGTCAAGGCATTCAGACTGGACTAGCTTACTGGTTTCATATGTTAAGACCTTGGTTCCAATGTCCAGTTAGCCCCGAATGTCACTGGGTAACCTTGACCCAGTCACAGCATTTCATCTTCACCTACTTTTTTTTATAATGAGAATTTTTATTTATTTTAGACATTTAGATAACACATACATAGCAAGATAAAGAAAAGATCCCGATTTTGTCCCCCCTCCCCCTATAATAATAATAATAATTCTAAATGAAAATAAAAAAAATACAAATAAATATATATGGTGACTTCCAGCTACCTTGCTAATGATCCAAGCATAAATCGTCCTTCTTATAAAGTTGTCTTAACCCGATACGATGGTTTTATTTAAGTCTCGAATCCAGCTGTTGTTTCTCTGTTTGTGTATGCTTTCAATAAACAGTCTGCAAAGGATTTTCAGTCTTTCAGAAAATTGTCCGTATTCTTGTCCCTTATAACCGCTGTTAACCTTATCATCTCTGCATACTCCGTGACTTTCAAGATCCAGTCTTGTTTTGTTGGAATTGTGTTGTCCCTCCATTTGTATGCACATAAAATCCTTTCTGCAGTTCATATACACAAAAAAGTGTTTTGAACAGATCAGGAATACTTCCCCCCATTAACCCCAATAGATCTTAACCTACTTTACATGGCTGTTTTGAGAATAGATACAGTAATGATGGACAACATGCAGCAGTTTTATATGTCTTTTTACCAGTAAGGGCCCAACTATTTGTGTGCCGTTCCATTCTATGTAACTTTTTCTGTTTGTTTCATTTTTAATTAAAATGAAAATCAAGGCTGCATTGCATATCGTGTGCGCGTGGGCAAGGATGAAAAGTTGGTGTGTGTGCATGCACACTTAACCCTTTCCCTACTGGCCATTTTTCCTCTTGAAATCACCCTCCGAGATGCTTTTCTCCATGAAAGTAAAACATACACTTTTCTGCATCTTTTCTTCTATGGGGGCAAAAAAGCAGACCAAGAAGGGCTATTTTGAAAGGAAAAACAGTTGGTAGGGAAACTGCAGAGCACGCCTCTCATATCTACCATTCCACTTATGGATGCACATTCTGTGGAAGATTAATATTCTCCCTTTTTTTTCCTGTTGCAGGAAGAAGAGAATGGCAACAGAACCGGTATGTAGCTATCTTTCTGCATGATAGGTCCCCTCTCCCAAATTGGAACTGCCACAGTCTCAAAATAAATAATATTAATTGTTTAGATACAATTAGGTAATAATTATGTTCTTGGAACAATATGATAATACATTTAGTGAAGGCCTAGCTATGCAAGACATTCAACATGAGTCGGGTTGGTGGTCCTCGAGCCTGACCTTTGGTCACACATACCTGGGGGGGAGGTCAGTTTAGAAAGTACTTGATGTGGTTCAGGAGCACTATAAGGAAGAGAAGGGGCTTTGAACTACCTTCCTGTGCTGTTTTCCATAATGAAATTGGCCATGGAGGGACCCTGCTTGCGAGCTTCTAGTGAGAGTTTTATGGAGCGCTGATTCCTTTGTAAACTCTCTGAGCTACAAAGGAACATGGCATCTGGAAAAGTCAACTGGAAGACAGTTTTCAACTGAACAAATCACTCTCGATTAAAGAAATTGGGAGAGAACCCAGAATGCTTCAAGAAGTGCTCCTCTTGAGTAAAGTGTATGAGTGGAGATCTCTGTGGTGCACTTTGAGGTTGAGAGCCAGAAAGCTGGGAGAAGATCTATCACTTGCAGCTGCTTTGGAACCCACCTTGGACTCTAAGCATAACCAACTCTTAAACATTGAAGGATAATTAACCTTATTGAAAAAGAGAAATTTCTTCTGTGCTGAAGATAAATAGCCTCGTTGTGAGATATTCCTTTTCTCTGGAAAACTATTCACAATAGAATGGAAGCTTTAAAAACTTAATACGAGTATTTAGGAAAAAAAGTGTACCAAAGAGAACACACAAAAAGGGAAAGTTTTGTTTTTTATTGCTTATTTGTGGAATAAAGAATGAAAGGAGGGGCTGGTTATGACACTTTTTCTTTTTGGCAAAAGTGCAAAGTGTGTTTGAAAGAAGTTTGCTACTGGTCTAAGCCTGATACACATGAATAGGATATTCAGTTTGGTGTAAAAGAATCTTGTGAACAAGAGGCTGTGTTGCTATGGAATGTGATAATTAAGCCATTGAACTTTCTTTCAGCTACAGGAAATTGATGAGCTCTGTGATTAAAAAGTTTACTATTTTTTTGAAGTTAAATTAATATGGCCCTGACCAGAAAAAAACCTTTGGACACAGCCCCAGAAAAAAACTGTTATGCCTGACATGTTAAAAAGTGCTATGATCAGACGATTAAGAAGTAGTTTAAAAGAAAATGGTTGATAAGTTTGATAAATTAGAACAAAAGTTCTAAAAAAATGGAAAAACAGATAAAAGACAAAGTAAATAAGACAGAAAACTTTATAGTGCAAATGCCTGAGGAAATTAAGCAAGCAAGCAATAAAATGGAAGTTTTGGAAGGTAAAGCAGAAGCTTTTACTAAAAGGGATGGAAAGAGAAATAGACGATCTCGCTTTGCTGGAGCTTAGAAAGAAAGAATTTTATGTGAGATTTAGAGCTATTCCTGAAACATCAGTTGAAGGTAAAGACAGCACTGAGTCACCACAGGCTGCAGTTGTTGCTCGGGGTGGGTAGGCGGAGCTGAGCTGACTGCTACTGCCCAAGTAAGGGCAGGAGCAGAACCCTGGCCATGTTAGACCAGGGCAGTCGTCACTGGAAGTGGGAGGGCTGGCCCGAGCCTTTAAAGGACCAAGCCCTCCTTTGTGCTGGCCATGTGCTTTGGCTGGCCAACGACAAAGGTTTGATTATAACAGTCTCAGCAGATTTTTTGGAGATTGCTGAGGACAACAGGAAAAAGGAAGCTGATAGGATTGACAGAATAAATTCTAGATTTGCTGTAACAAGAAAAGTTTCAAGGGACTCTCTGGTTCATTTTATAAGGAAGGAGATCGGAGATCAAATCTTGCAGCAACATTTTGACTCAAGATTGCAAATAGACAATAGGGACATAATAATCCTGAAAGAAACCCCTGAAAGAATCTTACATAAGAAAAAAGAATATACCTTCCTAACTGGACAATTAAAACAAACAGTTTTGTTGGGAAAAGTGGAGGCTGTGATTTTTATTCTTTAAACCACACAGATTCAGATTAACTATGGGTCAAAAGACATGAGAATTCCTTGAAAGATATAAAAGTGTTCCCCAGGAAACAGAGACTTTGGAAGATTCAGAACAAGATTTACAAGAAGAAAAACAAATACAACAAAGAAGAGGAAGCTACTGGACCTGACGACAAAGACTTTTGAATAATCTGGAGCCTAATTATGGATTACAAATGTTTAACAGGGAATATAAATGGAACTAACACTCCATGAATGAAGAGGAAAATATTTCATCATTTGAAAAAATTAAAACAAGATATAATTTTCTATGATAGAATCACATTAGAAAAAAGAATATAAAATATTTGTCTCTCAAATCTGTGGGTGAAGATTTCATTTTAGCTAGTAGTCAAAAGAAAAACGGTGTGGTATTGTATATTAAATAACATTTTGAGTCCAAATTATTATTGATTCATGATGATGGCAGATTTGTGAAAGTGGATATTAATCTACTTGGGATCAAAACTATAATGCTGGGAATTTATGCTCCAAATGAGGACAAGGAGACATTTTATAGACATCTTATTGATAAGCTCATAAACCTTCCATGTGAAAGCTAGTGCCTGCTATGAGTTTATATTGGAGTGGTATTGCCTCAAATTGACAGATTCTTTGAAAATAAGATTTAAAACACCCAAGGTAAACTGCTGAAAACTTTTTGTAGGCCCTGAATTTGTTGGTCTTGCTTTCGGCAACCAGAAACATTTCAATCCTGTTATATGCTGATGACATGGCCCTAATTTCCCTTACAAGAGTCAGACTAAAAAGATTTCTGCTCAGTTTGGAAGTATTGCAGAGAGGGGGCTCTATCTATAAATTATACAAAAAATAAAGTAATCAAGGACGTAGGTAAGGGGGGTTCTCGGGTTCAACACCCCCATTGCATGTCTGAAGCTCCGACCCCCGTTTGTGTTTTTTTGTATTTTAAAGTGTATTTTCGGTTTTTGGCCTGCAGGCTAGCGGCACCAAAATTTCAGTCTATCGTCAGGTGTCACTCCTGATGATACCAGCCAAGTTTGGTGAGGTTTGGTTCAGGGGGTCCAAAGTTATGGACCCCAAAGGGGGTGCCCCATCCCCTATTGTTTTCAATGGGAGCTAATAGTAGATGGGGCTACCCTTTTGAGGGTCCATATCTTTGGACCCCCTGAACCAAACGTCACTAAACCTAGGTGGTATTATCAGGAGAGTATCCTTCTGACACCATCCAAGTTTGGTGAAGGTTGGCTCAGGGGGGCCAAAGTTATGGACTTCCAAAAGCGGTGCCCATCCTCCATTGTTTCCAATGGGAGCTAATAGAAGATGGGGCTACACCTTTGAAGGTCCATAATTTTGGACCCCCTGAACCAAACTTCACCAAACCTGGGTGGTATCATCAGGAGAGTCTCCTAAAGACACCCTGAAAGTTTGGTGATGCTAGCTTAACAATTGACCCCTGACAGCAGGCACCCCCCAAATTCCCCCAGATTCTCCTTTTGAATTCAACCCTTTCAGCATGGATTTAAAGGGAGAATCTGAGATCCCCAGATTGAAAGTGATGCTGCTTCAGGCTGGGGGATAATCCACCCCAAAACAGCATCACTTACAATGTTGTTTTAATTGGGGACTCCAGATTCTCCCTTTCAGATGGATTTAAAGGGAGAATCTGGGCTCCCTAATATAAACACCATTGAAAGTGATGCTGTTTGGGGGTGGATTTCAGCATTGCAGCAGCCACCCATGGAGGAGCGCAAACCTCAGGTTTTGCACCAGGCTCCATTTCCTCTAGCAACTCCTCTGCCTGGAGGGGAGGAAGAAGGGATTGCCGGCTACCAGCTGGGAGCCCAGCTGGTGGGGGCGAGGGGGAGCGGGGAAGGGGAGTCTGCCTTCTCTGGCCGCGGAGAGCTGCTTTTATAAGCACTGAGGCCAGGGGTGGGGCTTGGGGAGGTGTGGCCACGCCCCCAGGGCCCGGTGGGGGCGTGGCCTCACCCAACCCCCCCCTAAAAATCTATACCTACGTCACTGAAAGTAATGGTCTATAGAAAAAGACCAAAATATTCCTGTGAAATATTCATAACATCTCTGTTGAGCAATGTAGCTCCTTTAAATACCTGGGAGTCACATTTAGTGAAACCCTAACTTGAAACGGACACGTAGCCATCAATTAGTTGCATTTGTATGTGTATTAGATGTGTATGTGTATCTGTCTGCTTGAGTTACAGCATATTCAGCTATTGCAGGCACTGGAGACTAAACAAACCTGAAAATCAGCTGAACATGCTGTAACCCAAAGCCAGACATGGGATCTTATTTGATGGTAGAAATTATTGACAACTGCAACAACTACTGAGTTAGACTACACAGGGAAGTCATTGGAATCCACAAACACCAAGACAGTTTCAGCAAAAAGGAAGAAAGTCTGAAAATCAACAAAAATCTAGCTACCACCACTAAAAAAACTCTAAAATCTAAAACCATACCTCTGAAATCTAAAATCATACCTCTGAAGACTTTTCAAACATCGTTCAACAATCCACCAGATGCTACAAGCTCCTTCCCTTCCCTCGTCACACACATTCAAGCCATTAGGACATGCACATACAAATGCACCTCCACCCGGACCCATGTGTATGCACTTCATCCCCCTCCTACCTCAGAGGTGGACAAACTAAATACCAACTACACAAAACACTCCACGCTGTGCCACAGAGAGAAACTTATTGTGACATACCTCTGAAGATGAAAGCGATAGATGCAGGCAAAACAGTAGGAGCTAAAACTTCCAGATCATGGCCGCACAGCCTGGAATACCCGCAACAGCCAACTACTCAAGGCAACTTACAAAATAAAACAAGAGAAAATAATATAAAGGCGTTTAAAATTCACAACCATTTAAAACCCTGATAATAAAAATCTTGAAGTATAAACCCTTGGACACATGAAACATTTGATAACCTAAGTGATCCTCATAACAATCCTTAGGCTAGCCGCAGATTGTTAGAAAAATTAAAAGGTGAACCTTCCCCCTGAGTTACAAGCTTGAGTAAAAATAAATGTTGTGGCCTGGCACCTACAAGAGAATAAGGAAGGTGCCAGGCAAGTTTCAAGGGATTTCAAAAATACTTGAGTGAAGGATTGCATTGTTGTGAGATGTTTTTCTTGCTCAGACACGAGATGGGCACAGTGCTACAACTAAAGGATAGAAGGTAGATTTAAAATGTTTTGTTCAGTATAGGGCTGTCTGCATATAAGGCCAAAAGACTCAGTGGTACCCCTACTTCCTCCGACTGACCTGGAAATGCTGTTCACATCTATCTGCCACCCTTATTGGCCACCCAAAATCTGTTGTCCTGGGCTTGCTTCATGATACGGCTGCCTCTGTTATCTTGATGCTAACAGATGTATGGGGATCTCTGCACAGAAGACTCTGGCCCCTTCCACACTTGCAGAATAATGCACTTTCAATCCACTTCCAATGTACTTTGCAGCTGGATTTTACTGTGCAGAATAGCAAAATCCACTTTCAAACAATTGTGAAAGTAGATTGAAGGTGCATTATACTGCATGAGTGGAAGGGGCCTCTGTGGCACTAATTGGGGTACATCCCAACTGCACCTCTCTCCCTGTCCACTGCATCCTTTGCTAATTAAACCCTGAATGCCATTTCATTGGCAGTCCTGTCCTTTCCTAATAAAGGACTTCACTGCGGTCCTTTCTTTTTATCCCTAATATCATGCAACTACTCTTGCATTTGGGTGCTGTGTGGTTTCCGGGCTGTATGGCCGTGTTCTAGCAGCATTCTCTCCTGACGTTTCACCTGCATCTGTGGCTGGCATCTATGCCAGCCACAGATGCAGGCTAAACGTCAGGAGAGAATGCTGCTAGAACACGGCCATACAGCCCGGAAACCGCACAGCACCCAAGTGATTCCGGCCGTGAAAGCCTTCGACAATACATTACTCTTGCATTCTCTTGCCTGAATTCATTATGGCTTGCAATCTTATCTGGGCCTACCTCTTGAGAGTGGGATGGGAACCGTGAGCACTGGAGTATGAGGAGGGGGTGGCTTCCCTTATTTCTTCCAAGGTAACTGGAAGGTGGCATAGTGCTAAAGCAGTGAAGCTGTGGTAAAAAGATGCTGCTCTCTGCTCCCTTCCCTGTTTGAAGGACAGGTCTGTGATCCTACTGCCTTGAAGCTGGATTTTGAGATGAACGGAACTGATGCCGTCAGAATGCATCGCCCCTTTCTTTCCTTGACAGAAAACTTTCAGCTTTTCTGGGAGACACAGTCAGTCGTTCCAGAGGGGTAGGCGCTGCGGGTTGCAATATAAGCCACTGAGAGGGCTGTTTGTAGCTGTAGGTAGGATGAGTCTTGCACCCTTTGGATGGAGTCTTGCCATAATCATTTCTCAGAGCAGTTTGGACCAAGATAAATTTAGCTCCCTGGAACGTTAACCTAATTGAAGTCAGTCTCCCAAAGCAACTGGAACTTGTTTCTGTGATTACATTCCCACAATCCCGTGTTACAACACCATTGTAAGACAGAGTTGATCCACCAAGCATATGGTTGAGGCAGCTATATTATTTTCCATCTGCCTCCCCACACCTTTCCACCTTTTATCCTAGAGTCATAGGCCCCTTCCGCACACGCAAAATAATGTGTTTTCAAACCACTTTCACAACTGTTTGCAAGTGGATTTTGCTATTCCACACAGCTTCAAAGAGCACTGAAAGCAGTTTGAAAGTGCATTATTCTGCATGTGCAGAATGAGCCATAGAATCATAGAGTTGGAAGAGACTTCAAGGGCCATCAAGTCCAACCCCCTGCAATGCAGAAACACATAATTAAAGCACTCCTGATAGATGGCCATCTAGCTGCTGTTTAAAAACCTCCAAAGAAGGAGACTCCACCACACTCCGAGGTAGTGCATTCCACTGTCGAACAGCCCTAACTGTCAGGAAGTTTTTCCTGATGTTTAGGTGGAATCTCTTTTCCTTCACTTTGAACCCACCTTCATCTCTTTTCCTCATCCACATGATATCCCTTGAAATATCTAAACATGGCTAGCATGTAATCTCTTAACCTTCCCTTCACCAAACTTAACATACCCAGCTCCCTAAGTCTCTCTTCGTAGGGCATGGATTCCAGACCTTTTACCATTTTGGCTGCCCTCCTCTGGACCCCTTCCAGTTTGTCAATATCCTTCTTGAACTGCGGTGCCCAGAACTGTACACAATATTCCAGGTGAGGTCTAACCAATGCAGAATAGAGAGGTACAATTACATCCCTTGATCTAGATGCTGTACTCCTATTGATACAGCCCAGAATCACATAGACTTTCTGTCCTTTTCTATCCTCCTCCCTTCTGTGGGTTTGGTATTATATTTTAATAAACTGCCACTGAACTGCAAAGGGTGTGTATGTTATTTTTCACATTGTTTTTAATTGATTTAATTTTTTTAATATTAAATGTTGGAAACCACCCTGAGTCCATGAGGGGAATGGCAGCATATAAAACCATTGAGACAAATAGATTAATTAATTATCTTGTGCCTCTCATTGAGCATCCAACCTTATCATCCTGCACCTCCCTGCTAAGCCACAAGTGAAAAATAAGGACACAAAAAAAGAAGCCAATATTGTTAATGTGGGTGTTGTTTATGATCCGTGCATATAACATACAGATCTCAGGCATACATGAGATCCTGTGAATTGGGTTGCCATGCCCCCACCACGGATGGGGTACCCCCCACTTTGGGTCCCTCCCCCTGGTGCTGTTCAGCTGGCCAGCAGGAGTCTTAACATTGGCAAACTGAGGCCTAGACTGCACATCATCAACAACGTGATGTTGTCACTTCTGGTAAGCACCAGAAATAAACTGAATCCCTTGATCTATTAAAGTTAGTATTATTTATTTTAATTTATTTTATTATTCGACTTATATCCTGCCCTCCCCTGTAGGGCTCAAGGTGGCGAACAACAGCAGTATAAACAACAAACATCAAGAAGGATAATCAAATCAGCAAACATCAATAAACATAGCGTCACAGAATGGCAAAAAAAATCAATAAGCATAGCACAATTGCATAACATATAATAGTATAAACTGTACGTAGATGTTTAATGTATTCAGTTAATAGATTCAGTTAATAGATAAACGTTCCCTTTTTTGTTTTTAATATTGTAATATGGTAATTTATAATACCAATAAAGGCCTCTGTCTGTCTGTCTGAAATAGTATAAACAGCAAACAACAATAATCATAACATTACACATGGCAAAAACATCAATAAGCATAACATAGCAACATAATCCCCAGGGAGCCCCCTGGGGATAGGGCAGTATAAAAATCCAAAGAATAAATAAATAAAATAAATAATAATAACATCATTAACAGAAAAACATCAATAATCATACCATAATAATAACCTGAGTACACATAGATGTACACAAAATACACACAGTAATAACCTGAGTACACACAGATTATCTAAATTGGCAGCTGCTCTCCAAGACCTCAAGTAGAGGTCTTTCACACTTCCTCCTAGCTGGTCCTTTTAAGTGGAGATGCTGGGGATTGAACCTGGAACCTTCTGAATTCCAGGCAGATACTCTACAGCAGGGGTCTACAACCTGCGGTTCTCCAAATGTTCATGGACTACAAATCCCATCAGGGGTTGATGGGATTTGCAGTCCATGAACATCTGGAGAGCCATAGGTTCCAGACCCCTGCTCTACACTGAGCTATGGCCCCTCCTCATACAGTTTAATGTGCCTAATGGCTATAAGCCAGCTCTTTGAATTCTAGATCTGATTCTTATTTGCTGTGTACAACTTTTTAAAGATGCCGCTCCTCCCTCAAAAAGTAGTCAAGGGAAGAAGATTAGTATCAGAGAATGTTATCCTCAGAGCCAGGTGAACAGACCTTTCTCTGTAGACCTTCCTTTGGTGGTCTCATCCAAGTACCGACCTTGCTCGGTTTCTGAGATTTGATGAGATCAGACTGCATCATGCTGCCTCTCCTCCCTTCTGGATGTATTGACTAGCTCTTAAATATTCTAGGGTACTAGAAGTGTCGCGCTGAATCATTCCATGAGTGTCCCTCAGGAGTTGTTGATTGCCTTTTGTGTATCTGTATCATCCTGGTTGAGAATCCCTGTCCTAGTCCTAAGTCTCTTTCTAACTCCACCTGTCTCTTTTTGTCAACATGAAGGTCCCCCACGAGGTCGCCTTGAACCGATGGACACCATCTTTGTGAAAAGTGTGAAGGAAGATGGGCCAGCTCATCGTGCTGGCCTCCGGACAGGTGAAAAAAATTTCCATTTTCTCATATCTGTTTGGGCTGCCTGTTAAGACTACATCAAGACTCAGTCTCAGTGAGACCCCTTCCACTCATGCAGAATAATGCACTTTCAATCCACTTTCAATGCACAGATGGATTTTACTGTGCGGAATAGCAAAATCCACTTGCAAACAATTGTGAAAGTGGACTGAAAGTGCATTATTCTGCATGTGTGGAAGGGGCCTGAGTTCTACTCTGAAAATCCTACCTGTGATTGACCTTGGATCAGCATTTGGCAGATCTGACCATTTTTCTAGTATCTGAGTATTTATCGGTTCTGGCACAAATAAGATCAGAGTTGGAAACTGTGTGTGTTGAGAGCATTAGTGTACTGTTGTATGTATGCTCTCTTTTCATTGGTGCAGCCAGAAACTTGGATGCTGGTCTGTCAAGTCCCCTGTTGACCTCTGAGCTTGTTGATTTTCTGCCTATACCTTGGCCCTTTCCGCACAAATCACCTAAATGTTTGTAAAATATTTTCAATCCCCCCCCTTTGCCACAATGTTTGTCCACACTCAACCCCCTCAAAACTATTCATGGCTGCCGTTAGGTGTCCCCCCCCCCTTTTAAAGTTATTTGTTGAACGGATGCTTCAGTGCTTCTTGCTGCGATTCTCTATAGCTCGTGTAACCAACGCTTTGAATATTCCACATATCCCCCAAATGAATAAAAAACAAACAAAATAAACAGGCGAGGTGGAATAGAGTGAGCTCGGTGATGTGATAAGATGGTGCCAAGGAGGAAGTTCAGAGATGGCGGAGAGGCATGGAAAACATAGTCAATAGATCGCACAGGCGTTTTGAAAACATTTTCAACCAAAGAATCATTCTAAAAGGAGATTCATTTAAAACGTTTTGAGGCTGGAAATAAAGCATTTTCAGGGGGTAAACAATGTGGAACTCCATGGAGGAAACCTTTTATTTCCTGCCTCAAAACGTTTTAAAAGGTTTGTGGGGAAAGGGCCCTTGTCAGTAATCACCACAGTCCTGAGCCAAGCCTCCTGAAAGAAAGGAAGTTTGCTTCATCTCAGTTGCTTCATCTCTGTTCAAATGAAAGAGGTAAAAATATGTGGAAATTTTGAAGCTGTGAACAAAAAACATCCGTTCCCCCTTTTTAAGGGGGAAGGATCACAATTGGGGGATATTGAAATATAGGTCACGCTTACTTTCTTAAACCTAAATCCATTCCCCTGCTTTAACAACATAAAAAGTATTATTGATAACTTAATTAGAATATGCAGTCATATTAATTGGAATATTCATAGATTTAAAAGTATAAAGACCTTCTTAGTTTTCTGCAAGCAAAATTATACATGCATTGTATATCAGAGTGAGATTAGCTGCAAAGCGCAGCACCCTATTTTATCTTACCATATTTCACGCATTCAAAATGGAAAAACAGCAACAAAATCTATTGGAAATAGTGAAAGCTGTAAATTGAGTGAGTAAAACCTTGTCTTGAAAAGCATTTTTACTGATTTCCAAAAAATGGGGGGGGAGAGGGGGGAGGAATATTCCAATGTATAAAAAGGCCCGGGGGTGGGGTGGTGGGGTGGGGTGGTGGTGGTGTCACATCTCTGTTCTTGAGCCAGCTGTTAGTGAGAACTATTGCTGGTGAACTATTGTTTGAAACAGTGAAGATATGTAGAGTAACATATTGAAACTGTCAAACTCTAAAATGTCAAATTGTCAAATGAGGAATGTAGCAAATGTTCTGTGTATTACATGCTGCACAATTACAGAAATTTGTAGTGGGTACAGAATTCAGCATCCCGAGCATTTCTTCTTTTTCAGGATCAGGGCATCAATACTTTTCATAATTCCTTGGCCCGTCCCCCCAAATTTGCACAAAAAAGCCCAAACGTTTTAATTTGCAATATTTTCCAGAAGGTATTTAGGTTGCAGAATTCAGGTATTCTTGGTGTAGGGTTTTAAAGGTTTTGTACTGATAAAATCAGTGAAAATAGGTCTGCTGAATTTTACATTTTCTCTCTTAAAAATGTTTCTTGCCATGTGCCTTCGCCATAAGGGGGGCATTTTATTAGTTTGTTAGTTTAAAATATTTGTAAGCATGCCTTTCTACCCAAAAGAATCAAAATCCAAGGCCTGATTACTGTTTCCTGTGAAGAAACAGTAAATAAACCCTGATTGGCTGTGTCTGTCAGTTGCCGAGAAGTTTATATGAAATGCTGTATTTTATGGTTTTAATGATGGTTTGGCTCAAGGAGCCTGTATTATTTATTTATTGTTTATAATTGCTCCTTGTATTGATATTTATCCTGATGTTCACTGCCCAGAGCCCCTAGGGGAAGGGCGGCTTATAAATTTGAAGAGAAAAAGAAATAATAATAATAATGTTTTCTTCTACAGGGGATCGTCTTGTGAAGGTGAATGGCGAAAGCATCATTGGGAAAACGTACTCACAGGTCATTGGCCTCATACAAAACTGGTGAGTTCTTCTTCTGCTGTCTTGCTTCTGTGGTCCTGTCAAGGATGCCATGTTTATTGCATAGACATCACAGCTGTGCAGGGTACTTACAGTGGATGCTGTTAAGTCAAATGCCAGAGAAGCTTCCTTCATGTTGGAACCAGATAATTTTGCCTTAAGATCACAGTCCTTAAAAATTTGAGTCTATTTAGTTTCTAAACTTTCCTTATTACGTTTGAAGACACACTACCCAGAGGTGGGATCCAGCAGGTTCTCACAGGTTCCCGAGAGTAGGTTACTAATTATTTGTGTGTGCCGAGAGGGGGTTATTAATTGGTGATTTTGCTATGTGATTTTTGCCTTAGTTACGCCCCTCCTTCACTCCTCAGCAGTAGCGCGCAGAACTTGAAGCAGTCTAGCAGGAGGTGCACCGGCATGCGTGGCAGCCTGCACCTGCGTGCATTCGTTTCCCACCCAAAGACCAGCGCAGCAGCTGTGTTTCTGCCACAGCCCCGCCCAGCAATGCCCCGTCCCCGGAATGCCTGGCCACGCCCCCTCGTGCCCCGCCCAGCCCTGTTGGCGCTACGCCACTGTTTGAATCCCACCACCATGGGAACCTGTTACTAAAATTTTTGGATCCCACCACTGACACTACCCCTTAAGTCTTACCTTCTGCAAGAGTTCTGTGCAATGGCTGTTGAGGAGTGAATAGTTCCCAGACAAAAACAAATGCCTTTGAAATGGGTGTGATTGAAAAGGATGTGTGTTGTTATGTGAGCCAGCATTGGGCAGTGGTTAAGAGCGGTGGACTCTAACCTGGAGAATCATGTTTTGTTCCCCACACAGCCCCTCAATCTGGATTGGGCTGTTAATCTGACAGTATGTTTCCCAGGTCAGCATTATAACTTTAAAACAACTTGTAGTGGCTGCTTCTGGAGTTATGTCGCAGTGCCATATCCTGGTCAGCCTTCAGATTAGGCATGGTACGTGGGGAAGCAAACCTGACCTGAGGCGGGGACCTAAATATAGCAAATGGGGAACAGTCAGAATGAAAGCAGTCCTGCTAGTGACTTGCTGAAAGTGATTTGCTGAATGAGTTGTAAAACCAATTGCAGTTTTGTGTGGAGAGGTTTTCTGGCTCATGGATCTCACTGGGCCGAGATCTTATGAGGGAAAGTGGAATTGGGAGCGCCTGGTCGTCATGAAATCTAATGCACTCTCCTGGAATTTTGAAACATTTTTCTCTCTCTCTGTTGGAGATAAATCATTGGTGTTTTCCGCTTGAAGTTGAAAGAAAAAGCACTAAATGTGAAGCTTGGTGGGTTGGGTGAAACTAGAATTGGTGTAGCCAAGGCGTTGATGGGGAAGAAGTACTCAAACAGGATAAAAAAAACTATAACACAACTTTACAAAGTGATGCAATTTATAAAGATCAGATGGGCTGAAGAAATAACTGAGAATCCTGGCAGGGTGGTTGCTAGGATGTATTGGGGGAAACAGATCCTAACAGGGATTGGGTGGGTTATAAATCCACTAAAATAAAAATAAAATAAACAATCAAATACAATTTCACATAAAAAAAACTAGGATAATGCCAGCAATTAATGAACAATAATACAATGCTGTGCTATACGACCATAGTAAATGCTGTAAATTAACAAAGCAGTCCAGATGTATTTCCAAAGTATTTTCAAAGATCTGTAGTCCTATTGTTAGATCAATTCTGTTTTTCCTTCAGAGCAGTAGCATTTGGCATCGCAGTAAAGAATTTAACTTAAGAAAAGAATAAGAGAACTATCAAAAAGCATTGGAAAGGAGTAGTGGTCAAATCTTAACAAAACTTATGCAGAGCCCAGGGTGCTTGTCTTCTCTTCATTTGGATAATGCTTCATGTCCGATAACTAAACAGTCTTTAATGACTCTCCGTGATAACAGGACTACAGATATTTGAAAATATTTTTGGAAAGACCTTTGGACTGTTTTGTTGATTTGCATCATTAACTATGGTAGTATGGCACAGCACTATATCATTGTTCGTTAATGCAGCACATTATCCCGAATTTTGCGGACGGGTTTATGATGAACATGTTTCTTCAACACACCTTATCTTTATAAATTAGCCATCACTCTTTTGTGCAGCTAGATTGGCTTTGAGTAGGAAAAGATGCTCGACCCGTAATTTAAGTGGATTCAATTGAGGTTTACTGTTGTATTGCTGCAGTTCTATGAACATATGCTGCCAGGCATTGCAGCTTTTTCAATATAGAACACTGGGTGGGCACGTTTGGCTTAAAAACATCCTCTAAATAAAATGAAATCAGAAATTTAGTCTTTGGGGGCGAAATAGCCCCAAGTAGGGATGTCCAATTCTGCCCTCCAGATGTTCATGGACCATGATTCCCAAATCATAGTCCTTGAACATCTGGAGGGGCAGAGTTGGACATCCCTGTCTTAGAGCATCAGACTAGCATTAGGGAAATGCAAGTTCAAATCCCTGCTCTGCCATGAAACTCATAGATAGTGCAGTCCTAAGCAGAGTTCTACCCTTCTAAGCTCACTGAAGTCAATGGGTTGAGAAACTCTGCTTAAAATTGCACTTGAGTGACTGTGGGCCTGTCCCTCTCTCTCAAAAACTAACCTACCTGGCAGGGTGGTTACTAGAATGAAGTGGGGGAAACAGATCCATGTATCCTCCTACCGTGGGTCGATTCCTCACTTCAGAAATGGAAGTAGGTACAAACTGGTTTGGTTAGATGCGGGATCTTTTGAGCACGGTCCCCACTGCAGCTTCTGCCCCCTTGTTTCCAGAAATGTTGCAGCCACACAGGAGTCCCCACTGTCGGTGGATCAAACGCGCGATCTGCTCAGGGGCTATCCTGATTGGCTACAGTGTTGTGCTGGCAGATCCATGTCTCCGCGAGCATGCGCCGAACGACTCTGCGCGGAGATGAAGAAACGGGCAATTAAAGCAAAGCCCTGTTTCCCCGCATTTCCATGTACTCGGATCCACGTGGATACAATGTGTAGCACAGCTTTGTGTTGCCTTCTACTCAGTCAATTGGTCAAAACCGGCCCCATGTAGCTTCGTATCCACGTGGATCTCCGGTCCGCAAAAATAAAAAAGGGCTGCATGCGCATCACGCACAGCCCACTGCGTCCTGATTGGATGGGAGGCTCCACGTCACTCACAAGGGTGGGTAGTTCGAATCTGGATCCCCCCCCAACTTCCCCACCGCTCCAGATTGTCTACGTGTTTTTTGAAAAGGTCTACTTCCTTCCAGGTTCTAAAATAACACATGCTGTGGGGGACAGAAACGGGGTGAATGCGTGTTCGGCGCTGGTGTAGTGGGGAGTTCTGCAGGAAACCTGGATATTTGGAGTGACGAGCATGCATCTAATCTTGAGTGGGGAATCGACCTGGGTTGTTCCGCACTCCTTGGAGAAAGAGAGAATTAAAATGAATAAATTGATTTAAATAGGTTTTAGCAATGGAGGGGAAACACACGTTTTCCCTTTGCTTTCCTTGAAAAGTCACACTTTGAGAGCTCTCCAAAACCGAGATCTCAGATCTGAGGGCGTGGTGAGTTCTAGAGGGAGAAATGAGTGCCTAACTGAAAATCCAACCTGAAGGGAGTGCGTGCACAATGCGAAGGAGACCACAAGTGCATAAATGGCCTAGATCACCTGAGGAATCCACCATAATGGTGGATGGAAGGGTGTGGGCTTAGAACTCTTCCTGCTTGTTATAGTTTGCACAGGCGAGTAGGAAACATTTGAAACCCGGGTTAATGGAAATAAGTTGCTAATTTAGTGACTTTCATTTAACCCGACTCCAGGCAAATATAATGGGTCAGAAGTGTTGGGGGGGGGGGGGCGAGTTCTGTGGGAATGCCTTCCCCAAAATGCTTTTAAAAAGGGCCTGAACCAGTTATATTTGGCCTGTGCAGAATCACCCCTCCCTCTCTCTCTGTGTCAGCCTAATGTATCTCACAGAGTTGTTGTGAGGATTAAAAGGAGAAGGGGAGAATATTGTGAGTTGCTTTAGGTCCCCATTGGGGAGAAGAATGGAGTGTCAAAGGAACTAAATGAAGAGTGGAAGTCTGCCCTGGGAGGAGACGATCTGAAGCATCACTCCTCCGCTTGCAGAAATCTTCATCTGGATCCATACCAGTAATAACTTAGAGACAGGGTGTGTATCTGTGGTTTCTTTGATTGCCTCTGTTACAGCAAAGAGATGTTGATCTCACCTAACCTGTTGTGTTTCCTTCTTCATTCCTTCTGTCTGCAGTGAAGATGCTTTGGAACTCTCTATCATGCCCAAAGATGAGGATATTCTGCAGCTGGTGAGTGCTTTGCAGGGATACACTCCTTCAGGGTGTGCTGAGTAGGGTGGGGGCTGAATAAGTCTGGAATCCTTTTAAACTTCTAACTCAGAGCTTTGTTCAAATGTATGGAACTAAAGCCTTTCTTTCTTTCTTTCTTTCTTTCTTTCTTTCTTTCTTTCTTTCTTTCTTTCTTTCTTTCTTTCTTTCTTTCTTTCTTTCTTTCTTTCTTTCTTTCTTTCTTTCTTTCTTTCTTTCTTTCTTTCTTTCTTTCTTTCTTTCTTTCTTTCTTTCTCTCTCTCTCTCTCTCTCTTTTTCTTTCAACTGGTTTGGGGAGAAGGTGATTTAAGAGTAGAGAATCAGTGTTTAAGGAGGAAGATCCATGACCTTTCCTGCTTCTGCTCTTTCTCTGCTCAAAGTATACCCCCCCCCCAACACATCAGCTGCTTTCCCATCCCAAGGTTTGAAATTCATCTTGGTGTAAACCAATTTGTACTTAAGGATAGGCGTTTCTCCATTTTCCTGGGATTGCTATAGCAAAGTTGCTGATGCTCATGCATCAAAGCTCCGTTTGTTACTGTTTAACTCTACATAGTTTTTGTTTTCTTTCTTAGAAAGCAACAAAACCTTTTTTGCGTTTTTATCCAGGAAATGTGCACTGCAATTCTAGAACAAACATGGGTACTCCCATAGGATAAGTCAGGACAATCAGCAAAGGGGTACTAGTATAGCCCTGCCCCCAAAGTTAAGTAATATCTTGGTGGGGAACTCCGTTATTGTGGCTTCATGAACTTCTGTGAGCTAAAAATTGGAATTTGCTATAAATAATAATTTGCGTAGCTTGTAATGTAGTATTTTAAGTGTTCCAAGTACTTCACATATATTATTCCTATAATCCTTACCTGTAAATTAGGTCATTATTACTGTTGTTACAATATTGTGGCTGAGATGGGTGCATCTTGCTTAGAATTCCCAACTCAGCCTTAAAAAAATGTTGGATGATTTGAGAGGCAGTACCTGGGGATGGCAGAGTCTAGGGAAGATGCTACATCACTTCTGGGTGATACTGTAGACTAGAGTCCATAGTCTTCACCACAGAGACTATGGAAAATTCCTAGAGCATCAGTATTTGTAGGCCATTTTTTCCTCCCACTCCTCCATTTCTTGGGGCAAGGGACAGATGGGTAAATGGAGGGGGCACTAATCTTTCCAACCTCATTTAGTGGGTTTTGTGGCAGAAGCAATGATAGATACCAGCTTCCCATTTCACATTCTTTAGCCAGATAAAAGTAGGACTTTCAGGGCATGCCCATATAGCCCATGAGAGGGCAGATGTCTGAGAAGTTTTGTGTATGTTAGGGGAGGGGCAGAGGCATATCTAGGGAAAATGTAGCCTGATGCAAAATCTGAGTTTTACACACACACACACACACACACACACACACACACACACACACACACACACACACACACACACACACACACACACACACACACACACACACACACACACACACACACACACACACACACACACACACACACACACACACACACCCCCCAATATGGCTGGCCACCCTCCCCCACCACGACCAAACAACTTTTTTTGCACCAGGTCTTGAAGTCAGTGTATGGACCCAAGAGTAAGGAGGAGGGGTGTGGGGAGCGATTTTCCGCTCCCCCCCCCATGTGACTAAATGGCCGCAGCTCGGGGACATTTGACCCATATGTTCCCCTGGGCTCTGCATGTAAAAAACCCCCAAATCTGTGCCAAGAAAAGCTGTGTGTTCAGCAACCAGTATAAATTATTCAAATTTCAGCAAATAGGCCTGGGTTGGCTCATTTTGCATAGTTTATTGTGCTTAGTAATAGGGACAGGCAGACCTTCCACCTCCATTCCTGGAAATCGTGCTCATCAGCAGCTCCTCTGGCTTGTGTGGCTACCCGTCTTTGCATCGTGAAAGACTAGAACTTTTGTTTCAAAATAAAAACTGAGATTCAGAGGATAAATGGATTCTACTCCCAGTGCCGCCTTCTGGAAGATGCACTGCCCTGTTTATCATTTACGTGAAACCTTTAATTTATAAAGTGTCTCATACTCTTTACTGGACTTGCCCCTGCAACAATCCTGTGCAGTGAGTCACTGGTGTTCCCATTTCATAGATGAGGCAACTGTGGCAAAGGGAGAACTCACTTTTCCTAAACCTCCTGGAAAGTCCAAAGCCTCAACAATCACTTCCCTGCCTGTGCAGGGGTACAGCAGCCACCCTCCCTCCAAGCGTTCTTAGGGGAGCACAAAATGGCAAAGCACTTTAAATGTGCCCTGTAAACAGGATTAAATATAAGAATGCAAAAGATTAACAAATAGCCTTTCTGGCTGCTGAAGCTCCTCTTTCCAACCATCATGGAAAAAAATCCAGGCTAAAATGAAAGGCTTTCCAGTCCTTTGGAGAGATGCTTACGTTTCTCAGGAGGCACTTCTTGGACTTCTTGTGGAATAGCGTTTCACTTTGGTTGAGCCTCTCTGAGTGCTCCCAGACTACACATTGCGGATAGGGACTGTTTTGCTGGCCATAGAGCACATTTTTCTTAGCTCTCGCCGCCCCAGATATTGGGGACCTTCAAATTTGACAGGAGAAAGAGTCTGGATCTTAGACCCACTCGTTCTGAACAAATCTGGAACTGGCAGTGTGAGTGAACTGTTGAGAGCCGGTGGTTAAGAGCAGGTGCACTCTAGATTCTGGAGAACTGGGTTTGATTCCCCGCTCTGTCACTTGAGCTGTGGAGGCTTATCTGGTGAACCAGATTAGCTGGTGCATTTTCACACATGCCAGCTGGGTGACCTTGGGCTAGTCCCAGTTCTTCGGAGCTCTCTTAACCCCACCCATTTCACAGGGTGTTTGTTGTGGGGGGTGGGGAAGGGAAAGGAGATTGTAAGCCCCTTTGAGTCTCCTACAGGAGAGAAAGAAGGGTATAAATCCAAACTCTTCTTCTTCTCCTCTTGGAAACAGCCTCCCCCTTATATTTGTTTTTCTTCTCATCAGTCGTCTCATTTTTTAAAAAAATATTTCCCTTTTTATTATTATTTTTATGTTTGCCTGTGTTAATTTTTTTTATTTTTGACTTTCTTTTCCTTTTCTGTAACTCTTTGTTGATAAAATTTTAAAAATTAGGAAAAAGAAGGTGCACATCTCCAGGGCTGGCTTCTGAGAAAGCTTGTCTGTGGGCCATCCCCATTCAGGCTTAGCACAGAGATGGAGTCATTAAAAGGGTGTTACCACAATTATGTTGGGCCATAGTGGAAAGGGGAGTCTCGTCATCAGGAAGGGCTAGCATTTCTGTCATAGGAGGAACACTCTGTTCTTTCAACAAGAGCCCCAAGGGTTGAATGTTTGTTCCCCCCACTCTCATGGATGGCCTGGCTTGATTGAATCAAATAAAGTTGATTCTATTAAGGTGCTTGTGATTTCCAGGCCTCATCTGGAGACTGGCAACTATATACTTTGATCAAGACCGGGGTGCCATCTACAGCGGGGCATAGTGGTTAAGAGCAGGTGCACTCTAATCTGGAGAACCGTGTTTGATTCCCTGCTACCACTTGAGCTGTGGAGGCTTATCTGGTGAACCAGATTAGCTTGTGCACTCCCAACACATGCTAGCTGGGTGACCTTGGACTAGTCACAGCTCTTTGGAGCTCTGTCGTCTCCACCCACCTCACAGGGTATTTGTTGGGGGGGAGGGGAAAGGAGATTGTAAACCCCTTTGAGTCTCCTTACAGGAGAGAAAGAGGGGATATAAATCCTCCTCCTCCTCCTCCTCCTCCTCCTCCTCTTCTTTACTCCCTAATAGCAACGTAAGCTGATTTGTAAGCTGCACTCTTCTTCCTTATAAAATGTTTAGAAACAAATTTCCCCTCCCTCTCGAGTGGAACTGTGAGCATAATTATCCCCAATCCTTGACTGTCTGAGAAAGTTTGGGAAAACCTTTGGTGTGTGTGAGAGAGATGGGATGGCAGCTTACCTTACCATAAATTGAGATTTCCCTAGTTGTAAAAAGTATGTAAGGCAGACGCCATTTAGGGCATGGTTGTTAAACATGAAGCCAAGGGGCTGGATCCGGCCTTTTGAAAGGGCTTATCAGGCCCACAAGCCAGCTGAGGCAATCCCTCCCTCCAATCTGGCCTGGGGAGCTGGCTGTGGGCTTGACAGCCAAGGAACACCCCCCCCCCCCTCAGCCTGACTCGGTCAGATTTATATCATATCCTTCCCTCGTAACAAATGAGTTTGACACCCCTGATTTAGGGCTTTATAAACTCAATGCTGTACTTTGCATGTAGCATATTGGAAGGACTACAGCTGTTTTGCCGCTTGCTGAAGTGTTGATATAATTGTGCTCCCAAGCAAACCAAAGTCCCTCCGCTCCATTTTAGGAGTGGTACCAAGCATTTCTCAGTCTGAAGCTCTGAATGAAGGGTTTTTAGCCACACATGGAATTACTCTCCGTTCAGGTGTCAGAAGCCGGTTGTCTGATGTTGCTTTTGCTTTTCCACATCTGGGATTCCGAAAGAACCTTTTGTGTGGGTTTTCCTCTGTCCCAGAGCCTCACAGGGGTGTGTTGGCATTCCTGTGGTATAAAAGCCGGCTCAACCAGCCAATGCAAGAGCCCTGGGTTGCATCTCTTGACAGGATGCAAGGAAAATAATTCTCAGCTTTCTTTATCCCTCCCACACTGGGACGCCCCGATTTTTTTAAAAAAAGAGAGCAAAACTTAAAAGGAAAGATTGAGAAAGAGAGGAAATATTAGCCTTGGGCATCAGAGGTTCCCCGGGGGACAGCAGAGTCGGTCTTTTTGAGGAGGGGAGAGAGAAAGCAAGGAAGGAAGCTACAGGCTTATTGACAGAGCAGCGAAAGAGGACAAGGTAATAATTTTTTACACTATGCGCATGCAGCTGACAGTGAACATTGTAGATATCTGGGATCAGCTAGATGTTGGCTTGGAAAGGGGTGGCTTTTTTATTTTTCTTTGTACACACAAAAAAAGTGTTAGTTGAACAGGGTGGCATGTTGCTCCTTGGAACCTGCGGATTGTGCCTGCCCAGCACAGGTTTGTAAAAGGCACATGAATTTTCTAGCAGTAGTAACTGAAGTTTAGAAAAGCAGGTAAAGACTGAGAACTGAACCAGTAATTCCGATGTTTCTCTCAGGCAAGGGGCAAAAATGATATATATTTATATGCTCTTTCTTTCTTTCTTTCTTTCTTTCTTTCTTTCTTTCTTTCTTTCTTTCTTTCTTTCTTTCTTTCTTTCTTTCTTTCTTTCTTTCTTTCTTTCTTTCTTTCTTTCTTTCTTTCTTTCTTTCTTTCTTTCTTTCAATTCTTGCTGCCCCTTTAAGCTGAGGCCTTGTTTCAAATATAGCTCCTTTTTTGGATCTTGGCAAGTCCCTGGTCAGAAATGTGGTTTCATCTAACAGAGGCAGGATTTCAGTTTGAAGGGAGGGCTGAGCTAGGAGAAACTGAGATCATTTTGGTTTGTAGGTTGTCTTTCTGGCAGTTATAACTACCTAGCAAAGGGATTGTGCTGCTTGGGGAGGGGACCCTGTGAAAATTTGTTCCCTCCTACCCCATCCCTGTGAAACTCTGACTGGGTCTTCCTTACTAAGTCACCACTGGCTTCTCTTTTGTGTCCATATTTCCTCCTGGGACTGTATCCCAGTTTGCAATGCATCCAATGTGTGAACGGGTCAGAACAAGGTTTTCCTTTAAGAGAAACATACCATGAACACAGAATTTAAAATTATCCAGACATTTGATGTGGCATGCCAGTATCGTCCCTATCATCCTCTTAAATGAGGAAGGGGCTGCAGGGTCTCTTTAAAAAGACATAAAAATTCAAATTGCTAGAATTATTTTAACCATTATTTAACTACAGGCTTTTTTCTTTTCTGACAAATGTCAAATTTTGTTTTCTAACTTTCCTTTTAAAACTTTCCTTTGAAAAATGAATCTTTATTAAAAATAATTTGGTTACAAAATTAAAGTAAAATCAACAACAAGAAAGAAAAGCTAGAGAAAGAAAATTACGTGTGTGTGTGTGTGTGTGTGTGTGTGTAAAAAGAAAAGAAAGAGGAGAAACAAGATTATCTTATTTTCTTCATAACATTGTTCTCCTTATGACGGTTCTATCTTTTCCTAGGCTCTCTTCCTCAGCTTCTTTCAGAAACTTCTCCAGTCTTGTATTTTTTGACTGTCTCCATCTCTTTCTAACAAAGAAATTCGTTAACAACATAGCTGTTTAAGATATACCCATTCTTTTTAAACAACAAAGTCAAAAATAATATAGGGCTCTAAGTAAATTCTGCTTTTCTAACTTTGCAGCAACTAACTTGTTTCAAATACTTCCATCAATTATGCCCTTGTTAACATATATTCTGTTAATATTCAACTGGTCAGTATCTTTGGAGAGATAGTTAGTCCAGTTTTCTATCTTTCCTTGCAGTCCAGCTCATAGGAGAATGTGGAGATTAAACAAAGCAAGTTTACTTTTATTTTAGAAGCATGTTTGTATCACTTTATGATTGAAACAGGAGGTGGAGGTGGGCATATGAAGTATAATGTCTGGTTCGCATATACTGGTTGTGGTGATAGCCTTTTGGATACTAACTGCATTTTTGCATTATTTGTGTGGTTCACATATACAGCAGAATGAAGTGGGAATGAGATTGGGGAGCCTGGAGGTAGAATGGGCTGTAAAAGTGTACCGCCCAGGGGGACATATGGGATCAAATGTCCCTGGGCTGCAGCTATTTAGTCACATGGGGGTGGAAAATCGCCCCCCCTCTTCCTCCCCCCCCCCCCCGGGTCCATACACTGACTTTGAGATCTGGCACAAAATAAGTTGTTTGGTCATGATGGGGGAGGGTGGCCGCCCATATGGGGGGTGGGGTGTGTGTCAGATTTTGCACTGGGCTACATTTTCCCTAGACACGCCTTTGACTGTACCAGTTGAGAATGAGGTGGTAGAATCCAGGTTTGAATATTTTCTTATGTAAGACACTCCATGCAAACAGAAAATAAGTCCAACATGGGGAATGTTTCCAACTCTCTTCTCTTTGGGCAGTACTTTTGGTTTTCTGTTTGCAGGGAGTATTTAACATAGAAGAACACTGTACAGTGTGATTCGCCACCACCACCATCACCTCCCACAGCCAGAGAAGTACTTCAGGTCTCAACTCCCTCATTTCCCTTCTGAGGCCTTAGTTTCTTGCACTGAGTTCTAAACATGGTTCTTGGGTGTCTGTCTGACATCAGTAGAACTCAACAACAGTTTTCAGGTCATAAATAAAAGTTCAGAAATGGAAAAAAATCTAAAAGGAATCTGATGGACTGTTGCAGAGGGGCAGTAGCATTAGTCTGAAGTAGAAAAATAATACAGAACAGTGGCAACTGAAGCAAACAATATTTGTCGAAGGTTTTTACGGCTGGATTCAACTGGTCCTGGTGGGTTTTCCTGGCTGTGTGGCCATGGTCTGGTGGATTATTTCAAAATGAGCTTTCATGAGTCAGAGCTACTTCTTCAGAAATGTGGAGAGGAAATACACTTCTAAAGAAAAGTTTGCAGGGGGGCTGGGAGAAACTTGAGGCAAAGAGATACTTGGTGTGAATCTCATTATAAATCAATCAAGTATAATTCTGTGTGTCAGAACAGAATTGGGCTATACGTAATGAATGATGAGAGAGGTCTGGGGTTCCAATATTTACTTTACTTATTTATTTATTTACTTTATTTGTATCCCACCGTGAACCCCAATGGGGGCCCAAAGCAACTTATGTCATTCTTCTGTCCTCAGTTTTATCCTTGCAACATCCCTGTGAAGTTGGTTAGATGAAGAATGTGTGACTGGGCCAAAGTCTAGCAAGCTTTCATGGTACGAATGGAGATTCAACCATGGATTTCCCAGATCCTGGTCCAACACTTTAATATCATGCTGGCTCTCTAGATAGATAGATAGATAGATAGATAGATAGATAGATAGATAGATAGATAGATAGATAGATAGATAGATAGATAGATAGATAGATAGATAGATAGATAGATAGATAGATAGATACTGATATTAGTACAGGGTTATAGTACGATGAGATAACTTAGGAAGAGATAAATGGTAGAACTACATATTCTGATCAAGCGGGGAGTTCCACATCTGATGTTAATCTTGTAGTCATTACCACAGCAGATGATAACACTTGTGATGCCACCAATTCCTGACACTTTTCCATCTCAGAGAACCAATATCAGGATTATATCTCTGCAATTTCAAACCTGTTTGTCTGATATTCCTTTTGATAGTTATCTTCCAGTCCAATCCTTACTCAGTTTTTTTTCTTTTCCCATTTCCTCAGGCATATTCTCAAGATGCCTATTTAAAGGGCAACGACCCGTACTCCGGAGGGGCTCAGAGTATCCCCGAGCCGCCGCCTATCTGCTACCCTCGCAAAACCTATCCGTTCCAGTCAAGGCCTACTCCCCGGGATGTATCACCAGCTGAGACGTACCAAGGACAGCAAGCGGACAACAGACAACCCTACCATACAGGGTCCTCAGGGCCATCTTCTCCCTTGAACAGCACTTCAGTTCACAAAACAGCCTCCACTGCTTGGGCCGGGTCCACGCAGAACTTTAGTAGCAACCATTCCAGCCCCGCCCACCGCACAGAGGAGATCCAATATGGAATGACTCAAAAAGAGCCTGTTACAAGGCCTCTCCCACCTTCTGGCTCCTTCCCACACTACTCCAACAGTAGTTGTCCAGGTTCTATAGCCTCTCCCTTGCCTGAAAGGTACTACGTTCCTCCCACTCCCTCTATGCCCAATCACGCCTGCTACGGGACCCCCCAAAACCTCCCCCACCATCGACCTCATGGTGGGTTGAAGGACTCCTCCCACGAGGTCCGGTCCTCCCGGGACTGCATGGGGACTGGCCTGAAACCTGTCAGCCGTCTAGAATGCCAGCAGGCCTTGTCCAACTGGATCTCGAACCAAGTGCCACGCCGAAGCTCCTCGGAGGAGCGCTACTGCGCCATGCCACCTCGCTACAGGAGTGTATCACAAGACCGACTGGGAGACGCTCCGGCCTCCCGAGGTTGGCCTCACAGTGCTTCCCAAGACACCTTAATCCAGCCACCTGCCCATGATGGCTGGAGTTATCGAGCCAGGTCTGATAACTATCTGATGAAATATGGGCAGTCCTTGGAAGGTCTTGAGCAGGGTGGCTTGGTTTCTCCCAGGTACGACAAGTGTATGTGGCCGCCAGACAAGTTTTACCGACATGGACAAATTAACAGAGCCCAGCCTAGCCATCCAAACTCCTATGCTCCTTCTGTCTCTTCCAGGGATTCAGCCTCTGCACATGTTCAGAAACACCCTTCCCAACCCAATCTCCAAAGCCTTGAGGACTCTGGGTACATTGGTTATAGGAGCTACAGTCCCTCATTCCAGCGCCGGACTGGCTTGATGCATGCCCTTTCCTTCCGGGACGCTACTTTTGGTGACCTTCCCACTTTTAATATTTCTCAACGGCAAGGGAACCACTCGACACCCCCGTATGTCGAGAGGCCTTTGTCCACTGCCCTGATCTCAAGTGCCCCAGCTTCTTGCCTGGACCCTCCAGAGATCGCTGCGGACCAAAGAACAGCCAAACTGGAGAACGACATGAGGCCTTTTGAGAGATCTTCTCCACCGCAGGTCACAGAACGGTTGCAGCCTCAGCCTGAGGCTGAGGAGAGGAGGGACGAGGTGGTTCTCCGGCAAAAGCCCCCTACTGGACGCAAAATGGTCCCTCCTGCCAGACAGATGAATTTTGTCTTCCCGGATGACATGAAGGAAACAGATATTTGTGATCCACCTCCGCCAGTGCAGGCCACTGGTAAAGAGAACAAGAGGGGGGTGGCCCCATTAGCTACCCCGGAGGATTCGCTAGCCTCCATTCCATATATTGGTGAGTAGAGAAAGCAGATTGCTGTGTTTTTTTTTTTAAAAAAATGTAGTGCTGGATCAGTGTGAAGTGACATCCCATTTCAGCTTTGAGGTAAATTTGGAAGGTTCCTTCTCTTACACCGTCCATCTCACATCGTTTTACCTGACCCGAAAGGACTGAGGGGGTGCTATTTTCTCAAGTGGGAAAACCTGCATGTAACCCATCATATCTGTGGCACCACCAGTGGGCAATCAGCTCTCCCTCTAGGGCAGGGGTCTGCAACCTGCAGCTCTCCAGATGTTCACGGACTACAATTCCCATTAGCCCCTGCCAGCATGGCCAATTGGCCATGCTGGCAGGGGCTGATGGGATTTGTAGTCCGTGAACATCTGGAGAGCTGCAGGTTGCAGACCCCTGCTCTAGGGCATAGGTGTCAAACTCATGGCCCTCCAGATGCTATGGACTACAGTTCCCATCATCTGGGAACTGTAGTCCATAACATCTGGAGGGCCGTGAGTTTGACACCTGTGCTCTAGGGTGTTTCACACTAGGAAAACAACATGGCGGGGAGGAAAGTACCCTCTTCCCATCTCCTGCAGTCCCAATCTGAATTGAGCCCCTGCATGGGTGCAAATTGTGTTTCTGCAGGCAACTCACAACTCGTGTCTGACTCAGGTGTGGCCCACGGACTCAGTCCCAGGTGCCCCTGAGGTGTAGCAGAATCAAGCCAGAGGATCTGTTTGTCACCAGCTCTGCCATGAGGCAGCGTCATTCTGTGGCAGCAATTCTCTATGCTGCCTCACTGAAGAAGGTAGGGCCAGGGACCAGGAGCATTTGCTGGAAGGGGAACTGGGTAGCTAACTTGCCTCCTCAGCCAAAAGCTCTGACCTCCTCAAACCACACATCAGACAACGCATATGCCCCAGATTGAGCTGCTGGGAAATACCAGATCTCTGTTTTCTGTCACAGAGTTTCAGGGTTTTGGCCTCCCCCTTCTTCTCAGGATCTCTGGGCCTGGAATTTAATGTGAGATTCAGGAACTAGAAGTATGGGAAATGGCCACTTTCCACAGAGTCCATTGCAAAGCTGCTGAGTGGTCAGGATCCATGCAATTTGCTCTCCTTTAACCTGGAGAACCAAGTTTGATTCCCCCCTCCTCCACATGAGTGGCAGACTCTAATCTGGAGAATTGGATTTGTTTCCCCACTTCTCCATATGAAGCCTTCTGAGTGACCTTGGGCTAGTCACAGTTCTCTCAGGACTCTCTCAGCCTCACCTCACAAAGTGTGTGTTACGTATGTGTGGGGGAAGGTGATTATAAGCGATTTTGAGACTCCTTATGGTAGAGAAAAGTAGTGTACAAAAACCAACACTTCTCCTCCCCCTCCCCTCCTCCTCCTCCTCCTCCTCCTCCTCCTCATCATCATCATCTCCTCCTCCTCCTCCTCCTCCTCCTCCTCCTCCTCCTCCTCCTCCTCCTCCTCCTCCTCCTCCTCCGTGCAATTAGAATGTTATCCAGGCCACACAGGAGCTGTTTCTTGAAAAACAACTCCCCTGTGATTTGGTAAAATAAAACATGTCCCATAATGTAGCGTTTTCCTATTCCCAACAGTGCAGAGAGGCTGATTCATTTATTGGAAGCCCTCCTTAACAATGGTCCTGGGTCAGCTCAGCATGGCTGAGTTCAAAGAAATCTGTCACAAAAGGGCTTTCGTGACACTGTTAAGCATGGCAGAAATGGTGTTGAGGTGAGGGTAGAGGAAAGGACAGGCAGAAAAATGTCCCTCAGTCCATCCACCTTCGGGACAGGGCTCCACTTTGTTTTGGCAGCAGGATGAAGGAGAGACGCTGAGACTCTCGTTGACTCTCACGGATATGCCTAGTTTGAAACACGTGGGTGTTTTCATTCCTTCTGATGCAGTGAGCTCTGACTCACAGAAGTTCAGGCTGGAATAAATTTTGTTAGGCTTCATCATGCTGATGTCTCCTGCCCTACCCCTTTGGACTTGTCATGTGGGGATTTTGACAGTGATTGGCCCTTGATGGGTGGAAGTTAGAGATGCCAACCTCCAGGTAGGGCCTGGGGATCTTCTAGAATTACAGCTCATCTCCAGACTACAGAGATCGGTTCCTCTGGAGCAAATGGACATTTTGGACAGTGGACTCCATGGCATTGTACCTCACCGAGGTCCCCATCTTCCCCAGGTTCCATCCCAAAATCTCTAGGGGTTTCCCAAACTGGAATTGGCCACCTCCTGCCAGTGGCCAGGGCTGCCGCGGTGGCCCTAGCCACCTGGAAATGATGTCACAGCCTGAGGTAATCTCTCCTCCATTTAGCTCCTGGTGCTCTCAATCGGCTGAGGGCAGAGACATCTTTGGCAAGAGGTTGCTCTACCCCCAAAGTACAGAACCAAAAAGAGTCTTAAAAAAAGAAAATTAAATCTCTGAAGTGTATTAGAGAGGTAGGGTGAATGTTAGAATAGCCAGGAGGTGAAAGGGATGGCAGGCCAACATTTTGGTGGGGCTTCTTGGAGATGCTTTATCCAAAGGGAAAAGATCGCAATAACAGCTGGCGGGAGTCCAAGGATGACCCTAGGAGTAGACTAATGCCAAGGCACTCAAACAATTATAGAGGTTGCTTCTGTGTATATTTATTTACTGATTGTGAGACCCTGAATGTGCCACTTCCTAACAAAGTTCTCACAGTTTGGGCTGTGGAAGCCATGGATTATTAATCAGCGTGTTAGTTATCAGTAACGTAAAGCGGTATAGCTTCATTTGTGAAAACAAGCCTTCTTTTACCGCTCCTTTATTGGTCTCTTGCTCTGAATTGTTAGTGTAGTTGACTGTTCATTATAAAAGGCTGCTGACCCCTGATTTCAGGCAAAGCCTCCGACTCCATCAGTAAGAGCCAACTCCTGGTTTGGGGGTGGGGTGGGGCAGGCAGGGGTGACATGGTGCTCTGGATAAGTGATATACGAGCAAGAAACTCACCCTCTGTGACTCTGGATGCTTGCCTCCACTGTACTGAACCCACTCTTCCTACTTGTCGGTGAAACAGGTCTGGGTGCTAAAAGGAGTGGGCGAATTAGGAATTCTGCCGGTCTGGGCACTGGCTGTTCTCAATGAGCCTGTCCGATATCTCTGGCCCTCAGGAAGCCGCCAGCCCTGCCCAGTGGTGGCCCCAGCTGAGATGCTGCAATTCCATTTTGGTGCAGCGATTAGAGTGTTGGATCAGGGATCTAGGACACCCAGGTTCAAATTCCTGCAGTTCTTTGGAAGCTCTCTGGGTGACTTCAGACCAAACAATACCCTAATCTACCTCACCGAGTTGTCATGATGATAAATTGGAGGAGATCATGAAATTGTAAACCACATTGGGTATAAATACCTCAATATGTAGAATAGGTACCTCAAATGAATAAAATATAAATACTTCAATAAATAGCTCAGTCAATATTTCGAATATAAATAGCTCAATAAAATTAACACCTCCATAAATATAAACACCTCGATTAAAATATTATATGTGATAATGTGGAATTCCCCACTGAATATGGCAATTGTTTGGCTGTTTCTTTCCCGCTGCTTGTATGTTCTGCTCAATACCTAGAATGTTGTACACATCACTAATTTAATGTTTTCTAATAGTAATAAGCATGATCCTAATACTTTGGCTATTTAAGGCCGACCGAGTGCTTAGTGCTGTGCAGAACTCAGCAAAGGACCAATAGCAAATTGAATTGTAGTGGGGAATTGAGTGTCCTCATAGGGAGCACAACAAGATGATCATAGTTGTGGTGGATTTCCAGAATGGCACTTTGCATTTCAGATTACGACTGTGCAAATGGCCTGGAATTATACAGTAACTAAAGAAATGTGGACCTAGGCAGCATTGGGTAGAAGACTTCCAGAAGCCCCTTTGAAACCACTTTTTCCAGAGGATGAGGGGGGTAGAAGTATGCTAGTGATAAAGTTTGCTTTCCTCCTGCCTTCTTGAAAGACAGAAGTTTTAAAGCAAAACTGGGGGATTTCCCATGAAATCTGACATTAATTTTATGATTATAGTTGCACTGCTTGTGCAAGCTTCTCAATTGGGAAAGACAGCTCATGCAATTAAAACCATGTCGTTTATATTTAGCACTTTGAATTCCAAGTTGCTGATTAGAAGCTGGTAGGGATATAGATCCTTTTTAATTTTAAAAATCCTGTTATTTAAAACTTTTAAAAATCTTTAAGCTATTGTCGAAGGCTTTAACAGCTGAACTCCACTGGTTCTTGTGGGCTTTCTGGGCTGTGTGGCCATGGTCTGGTAGATCTTGTTCCTAACGTTTCACCTGCAGGCGAAACATTAGGAACAAGATCTACCAGACCATGGCCACACAGCCTGGAAAGCCCACAAGAACCAATCTGTTAGAAGAGAAATGAATGGATAAGAAAGGAATTAACTGGAATTGTGTACATTCTCTTCCTTCATTGTTTTTACTTTTGAACCAGATATGTTTTCTCTGTATACTGGGTCTAATTTGGTATTGTTGCATTTTAATAATTAAGAGAAAGGAAATGATACGAATTGTGTCTAGAGGGCATTCATTCCTGGCACATTTGTTTTGTCCTGGCTGCTGTAGATTAAATTTTTTCCATTTCATATTCCA
This sequence comes from Sphaerodactylus townsendi, assembly GCF_021028975.2. Classification (NCBI taxonomy): domain Eukaryota; kingdom Metazoa; phylum Chordata; class Lepidosauria; order Squamata; family Sphaerodactylidae; genus Sphaerodactylus; species Sphaerodactylus townsendi. The sequence continues at coordinate 12,617,432 of NC_059439.1, read as the reverse complement.
GGAGGAAGAAAGATAGCAGCCTGTGAAGCTGTAGACAGTTGCCTGCATCAGCCAGGCAGAGATGCTTTGGGGGTAATGTTTCAGGGCAGAGAAGTTCTCACCTGTGGGGGTAGCTCTGTCAAATGTTTGCGTGCCTTCCTCTGTTCTGTCATCTCACTGTGAATTCTTCCATTCCAGATGAACCAACGAGCCCCAGCATTGACCTGACGGCTAAGCACATCCCCGCATCCTCTGTTGTCTCCAGTGCCATGAATTCTGCCCCTGTGCTCTCAGCCAGCCCCTCCTCACCCACTTTCACCTTCGCGGTCAATCGCCATTACTCCCAAGATTGCAGTAAGTTTACGTCCCTTGGCCTTCCCTCTCTTGACTTTGAATTCCAGGCGATCTAGACTGGAAATGGTGATTGAAAAGATGTGGCAGCAAACCCGTGCTCACCTGGCTGAGGAAATCTCTCCTGTTAGTGGAGCCAGCGTGGTGTAATTGTTAAGAGCCATTGTGGTGCAGTCTAATCTGGAGAACCGAGTTTGATTCCCCGCTCTGCCACTTGAGCTGTGGGAGGCTTATCTGGTGAACCAGATTAGCTTGTGCACTCCAACACATGCCAGCTGGGTGACCTTGGGCTAGTCACAGTTCTTTTGAGCTTTCTCAGCCCCACCCACCTCACAGGGTGTTTGTTGTGGAGGAGGGAGGGAAAGGAGATTGTAAGCCCCTTTGAGTCTCCTTACAGGAAAGATCCAAACTCTTTTCTTCTTAACATTATGGCAATTATGGATTATGGCAATTTTATGCAAATGTAACATTTGGCAAAAATGTCAAAAGCTAGCTTTGTCCATTTCTGTTAATTTAAATGTTTTCATTTTCTTTCATTGGGGTGGGGGGTGGGGTTGCCTTGGTTTTTTAACTCTCATTGATTAATTTTAAAATCATCACCTAATGATCAAGTTGTTAAATTCAGTTCTTTCCGCATGGCGGCGTTGTTGTTTTTTGTGTGAAGATTTATGAATCAAAGAGGGGCCATAAATTGGAGCATGGATATACACAGGAACTGTTTTTGAGTGTATGAGGAAATTTGAATGAGGCAGTGGGCTTAGAAAATGTAGGATGTTTATAACAAATTCCACTGAAATTGAATCATATATAAGCTGCCCAGGGGTGGGGAACAGTCTGAAGTCATCCTGTGTAAATGGAATGCTGCTTGTGCATTGCGAGAGACAGAATAATCAAAGTCCCTTCTTACCCATCAGTGGAAGGGACTGCCTGTTGTGTGTCTCTGCATGATTTTCTGTTCTGACCTTTCTTCCTTGCAAGAAGAGAGACTCTTGCATCAGCACACACGATGGTCTCCTTTTGAGGCAAGTTAATTCTCACGCTTTCATACTTCTTAAAAACGAATCACCTTCTCCTGTGTGAAAAGTAAACATCCTGGTCTCCTGCATGTTACCTCAGCAGTAAGTTCCACTGAATTCATTGAGACTCTCAGGAGAATGCAGGCTGGATTGTGGCTGAAGGGGATTTCCAAAGTTAATACAGTGGAAAAAGGCTCACAGCTGCCAGAGGTTTGGGAAAGGTTGCTTCGAAAGCCAATTGGCCATGCTGGCAGAAGCTGATGGAAATCATAATCCATAAACATCTGGAGGGGCAGGGTTGGACACTCCTGTGCTAGATCTTCAGTTAGGTATACGTGTGTGCAAAAATGTCTGAAGCAAATCAGAATCTGGATGGTTTGGCTCCACCTAATTTCCTCTCTGGCCTCTGCCCCATTTGAGAGGAGGCTGGATAGGACAAGTGGAAAGAAGATGATGCCAAAACCCAAAGGAGAGTCTTGTTCTCTGGCTCTAAGAGCTCAACTGTACATGAGACGATTTTTCCTCGGCTTACAATAAATGAGGGGGCTCCATGGCACAGAGTGGTCTTGATTCCCCACTTCTCCACCTGAGTGGCGGAGGCTTATCTGGTGAGCCAGATGTGTTTCCTCGCTCCTACACGTGAAGCCTGCTGTGGGAACTTGGGCTAGTCACAGTTCTTCAGAACTCTTTCGGTCCCACCTATCTCACAAGGTGTCTGTTGTGGGGAGAGGAGGGGAAAGGAGTTTATAAGCCACCTTGAGTCTCCTTACAGGAGAGAAAGGTGGGGTATAAATCCAAACTCCTCCTCCTCCTCCTCCTCCTCCTCCTCCTCCTCCTTCTTGGGTAAACTGGGAATTCCCTGGAATTACAGCTCATCTCCAGATTACAGAAATCAGTTCCCTGGAGCAAATGGATGCTTTGGTGGGTGGACTTTGTGGCATGATGCCTCCCTGAGGTCCCTGTCTTTCCCAGGCTCCCTCCCCAAATCTTCAGGAGTATCCCAGCCTGGGCCTGGCAACCCTACCCTCCATCCCCCACCGGTGGTTGGGGGGACCTGGCAACCCTATTTCCTCCATACTTGCACGGTGTCCCTTTGAATCATATTGGTGACATGAAAATCTGCATTCCACTCGAAACACTCTGCGGTCTGGCTTCCATCAGCAAGGATCATTGGGGGTGGGGAACTGTTGAAGGTCCTGGCAATAAGTAGTCCCTTTCTCCAAACCCTCTGCCCATACCCCAAATGGCAGGCCTTTCACAAGTTATATTATAATCACTTCTGTATAAACAGTTTTCTGAGAAGTTTTTATGTCGTTGAGACACAGTGTTTTACCTACTAAGCTGCGGTTTGACAAAACAAAACAAAATCTAAAAAGAAGTTTATGTGCATGCCATGATGGCTCTTACAAAATTCTGGAACACCTTATATTTGATTGTAACAAGATGACTGAAGAATGCAAACTCCTGATTGACCCTCTTCTCTGTAAATATCCAGGTAGAGATTAAAAAAAAACATTATTTCTATTTTAACAACTGGATCTGATGAGATGATAACTCTAAATATGACCAAGTTTGCGTGGTGTATTTGTAAGAGGATTTTAAAATGTTAAATTAGTGATTATTTTAATTCAGCATAGATTTTACCTTATTTTCTATTGTGTATGCTTGACAATTTTATTTTTATATGATGGCTGGTCAATGACTGTAATAAACTTTTCACAACTCTTCTAAAAAGATCAGGGTAGATCAGGAAGTAACATAGCTCCCCTCCCATGAATTAACATCATAAAGTGATGTTTATTTGTAACCCACTTTCTCATAAATCTGCCCACAAGGGCCAAAATAGGCATCCAGATTACCAGCATCTGTTCTTGACTCCAGATTTGGTTTTAGCCAAGATATTATTTTACTGGTCTGATGGAGTCAGCTTTGGTTTGTTTGGGCTTTAAGAAATCTCTCCCCCCCCCCCCCAAACATGTGATCTTAAAGATTCTTCTGTTAATTTTTTTGGAAGGTTATAACAAGTTGCCACACCCGGAGACAGGATGTTTGAGGTCTTGGAGAAGTGCCCAGTAGAAATTTGCCTTGGCATGACGCAGAGGGTGTATTCATGCCCAGAATTTTCTGACTTGTGGCCATATTTAAAATTGGAAATTAGAGAAAGGGGGGATATAAATCTAAACTCTTCTTCCTCCTCCTCCTCCTCTGGACACCTGTTTTCTGCAAGCAGCATAGAGTCTGGGCAGGCAGGTGAGCAGAAGAGTCCCGCCTGTGTCTGGTGATGGAGAGTGCTTCCACCTATCCAGTGTCTCAAACTTCCACCATTAATCTGGGGCAATGTTCCTTCTGTTGCAGGCAACATCAAAGCCAGTCGCCGGTCTTCCTACCTCTTAGCCATAACCACAGAGCGCTCCAAGTCATGTGACGACGGTCTGAACACATTTCGGGACGAAGGGAAGCATATGAGGTAAACGTGTCTCCTCCCCACCCCTATGTTTGGATTGTTCCTTTAAACCAGAGGTGTCCAACTGTGGTGCCTCAGATGTTCATGGACTACAATTCCCAATTGACCTCGCCAGCAGGAACTGATGGGAATTGTAGTCCAATTGGCCATGCCAGCAGGGGCTGATGGGAATTGTAGTCCATGAACATCTGAAGCACCACAGTTGGACACCCTGCTAAACATTTGCATCGCTCATGCCAACTGTATGGATGGTCTCTCTTCACAGGAGGTTGCCCAGCCGTGTACCGAGCCTCCGCATGTTAAGAAGTTTCTTCACGGATGGGGTAGGTTTTTGCCGACTCTCCTGCTCTCATAAATGTAGGTCAGTAGGTGCTGCCTTTCCTTGAGTTTGCCCCGCATTTGATTGAGAGTTTAAACAGAGCATGTGTAAAATGAAAGCACATCGTTCCGGCTTCTCCTCTGTGGTTTAGAAAGTCTGGAAGTGAAGCATGGATATTCTTACTTTTGGTGCAGAAGGAGTGTTGGTAGGAAAGCCCCATTCCATGAGCTTCACTGCATTTGTGGTTCTTTTAATTCAGTTTGTTGTCTACACCTATTGTGGAAGCCAGTATTGTTCTTCTTCCTTACCCCTGCCCATGTTTGCACAGCTCTCTCTCTCTCTCATCTCTGCCTATTCAAGCATTCACTAACTCAATCCAGCTGTTTTCTTCCTATATGCAAGCAGTGTTCTGTGGGAGCAGGAGTGATGTAGTGGTTAAGAACAGGTGCGCTCTAATCTGGAGAATCGGGTTTGATAGCCCGCTCTGCCACTTGAGCTGTGGAGGCTTATCTGGGGAAACTAGATTAGCCTGTGCACATGCCAGCTGGGTGACCTTGGGTGAGTCACAGCTCTTTGGAGCTCTCTCAGCCCCACCCACCTCACAGGGTGTTTGTTGTAGGCAGGGGAGCAGATTGTAAGCCTCCCTGAGTCTCCTTATAGGAGAGAAAGGGGGGGTATAAATCCACTCCTCCTCCTCCTCCTCCTCCTCCTCCTTCTTCTTCTCCTTCTCCTTCTCCTTCTCTTCCTCCTCCTCCTCCTCCTCCTCCTCCTCCTCCCCCTCCTCCTCCTCCTCCCTGTTTCCATGCCTTATACTCAAGTGTCAATCCCGACCCTTAAGTCCAGGATGTATGTATGTTAGTTAGTTAGTTTATATTATTCATTTTAATATTCCACCCTCCCCCAGTGAAACTACACTCAGGACAGCTAACACACATATTAAAATCATATTAAAACCATAAATTACATAATCACAGTTAAAACATTCTAATGACATTGTCCTTTGATGGTGGTAAATCAATTCATTGCCCGTAACACTCAAACTAACACCTGGGGGGAGGGGGTGGGGGAGGGGGGGACATGACCATGGGAGCCAACACATACCTTCATACACATTATATGGCTTCACTTGTAGGGCCGGTGGAACATTTTGGTCTTACGTGCTATCCGGAACGGATTGATGTCCACGAGCACTCTAATGTCCTCCAGCAGTGCATTCCACCATGTAGCAGCCAGGGCCAAAAAACCCCTAGCTCTGAGGGATACCGGCCCTATACCTTTGGGGCTGGGGATCACTAAGGGATTGTTATCGAAGGCTAAAGAATCCTCTATGGCAGTTTGGGGAGATGCAATCCTGGGGGGACAATGGTCTGTCCTCCTTCCTTTGATTTCTCTCTTCCCTTCTTTTTGCAGTCTCTGGATAGCCTTGGCACCTGCGAAGACCCCCGGTCGAAGCGGCATTCGACTTCTGACTTGTGTGACATCACTTTCAGTGATGTGAGGAAAGAGGGCTGGCTCCATTACAAACAGATCCTCACTAAGAAAGGCAAGGTAGGTGTATTTCTTCTGGGAGTAAAGCCCATTGAACGCAATGAGATTGCCTTCTGAGTTGACCTGCTTAAGACTAGGAATCCCCTCACTTCACCTTTATAATGGCAAGACCTATTGACTGTGACTTTCTAGAAAAAGAGGCTCTGGAGTCAGGGTGGATGGACATATATAGATGACAAATGGACTCATTGCTTAGACTCATTACTATCTGTTTGTCTGTCTGTCTCTGCAGTGCATTTTTATCTCAATGTTTCTCCAGGGAGCTCAGAACAACATGCATCATTCGCTTTACCCCAGCATGGTGTAGTGGTTAAGGGCAGGTGGATTCTAATCTGGAGAACTGGTTTTGATTCCCCACTTCTCCACCTGAGTGGCGGAGGCTTATCTGGTGAACCAAATGTGTTTCCTCGCTCTTACACATGAAGCCTGCTGGGGAACCTTGGGCTAGTCACAGTTCTTCAGAACTCTCTCAGTCCCACCTACCTCACAAGGTGTCTGTTGTGGGGAGAGGAGGGGAAAGGAGCTTGTAAGCCACCTTGAGTCTCCTTACAGGAGAGAAAGGTGGGGTGTATATCCAAACTCCTCCTCCTCCTCCTCGGGTAAGAGAGAATGGTCACCCGGTAGATTTCATGGGAGATGGGGATTTGACCCTGGGTTCCGCAGTCCTAGTACAACACTAGCCCATCAACTGACAATGAAAAAACCTAGCATAATAAATACATTTTTAAAATTAAGGCCCATTTTTCCAGGACAAATTTAAAATGTCCACAAATTGTCTCCCATTCTTAACATGGTGCACTTTTATGACTTCTTGGAGAAATTTGGCAATCCTCACTTAGTTCAAGGTTGTAGTTATTCAAAAGAAATATCATCTTAACAGAATCAGAAAGTCTAGTCCTATGCACTAGAACAGGGCTTATGGACTTTTCTCGAATCTCAAAATAAAGAGGTCAATCAAGTAGAGCATGCTTACAAGCCCATCTTACAGGGACAATGTCTCAAAGAAAGATCCCTGAAAATGAGATTCCGAATAAGCCTGGTCCTTTGGAGGAGTCAGCTGTGGTTGTTGCTTCCAATTTATTCTTAAAATTGCCCTACATTCCTCATCACGTTCACCCTCACCGCAACTCTGTGCATGTTCTGTTCTTCCACAGCCTCACAACATAAAGGCGAAACTTATCTTGTGTTTAGTCATCTGGTGCTAAGGAGGCGTTCCTGAGATTCTTAGCTTTTTAGTTGTTTGAAAGGAAGTTTCTAGCCGCCATGGATATAATACAACGTTTGAAGCCGATATCTGGTGAAATCTCAGAAGCTTATGGGTCTCTATAAGTCAGCTGCTACACACAAAAAGAGCATTTTTAAAAAATCCTTATTTAGCAGCCAACTTTTAAAAAATAAGTGCACGTTCCAATGTACTTTGTGTGTTTTTTTTCTGGTTTCATAATTTGGTTATTTTTGCACAAGTCAAGAAAGTAAAAACTCGAGATAGGTGCAAACTTTAATTGTCAATGAGGAGTTTGAACTATCAAAAGCTTTTCTACGGAAAAGGGTTAAAGTTTCCACAGCTGCTCTTGTAATTGATGAAGAAAACCATGAGGTTGCATTTGCAGAAGAGAAAAAGTCATCCAATATAAACATGGAAGAAAGGGCAGCCTGTTTTCGAGCCTTCAGTTGGTCTGCTTTTGAACTTGGCTAAAACTGTGGTTCAGAAGCCTAGAACTGGGGGAAAAAATCCTTGTTGACCTGCCCATTTTCAGGCATCCTAAGAAATTGAAATTAGATCCAAGATCTGCTAAATCAAGAGAAAGGAAAGTGAGAGCTTGACTAATTAAACCAAATTTATGGTCGATTCCCCACTTCAAAAATTGAACTAGATACAAACTGGTTTGGTTTGATTTGGGACCTTTTGAGTGCTCTTTCATGGTCCCCATTGCAGCTTGTGGCCACCAAACAACCCCTGCTCCAGGTGACGCAGCAGCCAGGCAGAATTGCCCACTGGTTATGGATCTGCCGCACAATCCGCTCAGGGGCTTTCCTGATTGGCTGCCTCGTTGTGCTGGGGCGGGAATTTTTTTAAATTTTCTACCCGTTGAATCCACGTCTGTGCGAGCATTTGCAGAAGAACTATACGCACAAACAGGGGAACGGGCGTTTCAAGCAATACCCCGTCTCTGTTCTGCTTTGTCTCCTCATATCCACGTGGATACGAGCGTTGCTTTTTAGACTGTGTTTTACAGGGAAAATCATTTCAAACGTTTACACGTGGATTTCTGCTCCGAAAGTGGGGGGAAAGGGCTGTGCGCACATTGCGCGCAGCCCACTGCACCCTGATTGGCTGGGAGGCTCCACATCACTCACAACAGCAGGAAATTCAGCCGCCGATCTTCCCCACTGCTCCCTTCTGATCCAGATTCATACCGGCGTTTTTGAAAAGGTCCACTTCTGTCCAGCTCTGGGGAAAGCACGCGCTAAGGGGGAGAAGCAGCGGCGAAGCCGGTTTTGCCCCTCCTTTGCCCGGAACGCAGTGGGTAATTCTGCGCCAAACCTCGTTTTTTCTGCTGACTAGCGCGCGCTATTTTGTCAATGGAAAATCGACCTATGCTAATCAGAAACAGGGTCCAGTATCTTTGTGATGTATGAATGACTAAGAATGAAACAAATCCTTGTTTGTTGACCTCTCATGTTTTGGCATCATAGCAAATTGAAATTAGACCCCAAGAATCAAGATGTCTTCCGTTACCAGTGTGGTGTAGTGGTTAAGAGAAGTGGACTCTTAACCTGAAAAAACGGGTTTGATTCCCCACTCCTCTGTATGAGCTGTGGGCTGTAATTTGGTGAACCTACACAAGAAGCCTGGGGGTGACCTTGGGCTAGTCACAGTTCTCTATTTCAACCCCACCTACCACACAGGGTGTGTGTTGTGGAGAGAGGAAGGGAAGGAATGTGCAGGCCACTTTGAGGCTCCTGACAGTTGAGAAAAGCAGGGTATGATCCAAACTCCTCTTTTTCTCCATACGTGAAGGGAGAAAGGAATACCAAGAGCTTGACTAATTAAAATGAATTTATGTTCATCCCAAACATGCTCCAGTACATCTGTGATGTCTGAATGCACCCTGCAGACACGAGGATTAGGGGTCCTATGTGCATTCCATGCCTACAGCCGTTTTCTTCCTGATGGTGTGAAACTCGTCCTCTAATTGCTACACAGTTTGGGAGGCTGCAGTGGAGAGTAATAATTTGCTGCCTTCCCTCTCTTCCACCAGTAGAACACTGCTGAGGGGAGTGATGGAAAGGCAGATTTTAGTTTATTTAGTGTATATCCTGCCCTTTCCAACCAAGTTGGGCTCAGGGTGGCTTCCAGCAAGCCTCTTTCATCCTCTTCCCCCTTTGCATTGCAACCTGCAGACCTATGTGGCTGCAATACCAAGCAGTCCTCAGGAATAAAGATTCCCAGGGCTAGAAAGGAACGTGGGAAAGTTCAACACTTTCTACTACACTTGCGTGCTGAAGTGGTTAAGAGCAGGTGGACTCTAATCCAGAGAACCGGGTTTGATTCCCCACTCCTCCACATGAACCAGAGTTGTTTCCCCACTCCTAGGTTCTTGTGGGGTGACTTTGAGCTAGTCACAGTTCTCTCAGAACTCTCAGGTATCTATTGTGGGGAATGGAAGGAAAGGAGTTTGTAACTCGCCTTGAGTCTCCTTACAGGAGAGAAAAGGGCGGCGGGGGGGATATAAATTGAAACTCTTTTTGATGGCTGATAAGATCCAACCCTGAGTCTCTCTCTGTGCTTTTTGGGGCTGGTGAGTTTGCACACAGGATTTGCACCCAGCTCCTCTGTAGATCTTCTGTAGGTGAGCCCTACTTTCCCCTTCCATTCTGTCCCCTTCCCCTCCCTTCCGTGCGTCTCAGTGTCCCTCATTATCCCACATGCTCAATTCTGTCCCTCTGTCTCTCCCTTCCCTGCACCCCGGTCCCCCTACAGAAAGTTGGTGGCGGTATCCGGCAGTGGAAGCGGGCCTTCGCTGTCCTGCGCTCGCACTCGCTCTACTTGTGCAAAGACCGACGGGAGGCTGTGGCTAGTGCCCTGCCCCCAGGTGAGGAGGAGCAGCCGCCCATCAGCGTCCGAGCGTGCCTGGTGGACATCTCCTACAGCGACACCAAGAGGAAGCACGTCTTCCGGCTGACGACCGCTGACTTCTGTGAATGTCTCTTTCAGGCCGAAGACCGGGATGACATGCTGGCCTGGATTAAAGCCATCAGGGAGAGCAGCAAAGCCGAGGGCGAGGTGAGCGTCGCCAGGGGCTGGCTGCCGGCCGGCCTGCTCCCCGGGGTTGCCAGATGCAACCCAGTTTGCAATCTCAATGTTTCTTCTCCCCCCTTTTCACTTCTTTCTCCTGGGGAGGAAGCCGCCTGCAAAGAAGTTGCATGCCAGGGCATACCACCTAGAAGGACATATAGGGTCAAATGTCCCTGGGCTGCGGCCATTTAGTCACATGGGGGGTGGAAAATCATGCCCCCACCCCTCCTCCTTCCCTTGTTGTTTGGTCATGGTGAGGGAGTGTGGCTGCCCATATGGGGGTGGGAGTGTGTCGAAAACTCAGATTTTGCACCGGGCTACATTTTCCCTAGATACACCTCTTCATTTCGCAGTCTAGTTTTAGTGAAGTAGAAATTAACAAGCATGCTGGGACACATACAGGGTGTATGGCAAAGGAGCGATACATTCAGGCAAGGAAACTAGTGTGTAGCCAGAGATTGCTTTGTAGCTGCTGCTGCTGCTGTTGCAGCTCATGTTTTAAAGGTGCTTGCTTCTTTGGCAGTGAAGAATTTCTGCCTGTGCAGTGTTCCCAAACAAGCCTGTGTCCCATCTTTGCATATCAGTCCTTCCTCTCTAGTTGTGCAGTAAAACCTTGCCAGCATGGTGGCTGTATCCATTCTTGCAAGTTCTTCGGACAAAACGCAGCGATTGTCTTTAAGCCTGAGACACGTTGCTTCTGCTCAGACCTTTTGCTCTTGTGTGGCGTTCAAGTTGGACAGTTTTGTGAATTGAGCATATGCATATTATCTCCTAATCGTCCCCTACCCAGGTTTCCCCCTGCTTTGCTCCTCTCTTGCCCAGACCTGGGCTGTGCCCCCACATTGTTAAAAATGGTGCTTTCTTTGTGCTGTAACAATCGTCCCCAAGTAGATTGCCAGTTGCTTGTGCTAGAAGCAACCTTTTGCAACCTTTCAATCTACCTGGAGTTGGTCACATCAAAGAGATAGTGTCAGCATGATAGAGAAAAGGTGTCAGTGTCTTGACCCTCTCTAGCTATCTAACTTACTGGTAAACCCCCCCGCCTCTGTGTTTGAGGGGGAAAATAGCATACAGTCCTTCACTTCCAACACTTGAGAACGATTGTTACAGCATAAGGAAAGAATAGTAACCAATGGGGGCTGAGCGCAGCCTTGCTTTGACACAGTATCTTGGGACAGTTTGCAGTTTGTGCATGGTGTGAACTTTGCAGGCCCAACTGTTGGCAGTTTCTTTGCCCCAGCCCCGCCGTGGCCACATTCCCACTCGATGGCTTTTTCAGGCTTTTTGAAAAACTGGCCATTGATTTATCAGTGCAGTTTAAGGCTACGGTGGTAACACCAATTTCTGATTTTTCAAAAAAGCCCTTGGGTGGCGAAAGGGGAAAATGGCAACTGGGTGGGACTGGGTCAAGAAACAGGGGAAGCTACCATTTGCCGCTGCAAGCATCTCTTAACTTAGAAACATAGAACTAGAAGGGACCTCAAGGGTCATCTAGTACAACCCCCTGCACAATGCAGGAAATTCACAACTACCTCCTGTCGCTGAGTGCCCAGAGGCAATAGAAAGATCCTGGAAAATTGTTGGGGTGTGTGTGAACTTTAAACCCCAGATTTGGAATTTGGCTGGAAGTATTGCTGAGCATAGGGAATTTGGCAAACAATCAACTCTGGATCGCAGCCAGAACTTGTTAATTTACAGGGCAAACTATAACTTTTATTTGCGGTAAAATCGCATCTGACTTGTGTTGACCCCTGGTGGGATTGTCAAGGTGATGTTCTGAGATAGTTTGCCATTCCCTGCCTCTGCGTCACGACCCTGGTATTCTTTGGCGGTCTCCCACCCAAAATATTTGCCAGGTTTGAGGCTGAACGTGTGTGACTGGCCCAAGGTCACCCAACAAGTTTCAGCGGCAGAGTTGAGATTCGAACTTGGGTTTCCAGGTCCTAGTCTGACACCTTAACACCATGCTGTACACCATGCTGGCTTTCATAAATATAACTATGTCTGATTTGTTGTTGATTTTCTGATCAAATAGTGATTCATATCTATTTATGATCCTCCTGGTACTGGGAGACAGAAAATATCGTTTTATCTCTCTCCTGGCCACAGAGGTGTGAGGCTGTTATCTATCCCATGTGTTGAGGGCAAAGGGATGGAATAAAACCATTTTAACAAGGATGAAAGAGCTTTTCAACTTTGAACTCTGTTAGCTAAAATTTGTCCAACCGCTCCAGTTAGCTTTCAGTGACCCCTGCTGGTTGGAAGATCACACTGTTAGGAAAAGTTTACATATTCAGTAGAGTCAAATGGCAAATGTTTGCTGGGATTCTACAATTTTAGACTGGGGATGGAAGTTTTTCTGTTTTACTCCAGAAGACGCAAACATCCACCCACTTGATGGAAAAAAGGAGGGTTCAAAGTGTACTCTTTCCCGCTTCCCCTGTGAAAGAAGTGGGGACATTTTTGCAGGGGAGGTAATTCAAATATACAGACTCCCCTACCTGAAGCTAGAAATGTTGCTGAAAAGAAAATGTTTTATCATTTGATTTTCGAGTCTTTTGTAAGTGACTCCAAGAGCATCTGACAGGGCTTATCTGTTCAGTATGTGCTTCTAACTGCATTTAGCCTATTTGGTGGAAAGGGTCTTTTGACAGTGGGAAAGCGAGAGTATGACCTTAAGCTTGATAGTTAACCCTTCTTTGTATTCTCTTTGTGTCTTTTTTCCCTAGGACCCTGGGTTTGCAAGCCAAGCACTTATTAATAAGAAGTTGAACGATTACAGGAAAGTAAGGTAGGTTTCTTATCACCATTACTTTTTCCCACCTGTTTTCTAACTACCTAGAGTTATCGGGTTAAATCTGTCTTTGCACTTTAACATTTCTCACAACACAAACTGGACTTGCACAATGGAATGTTCCTTCCAACGGAAAAAGAAAAGATCTCTGCACACAGAAAAGCTCATCATGGCTGAGCGAGACCCCTTTCGCTGTGAAATGCTAGCTTTTTGTGTTTAGGGATTATTATATGCAGTGTATTCAGTCCTTGCCGACACTACTGCGCAAATACAGTGAGAATCAGGCATACATCAGGTGAAGATGTTTTTATTTCGAACAGCTTTTAACATCTAGATTTCAGCAAGTAGCATTTTAGGTTTCATAGGTTAATTTTAGAGACATTTAAAAATGGTCTAGTTTGATTTTAGTGTATTTTATTCAGTTTTTATTGTTCTTGGTTTTTTCTTGTTTTTTCTTGTATTTTGTAAGCTGCCTTGAATATGGCTATAGAAAGGTGGGATATAAATACTTTAAATAAACAATAATAAATACTGTTAGTTCATAGGAACAGCTGTTTGTGTTCTGCATGCTAAAAAAGACACCCCCATGTCCCAGTTCTATAGCTCAAATAAAGTAGGTTTCATAGAATCTTGGGCTTATTCCGCACATGCAGAATAATGCACTTTCAAACTGCTTTCAGTGCTCTTTGAAGCTGTGTGGAATAGCAAAATCCACTTGCAAACAGTTGTGAAAGTGGTTTAAAAATGCATTATTTTGTGTGTGCGGAAGGGGCCATAGAGTTGGAAGAAACCACAAGGGCTGTCCAGTCCTACCCCTGCTTTTGGCTCTTCCCTCTTCCTGCTTACATGAATAATTATGGTTAAAAAAACCTATATGTGGGTTAAAATGAGTTAGCTTTCCCTCCACTAGCAGGGATTCATCAGAGCATAATCTAGGTTTAGAATCTCGCTTAGCTGGAAAACTGCAATTAGTTTAACTCATGAACACACGGTCATGGGTACTTGTACTTTGCTTTTTCCCATGCAAAGAGAGAGCTGACCTCGCACTTGAGCCCATCAACAAAGCTGACGTTTGTGCACATTCTTATTTAACTGAGGTTAAATGTGACATTGGAGTTTCTACCCAACTAGAGATGTTTCTGGGGCTGAGTTGGTGGCCAAACCCACTTTCCGAATATGCACGAGCAAGAGACAAGGGTCCTAGCACTGACGCTGCGTCTCATTCCTCTTCCCTTGCAGTTCTGCTGGGACCAAACTGGACTCCTCCCCGAAAGGACCACGAGGGCAGGGAATGAAGCCAGAGTCACAGAAACAAATAGGAACCGGACCGCCCCGTTCCTCACGCCAGGATGCCATAACACCAAGAGGTGAGAAGGGCAAGATTACATATATGTGCTGGAAGAATCATAGAGCTGGAAGAGACCCCAAGGGCCATCAAGTCCAAACCCCTGCCATACAGGAACGCACCATCAAAGCACTCCTGACATATGTTCATCCAGCCTCTGCTTAAAAATCTCCAAAGAAGGAGACTCCACCACTCTCCGAGGCAGTGAATTCCCCTGTCGAACAGCCCTGATGTCAGGAAGTTCTTCCTAATGTTTAGGTGGAATCTCTTTTCCTTCACCTTGAATCCATTACTCCATGTCCTGGTCTCTGAGGCAGCAGAAAACAAGCTTGTTCCCTGTTCAACATAACATCCCTTCAAATATTTAAACCTAGCTATCATGTCACCCCTTAACCTACGCTTCTCCAGACTGAACTGCAGCTCTGTTGGTGGGAAGAAGGTTGCTTGCCTCTAACACTGTGATTACCGACCCTTTTTGTCATGAATACCCATTGGCAACCTGTTTCCCTTAAAATTGTGCCCCCGTATTAGTAAACCCGTTTTGTAATTGTTTTCCCGCATCCCTGAACACTCTGGCATGTACCCCTGGGGTACACATACCCCAGGTTGGGAACTACTTCTCTAGCAGATCATATCCAGTAGAGAAGGCTTGTACATGTTTAAACAGTATGGTGGGGTTCAAGAGTGGGGTTCAATTCCCCACTCCTCTGAATGAAGCCTGCGGGGTGACCTTGGGCCAGTCACTTCTCTCAGGCCCCTTCCGCACATGCAGAGTAATGCACTTTCGATCCACTTTCAGTGCACTTTGCAGCTGGATTTTACTGTGCAGAATAGCAAAATCAACTTGCAAACAATTGTGAAAGTGGATTAAATGTGCATCATTCTGCATGTGTGGAAAGGGCTTCAGAAAACACTCTGCCCATGCAGAGGCAGGCAATGGCAAACCACCTCTGAAAGTCTCTTGCCTTAAAAACCCTATGAGGTCACCAGAAGTCAGCTGTGACTTGACGGCTCTTTGGCACACTGCTGCTGGGACTAAACCCTTCCAAGACATTTTTGCTCTCTGGCTTGGCCTTTGCCTCTTAACTTCAGCTGCATGAAGGTTGGGTGGGGTCGATGCCAGGGTGCTCAGTAGCTCCGTAGTTTGTAGAACGTAAGTTCCTGGAAGACTTGGCTTCAGATCTCAGCATAGCCATGGGCTCATTTGGTAACCGAGGGACAGCTCGTTTCCGTTAGCCTCAGTTTCCTACCTGCAACGTAAGAATGGAAGTAACGCAAGCTTCTGGTTTACTAATGGTGATGCAAAGGCTTCTTTTTTCACAGTTTGTTTACATCATTTTTCTTCTGAAGCCCCTGCACTTAAACTTGTTTGGCCCCTTCCATTTGTAACATTTTAGAGCTTTCATTGAATGTAACTTGTGACTTGCCTGTATTTAACAAAAAAATTTAAAAAGTTTCTTGCAGAGAAAAACCCCCAAATACTTGATTTAGATCTCTGGCTTCATTTTATGCCACTGTTATGCCCCGAATCCTCACTCAGAACTGATTGCAGATAGTGAGATTCCTCAGTGTATACTTAGAAATGGTTTGTGCAGAAATAGCAGTGTGATACAGGCTTCCTACACTATACCAGCTGAGAGTATATGTGGGGATCTCATGCTTGAAGCCTACATGCATGCATGCATGCTGCTCTGTCTGTCTGTCTGTCTGTCTGTCTACACACACACACACACACACACACACACACACACACACACACACACACACACACACACACACACACACACACACACACAAAATCCTGCAAAATTCTCCTCCTTGATGAGGTCAGTTTTCTCCTGCAAGATTTTTATGGGAATGTTCAGGAGCAGCAGTGGCGTAGTAGCTAAGAGCAGTGGCTAAGAGCAGGTACACTCTTATCTGGAGGAACCGGGTTTGATTCCCAGCTCTGCCTCTTGAGCTGTGGAGGCTTGTCTGGGGAATTCAGATTAGCTTGTGCACTCCCACATTAGCCAGCTGGGTAACCTTGGGCTAGTCCCAGTTCTTCAGAGCTCTCTCAGCCCCACCCACCTCACAGGGTGTTTGTTGTGAGGGGGGAAGGGCAAGGAGATTGTAAGCCCCTTTGAATCTCCTACAGGAGAGAAAGGGGGAATATAAATCCAAACTCTTCTTCTTTTTGATATTTCATTTGCTCTCAGAGTTAGTACCGCCCTGGGAAGCACTGTGTTGCTAACTCCTGTTTCTGCCCACTGCGGGTCACATCATCCATGCGTTCTACACACAGTGACTTCTCATATGCACCATAGCCATTGGAAATTGAACATCATTGGAGACTGAACATCACAGTGTGTGGGGTGGGGGGAGTTCAGCAGGACAAAGAGCAAACAATGGCTGATGTGACTGCCTGTTGAAGAAGAATTTCCCCAACATCTCCCTTCTTCCCCACCTTCCTCCTCCTCCTTCCCTTTCCTCTTCCCTTTTCATTTCTACTCCCATCACCTGTGCAATATCTAGCCCTGTGTTCTGAGCAGCTACTCCTGCTTCCTTTCAGTACAGGGGAAACTCACTGCATGGAGACCTTTTCCTGCCATGCACTGTTGAATAAAAACAACCCTTAGGATGGACTTCGAGACAGTAGTTTTTACTCGATGCAGCTTGTTGCATTTCTTCCCTTGGTGTTCTAAGTGGTGACTTTGCCTGTCCCCATCTTTGTTCGCCCAGATGACAGTGTCCCCCAGAAAGCCCCGTGGGGCATCAACATCATGAAGAAAAACAAGAAGCTTGCTCCACGGACTTTTGGTGTGAGGCTAGAAGACTGCCAGCCAGCTCCCAACAACAAGGTAGGCCTTCTCCCAATGGTGGAGTTCTCTTCCTGTGGAAATCCAGTGCATTATGCCGTGCGTGGAGTTTGATTGCAAGCAGTATAAGTGAAAAAGTTTAGTGGTTTAGCCACGTTCTGGTATTGTTACACTGTACTTATCGCATTATTTTCTAATTTTGTAATCCAGGGGGGTTTTTTTGCATTGACTGTTGTGTATGTTTTTGTTAGAACAAAGTTCAAAACCTTAAAGACCATCAAAATATTTCAGGGTTTAAGATTTTGTGAATCAAAACCTATGTTGTCAGATGGTATCCGACAAAGTCAGCTTTGACCCCCCAAAACTTATGTCCTAGAATATTTTGGTGGTCTTTTAAGGCGCTGCTGGATTTGACTTTAATTCTACTACTGAAACCAGTGTGGCGTAGTGGTTAAGAGCAGGTGCACTCTAATTTGGAGAACCAGGTTTGATTCCCCGCTTTGCCCCTTGAGCTGGGGAACTAGATTAGCCTGTGCACTCCAGCACATGCCAGCTGGGTGACCTTGGGCTAGTCACAGTTCTTTGGAGCTCTCTCAGCCCCACCCACCTCACAGGGTGTTTGTTGTTGGGTGTGCGGGGAGGGAGAAGGTAAAGGAGATCGTGAGCCCCTTACAGGAGAGAAAGGGGAGATATAAATTCAAACTCTTCTTCTAATATGGTTGCCGCTCTGAAACTTTTTGTTATGTTCTTTAAAAATTGTAATCTGCTGCATTTTTGTGAGAAAGGTGGACTTTAAATTATGAAGTAAATAAATAAGCAGGTTTCAGGGCCAAGCTTTGACAGCTGGGCTGGATGCTTCTTGCCAGTAGTTTCAGATGCAGCCTGTTTGCTTATGATTTCATGTGCAGCTATGAAAAGTGTGAAAACAGGATGGAAAAGATCATCATCATCAATTTAATTTGTACCCTGCCCTATCCCCAAAGAGCTCAGGATGGCTAACAACATAAGTAAATAAAATACATTATAACATTATGACTAATAAATACATAAGACTAAAATAAAGTCAAATTTCAGATGGCGACTTAACACTACAAACCTAACAATATAGTAAAAGTAATAACACTATATTAATACACAGCAACATACATCAAACTAGATCTAGACTATCAAATACATTAACAGCAAAACAGTATATTAACAGTATAGCAATAACAGCATAGTCATCAGCATATCAGAACAGCAATATATAAACAATACCAAATAGTAATATATCAGTACATTCACAACATACGTTTCCAATGTATCAATACATACTACATAGCATTAACATTGTCAATACATAATTCCATAACATTAATAGTAATACTTAACTCTATAACATTAACAATAAAACAAAAGCTACAACCTTGATAAATACTAAAATTACTCTACAGTAAACTATAACTGCTGCACAAAACAACCTAATAGTACTACCTGGTTACTCCAAAGGGGTTGGCTATGTCTATCTAACTTACATGTCTAACAATGAAGAGGAAAAAGCTAACTACATTCCCTAATCAGATGAGGATTATTGGCCTGGATGGAGGAGTTTGGTGGTCTTAAAGTAGCTTATAGAGTACTGTCTTTAGACCTGGGCACTAAATCAATTCCATACCCTCCTTATAAGAGAGCGCACATACATGGGCGGTGCTTCTTACAAAAATATCTTTGCTTGGCAGCTTCCTGAGACACCTCACTGCTAAAATATTTTCAGAGTTTTGACTGTTGCCTCTGCATCTGGTATCTATATTATTGATGTTAAATACCATCAGGTCGCTTCCAACTTATGGATCAACCCCCTCCAAAGCATCCTATTGTTAACACCCTTACGCAGGTCTTGCAAACTGAGAGCTATGGCTTCCTTCCTCTTTTCTTCTTGCCTTCAACTTTTCCAACTATTGTCTTTGCCAGTGCCTTTTGCCTTCTCATAAAGTGACAGAAGTACAATAACCTCAGTCTAGGCCCTCTAGGGATAGTTCAGGCTTGCTGGAAGTAAAGTGTAGACGACTGGGGAAGGCAATGGCAAACCACTTCCGATTTCCTTGCTGGGGGTTAAGTGTAGACAGCTGGGGAAGGCAATAGCAAACCACCTCAGATTTCCTTGCTGGAAGTAAAGTGAAGATGACTGGGGAAGGCCATGACAAACCACCCCCGATTTTTTTGCTGGGGGGTAAAGTGTAGACGATTGGGGAAGGCCATGGCAAACCACTCCCGATTTTCTTGCTGGGGGGTAAAGTGTAGACGATTGGGGAAGGCCATGACAAACCACCCCCGATTTTCTTGCTGGGGGGTAAAGTGTAGACGATTGGGGAAGGCCATGGCAAACCACCCCCGATTTCCTTGCTGGGGGTAAAGTGAAGATGACTGGGGAAGGCCATGGCAAACCATCCTTGATTTCCTTGCTGGGCATAAAGTGTAGACAACTGTGGAAGGCAATGGCAAACCACTCTGTAAACATAGTCTACCTAGCAAACATTGTAATGTGACATCATTCCATGCGTTAGTTGCTTGTACAGGGGCTACCTTTACCTTGTATAGTCATGTTAAAAAGCATGCCAGAACTATGTGGGTTTGATCTTTGTTAACGCTGCTGCCAGCCTCATCTCTGTTTCTCCCATTTTTTTGCCTTCTGCAGAGAGTTCCTCTGATTGTAGAAGCCTGTTGCAAAGTGGTGGAAGATAAAGGTCTGGAATACATGGGCATCTACCGGGTCCCTGGAAACAACGCTATGGTGTCCAGCCTGCAGGAACAGCTCAATAAAGGCTTTGCAGAATTCAACCTACAGGATGAGGTGAGAATGATGACACACTGCAAATGATTACACACGGTCCTTAACCTGCTGCCCACCTTTTTAGCCAACATTTCACTTGTGCAGAAAACTATCCTTATGTTGTTTAGTACTGACACCTAGTGGCCATGTCACTGTAGTACAGGGCACTCACATAGATCTGTTCGAAATTTCAGAAGAGCATGTTTGTTCCAAAGCAAAACAAAGGCTCGCCTGCATAATCCCATTTTGGCCCTGAGATTATGAGCAGTTTAATTTGGAAGCTAAGTGATTGGGTGAGAGATCAGTATATTTCTGGCTAAAATATTATATTTCATTTTGTTATAATGTGTAAGCCTCGAATATTACTATGTTCAAGGTATAAGAAATAAATAAAATTTTGTCTCTGTTACAAACTCAGCTGATGACCTTTTGGATATCCAAGCTCTAACCCTGCTAATATGCATAACAAAACTAATATTTTTAAAAAAGTTTTAAAATCATATTTAAAAAATCAAAAGGAGGTTGCATTTATAGCTTAGAAGGTCTGTAATAATATGAGCATAATAAACAGGTTATGAATATTTTAATGGATCTGTACTGCTGCTTCCAAACTGTGTCACCTGGAGAAATAAAGCCTCCATTTGCACCCAACATCATTTAGGGAATAATTCAGGAGAGTATGCCTTCTTTCTTTCCTGTAGTTTTATTTTTCTCCACAAAGTATTTTTGTGAGATTTCCTGAGTTGTAGAACACACCTAGGTAGAAAGATCTGTTTGTCTGACTATGGCTCTTCAAGCACTTTTGGTCTCCTTCATTGAGTGTGCATGCCCTTCGTGTTGAATTCTCTGTAATGCACATGTTTTATTCTTTCCCAAAGTCACCTCATCTCAGATCAGAGACTCTCCACAGTTTCCAAAACCCATTTAAGCACAAATCTTCCACTCCCTTTACAGGGAAAGCAAAGGGAGTCAGCATGCATTTAACTTCTGTTGGCTTTTCTTGCTTCTCTCTGCCTTTCCCCACCTACCCAAGAGCAGTTCCTCCCACTCTTCAGGCTAGCAATTCAGACCAATCAGAAGAGCTTTCTGTTGTTGTTGTTGTTGTTTTTATTTTGATGTTGCTGGTCTATTGCTGGGGCAACAGACCCTTGAAATCAACATGAAACTTAAAGGATCTAGCAAAGTAATGGTGGCAGGTAATGCTCCTCACATACACACCGCTGGAGATTGCATGGATAGAACAGGTAGGCAAAATGGTGTCCAAAATGGGGACACTTTGCAGCAGGAGAATCCTGTTTAAACAAGAAACCATGGGAAAGCCCACTACAAAGCTAACAGCCGAGGGTAAGCACTACATGGATAAAGGGCCACTGCCTCTCTTTAATTCTACTCTTTCCCCCAAGGAACTAAGGGCAGTATGCATATTTCTCTCTTTCCCCTTTTATCCTCACAACCCTGTGACGTATGTTGGGCTGGCAGTCTGTGACTGTTCCAAGGGAACCAAATAAGCTTCATGTCTGAGGCTGAACAACCTGATACCCTTTCCCCAGGTCCATTTTTGGTCTAGTTAGCAGACATCTTGGAGTTCTGCGCTCAGAACTTGCTTTCCAGACATGCAAGGTCTCATGTGGATCTGCACAACAATGCTCGGGAAGAGGAGGATTACATCTTTCCTCCTGTTCCTCTTTCCTAATATGAAATGGCCCTGGGGAGCAACTGTTTGCCCCGCTGGTGAAGTTGCATGA
Organism: Sphaerodactylus townsendi; assembly: GCF_021028975.2. Taxonomy (NCBI): domain Eukaryota; kingdom Metazoa; phylum Chordata; class Lepidosauria; order Squamata; family Sphaerodactylidae; genus Sphaerodactylus; species Sphaerodactylus townsendi. The sequence continues at coordinate 12,595,964 of NC_059439.1, read as the reverse complement.
AAGAGCTACATGCTTACTGAAGGGCTATGTTAAGTATCCCCAGCAGGGCAAAAAGCAGCTCCCGGGTGCTCTTTCAGGATGGGGAAATGTCTCCCAGGGGGTGGGGGAAAGCGTGAGCATCTGCAACCCATAATCCTGCTCTGAATTGACCTTCGCCTGCCTGAGAATTATTTTCCCAGTGGGGAACTCACAATCCATGTCTGATTCGAATGCTTCACCACAGAGCCAGATACAACCCAAGGATTTTTTAACACATAGTGAGGCTTAGAGGGAGATTTTGAATGCTCCTAGATCCTAGTCTGACATTCTTTAACTACCCAGCATAGTGTGGTGGTTAGGAGCAGGTGGATTCTGTCATGATAGAATGAAAGAATGAAAAGTTCACATAAAGGGTCATTTCAAGTTAGCAGAAAGTTTGCCCAACCCAAGGACGGAGACAGTCAATCTAGGGGCAAAAGTAGCAAAGATTAACCTTTAACATGATTGGTGAGTTCAACAGTAATTCTAGACCAATGAGAGGCTGTTGCGTGGGCGGGGAAAAGTATCCCTGATGTATGCATTTTGTATATGCTGAGAGATAGAGATAGAGTTGAGTCTGAGTTAAGTTCTGTATATGTTGAACTTTGTTATTGCTGAAGAGTTCTGTATAGAATAATAGTCTTGTATAGATAGACTTGTGTAACCTTGAAACTGCTAAAGTAAAAGCCTTCCTATGGAAAGAACATCTTGAGTGGAGAGTATTCTTTTCCAAAAGTGCTAGAAGGTTGCAGTGAGTGCAAGAAGACTAAACATTCTCATCTTACCAGAGTGACTCTGCTTTAAACTCTGCTGATAGATTCTAATCTGGAGAACCAGGTTTGATTCCTCACTCCTCCACCTGATTGGCAGAGGCTTATCTGGTGAACCAGATGTGTTCCTGCACTCCCACACTCCTGCTGAGAGACCTTGGGCTAGTCACAGTTCTTTGAAACTCTCTCAGCCCCACCTACCTCACAAGGTGTCTGTTGTCGGGAGAGGAAGGGAAAGGAGCTTGTAAGCCAAGTCTCCTTACAGGAGAGAAAGGTGGGATATACATCCAAACTCCTCCTGCTCCTGCTCCTGCTCCTGCTCCTCCTGCTCCTGCTCCTGCTCCTGCTCCTGCTCCTGCTCCTGCTCCTGCTCCTCCTCCTCCTCCTCCTCCTCCTCCTCCTCCTCCTCCTCCTCCTCCTCCTCCTCCTCCTTCTTCTTCTTCTTCTTCTTCTTCTTCTTCTTCTTCTTCTTCTTCTTCTTCTTCTTCTTCTTCTTCTTCTCCTTCTCCTTCTCCTTCTCCTTCTCCTTCTCCTTCTCCTTCTCCTTCTCCTTCTCCTTCTCCTTCTCCTTCTCCTTCTCCTTCTTCCCCCCTCTTAACATTCTAACCTGTCATCCCTTTTCAGCCACACCTGCACTGGTGGTCAATAACAGGTACTCCCACAAGGATACGAGCAGTCGTCCTTGGCTCAGTTCATGATGCTAAAGGTAAAGGCAATCCTGTGTGCAACACCAGGTCATTAGCGAATCAATTTATTAATTGCGGTCATTGACCGGAACAAATACAATCGATAAATACGTTCCAGAATATTACATAAAACACCTCTACAAAACATCAAAACACCTCTACAAAATATTAGAATGTTACTACAAATCATTAAAAAATTTAAATACAGTGAGCAGTACCACAACAGTGAGGAGAGATCTATCTTCACTCAGTGATTATTATATGAGATATCTTCTTCCAATTCTTTCTAATCCTAATTGCTAGCCAAACATACTTGGCAACATAATAAGTTAACTCCTGGGTCGTAGACTGGGTTTCCTCTGATTGAGAGGGCAATCGATGCGAATTGGTGACAGTGGGCCCTTTGGTACATGACTGTAAATCTTGCATTCAAATAAAACATGTTCTTCTATTTCTGTGCTCCCAGCTTGGCAAATACAGGTCCAATCTTTGATTGGGGACCTGGCGTATTTCCCTTCAATAAATGCCAAGGATAGAACATTAGGAAGGTAGGACATCAGCGTAAACTTGTTAAGCAGCAATTTATCACTGGGTCATTACGATTATGGCCTGGCAGCATGGCCAGAACTTAATAGTGGTTTGCAGTAATTGAATCTCACAGTGGCAAGTCTTGACTTTTTGCGAAATGATACATTCTTTCTGTGTCATGAAGTTATTTGCTATCATAACCTTTTTCTTCTTTTTTAAATCTCCCGGTGGGCAGAGGTGGCAAGATTTGAATGTCATAAGCAGCCTGTTGAAGTCTTTCTTCCGAAAACTCCCAGAACCACTGTTTACAGACGGTGAGCAAGCCCAGCTCAAACATCTTTTGCCCCTTGGTCCCTCCCTGCCTAAAATTCACTTAGGAAACGGGGAGATTGGGGGAGAGGCTATGTGATCACATGCATTTCTCTGGTTAGCTGGTTTAACCCCACTCTACTCTGTTCCCAGAACCTGCAGACAGATAGCGAGTGAATTTGGAATTCAGCCAGTGTAGAAATAGATGGAGATTGCAAACCTTTAGCTGGGGCTTGGAGTTCTCCTGAATTAGAGCTGATCTCCATACCACAGAGATCCATTCCCTAGAGAAAATGGCAGCCTCGGAGAGTGGACTGTGTAGTACACCATAGAGTCTTGGAGAAATGTAAGTCCATCCCCAAATCTTTGGGAATCTCTCAAGCCAGAGTTAGCAACCCTAAGTTGGGAGAGAGACAGTGATGGAGTCTTGGCTGGGCCGGTTAATGTCTGACTGGGTATCTCTTTGGACAGCTGCTGTGGGAAGGTTCCAGTGTTACTGGATCTCCAAATTTTGATCGTTGTCTGGTGTGGATGCATTATATATCCCCCCCGCCCAATCTCCCTCTCTGAACAATGTTTGAACAAAATTGCTTTTGTCTGTATTGTTTTTAAAATATATTTTGTATAATACGTAGAAAATATGAACAGATTATAAGAAGCCTTATAATACAGTGTATGCTGTATTTATGCCAGTAATTTAAATCCTTGCATTGTTGAAGGCTTTGGTCAATTTCCCACCGGCCAAAAAGCATGTGTTAAGGAAGCGAACAAACCCGGTTTGGGGAAGACTTACCCACGGTGTTCTGCTTTCTGAAGACCAGGTTCTCACTCACCGCCTCCCCCTATTAACGTGCGCTTGAAAAACTTTCTGGACCTGGTTGTATGTAGAGCTTTTGAAAAGACACACGGCGAATGTGGAGCGGTGGGGAAGAAGGGGGGTTGAATCCGGGTTCAAACTATCCGCCCTTGCGAAAGGACGTGGAGCCTCCCATCCAATCAGGATGCAGTGGGCTGTGCAGGATGCGCACGCAGCCCTTTTAAAAAAATTTAATTTCTCAGAACAAAGATGCACATTGCTTTGAAGCGATGTGGAGCCGGTGTACTTAAGAGACTTAAGTGGCATTTTCCCCAGCCTTAAGTCAGCAGTGCCTGTATGGCACAGTTGATTGAGCATTTGCCTGTTGCCCAAAAGGTTGCTGGTTCAACTCCAGCCGGGGACTACTTGTTTCAATGAAATGGGGAAGTGTATGCTTGTGTCTACCTTGCATTCACTGTCTTAAATGATTACAGACGAAGGCATGTGGAAACGGGGCTTTGTTCTAACTGCCCGTCCCTATGCAGTTCTTCTGCACATGCTCGCAGAGACGTGAATCCATCCATTCAAAGATAAAAAAAATTCCTGCCCCAGCACAACACAGCAGCCAATCAGGATAGCCACTGAGCGGATCGCGCGTTTTGATCCACCGACAGTGGATAATCCTGCATGGCTGCCATGTTTCCAGGAGCAGGGGGGTAGAAGCTGCCACGGGGAGCATGAATCCGTGCTCCAAAGCTCCCAATTCTTAGTAAAACTGTAATTTTATGCTCCAATGTGAGACTCAGTAATTTCTCCGTGTGAGATTCCGTTAAGTGGGAGGTGATATGAAAGATCTCTGCTGGAGGCAGAGGTGTAGCTGGGCCAGAGTGCACCCGGTGCGCACTCTGACTTTTTCTCCTGGGAAATGTAGCTCCCACCAGGCCGTTTGCAGCCTGGAAGGGACACAGGTAGGCCTCTTCTCCAGCCTGCTCCATTTGTTAAAGTATGTGTGGGGGAGGGGTGTCGCGGGGGGGCGGGAGTGAGCTGAGCGGGCGACTGACGAGGGGAAGGGGGAGGGGAGGGGGAATTTTCTGCCCCCCACATGACCCAAAGCCGTGCGCCTGGTGTGTGGTGCACCCCCCATCCCCTGGTAGCTCCACCACTGGCCAGTGGCTCTGAACAGCCAATGTCAATCTGAGTACACTGTACTGATATTGATGAACCAACAGCTTTATGTATCATTGAACACAGGTATTGTTTGGTCCCCCCCCACAGGTAAATACAACGACTTCATTGAAGCCAACCGGATTGAGGATGCTAGCGAAAGGATGAAGACTTTGCGCAAACTGGTACGTTGTTTGAGAGAGGGGAATTGCCCTGTGAGTTGATTGCTCTTTCCAAAGGAAAACATGATTTGAACCATAAAACAGCATAAAAATCATTAAAATAGACACACTACTTTTGTTAAAAAAACCCTTAGTTATTAAAATGGTAAGGAGGTTGCTAACAGGATGACATGTTGAGATTTGAGAAATGACTTGTTCTCTTGCTGCAGAGCTACGATCATATGCTGCTGTAGTGAGGTCACTGCCAAGTTCGTGTCCAGTCACACACTCGTCCACACATAGGACATTTATTCTACCAAAGGGCTGTCCAACTCTGGCCCTCCAGATGTTCATGGACTATGATCCCCATCTGCCCCTGCTGGCAGTCCATGAACATCTGGAGAGCCAGAGTTGGACACCCCTACTCTAAAATATATCAGAAAGCCCAGCTATTCCTCAGCAACAGGTATTCATTCCTCTTGCCTTCAGTTGTGCGGGCATGGAAATGTTACTTCATGTGAACAGATACAGTATGAAGAGAGAGAAAAAAACTATTATTCCCTTAATCCAGAGAAAAACATGAGATGGGAAATATTCCTAGTTTGCCTTGTAGGCTGTGGAGAGAAGTGAGTGAGATAGATAAATATTCACTCCATAACTACAACAGGCTGGGTGCAAACAGAGATGTTCTTAGGTATGGGGAGCTGGGGAGCTAAGCGCGATCATCCCTGGCAAACGGAGAGACCTGTGTTGCTATTCAAAAGCATGTGATGGCAAACTACCTCTGCTCACTTTTTGCCTTGCAATCGCCACGATTTGGTTGCAACTTGACAGTGCTTTATTATTATTGTTGTTATTTAATTTAGTTTAATGTATGAGTTTTCAAGCTTCAGAGTTTGACAGAGCCCAACAGCTGCCTGGGGAAGACTGATTTGTAATTTCATGTTCACATTTTTGATGCAATGAAAGGTATAATTTTACTATAGTAGAAAACCATGGAGGAATCCTAAAGAAACTACGGAAGGATTGGAAGAAGCTCTAAGGTACGTAAAGGATTGCAGACGTAAACAGATTTTTTCTATTACTCCAGATCCGGGACTTACCAGACTATTATTATGAGACACTCAAGTTCTTGGTGGGACATCTAAAGAAAATTGCAGACCATTCCGAGAAAAATAAGGTAGGGCTCAATCCTTTTCCCAGTTCCCCAGATATATGCAACAGGAAATTGTGATTGAAATTAAAATAATGTCCGAGAAGATCCAGCTTGGTGCAGCAAATACAACGTTGTGTTTGGATATGGGAGACTCACTTTCAAATATTGTTTGGACTGAATATGTGGACTCATCAACTTTTAAGTTTTTTAACTTTTATTAAGTTAAATTTATATTGTGTGTTGGAGCTGTTTTGCTGTTGTACTAATGGAAGAAAAAATGTATTTTAAAAAGTCTGCCCTAAGAAAACCTGTAATTTTTCCAAGGAAGAAGATTTTTTAAAGTATATATTTTGTGTTAAATTTTGTTACTCAGCACTAAAGTGCATTAGCAGTTAATTATATAAATCATACTAAAATTAATTTTAAAAACCCCTTTATTTTTAAAGAAACTGTATTCAAGTGCGTGATTTTTAGCTTTCTGTAATAGCAAGTAGTGCACTATAAAAACACTAAAATATTGATGAGGACCATTTTTTACAAATTAATTATTAAATAACACTTCTCGGGCTGCCTTGTAATGTAGACATTGAGCCAATCTCAAATTGAGTGGAGATAGTTTATTATTGATTCCCAGTCCCCATATGAAAAATGATTTAATTCAAATTGTAAACTTGTTGGAAATAGAGATTTGTCCGTTTTGTTTAAAACTATCAACTGCCACACATATTTAAATGTAGGAATTAAAAAAAAAGTTTTATTCTGCACTAGAGTGAACAGCATTTGTGACTCTGTATCTTCTGTGAGAGTAGCAAGAGTGGGTGCACTCTAATCTGGAGAATCGGGTTTGATTCCCTGCTCTGCCACTTGAGCTGTGGAGGCTTATCTGGGGAACTAAGATTAGCCTGTACACTCCCACACACGCCAGCTGGGTGACCTTGGGCTAGTCACAGCTTTATGGAGCTTTCTCAGCCCCACCCACCTTGCAGGGTGTTTGTTGTGAGGGGGAAGGGCAAGGAGTTTGTAAGCCCCTTTGAGTCTCCTTACAGGAGAGAAAGGGGGGATATAAATCCAAACTCCTCCTCCTACTCCTCTTTCTTCTTCTCAACGTTCAGTCTGTTAGTCAGTGAACCCCACGAGCTGTGTAGTTCATCTTGGTTTTGTCATTATTAACAAGTTAATTTGGATCCCAGGTTGAGATGCTGACAGCAGGCAAGTTTGGTGGACTCATAACTAAATGATTATTACAACTTTGGTTCTGTTCGACAGATGGAACCCCGGAACCTGGCGCTGGTCTTTGGTCCGACTCTTGTCAGGACATCAGAGGACAACATGACTGATATGGTCACACACATGCCGGACCGCTACAAAATCGTGGAGACCCTCATCCAGCACGTAAGGGGCAGGAATCCTCCTGGGGCTACCAGGGTCCCAGACGCAGCAGGAGAAGGGTTGAGACAGAGTTATAAGGGTTCAGAAGGGGTTGGGAGGGTTATTTAAAAAAAAATGAAATTATAGTGGCTTTCCTGAAAAAAATGCTCAGGGAAAATATATTATAGAACAGAAGACTTTTTTTTGCAAGTTTTCCCCTCCTCTTTCTGCAATCATTATCTTTGCTTTAGAAATCTAATTTGACATTTCTGAATTTAATGAGACTGGTGAGTAGAACCTTATAATGAACTGTATGAGATGACTCTTATCTTCAGCAAGCATTCAATGATTTATAAAGTGCTGAGATCATGTGTGGTTGTTAATCAACTGCAGAACTGCAGAGATCAGGCCTTTGTGGCTGTTAATCAACTGCAGAATTTATGCATTTATTGTTAAAATATTGACCGTTCAATATACACTTTTCTTGGTAGGAATAGACCTGAAAAGGAATTTGCATAAGTTAAAAAGAATCTGCATAAGTTAAAAAGAATCTGCTAGGGACAAACAAAGAAGGAGAACAAAACTTAGCCCTATAGCAGCGGAATTAAGTATCCAAAGGTCACGAAAATAGAAATGAATCACCACTAACTACAAAATTATAAAAATATTTTTTAAAATATATTCACCTACACATATAAAACACTAATGGCTTCAGCTAGACAATTTTTGATTCTGGACAACCAGACATCTTTTATTTATTAGTATTTATTGTTGATTTATGATATTTATACCCTACCCCATACTGGTGACTCCAGGAGGCTTACAAAGATTTTTTAAAAATAAAAACCACAATAAAAATCATGACTAAAATATAACAATTAAAACAGCAATAAAATCACATTAAAATGACCCCTCACACCCAGACCAGCAGCTGTGCAGGGGGTTTGCAGGGAGCGTAACCAAATACTTGGATGAAGAGGAAGGTCTTTGCCATGTTTTTAAACCCCATGGGGGGTCTCTGAGGGAAGACTATTCCAGAGCCAGGGGCAATCACAAAAAAGCCCGCCTGGATGCTCTCACCTCACATCCCTCAGCAGGGGAGGTATCACCAAGAGCACCTCCCCCTGTGTCCTCAGTGCCTGGGCAGGTGCATATGGGCACAGGTGCTCCTTCATGTAGGCAGGGCCCAAGCTGTTTAGGGCTTTGTATGTCAGATTGCCAGATAGCCTTCCTCAGTAGTCACAGCTAAACCATCTAACCTCCAGACCAGTGATAATATTTATTATCCTCTGTATGACTGGGATACATTGATTTGCAAAAACAACTTCAAATGGTGCTTGGGTTTTCACACACGATTAGAATCTTCAATAAGCGATGAATATATTGTCCCAGTGCATACCAAATTCTTGACGGGAAGATGATATAACCTTGCTACAACAAGGTTTTATTGTACCTCGGTCATGAAATACCAATTGTAAGTCTGGCACAAATGATTATTCACTGTTAGGGACAAACTATGGGAACTCAGGTTGGAATTCTCTTTCTCAACAACCATGTGGCATCTGCAGAGAGCATCCTTCCTAGAGTGTAACAGGTTTCCATTCATCCTGTGACTCCATATGAATGAAAAAGCTCTGTTCCCAGAGCCCTTTCAGCCCAGGAGATTGTGTGTGTGTGTGTGTGTGTGTGTGTGTGAAATTGCAGTCCTGATCCACATCAGCTCCTGTGGGTTCTTGGGGAAGTACGTCCCTGCAGCTGCGACTTGACCAGTGGCCAAATGTATTGTGTACTTTGCCTCTCAGAAACCATCTTTCTTAAGATGAGGCTCCAGGCATTCTGCAGTATGCGAAGGATCACAGAAAGATAGAAGATATAACATGCATCAAAACCATCCTGATACATATCAAAACATTTTGGGGCTTCCAGAATCTCTTTCAAACAGAAGTGTTTTATTGCCCCTTTCTCTAAAAAAAACAAAGAAAACCCAACCAAACAAGAGGGAAGCCCATACCTTCAAGGGAAGCTTGTTGCGGAGCATTAGAGCAGTTACAGGCAGTTCCTTGGAACGGGGCTGATGTTGGTTGTTGTGGGCTTTTCGGGCAATGTGGCCGTGGTCTGGTAGATCTTGTTCCTAACGTTTTGCCTGCATCTGTAGCTGGCATCTTCAGAGGCATATCACAGAGGGAAGAGTCTGAAGATGGCAGCCACAGATGCAGGCGAAACGTTAGGAACAAGATGTGCCAGACCACGGCCACACAGCCCGGAAAACCCACCACAACCAGTTGAGTCCAGCCATGAAAGCCTTTGACAAGACAGGGCTGATGTTCTTTGTACCTCTTTAATTGAAGGGGCTGCTAGAATAAATTCCTTCTTCTTCTTCTTCTCTCCCTCTCTTCCTCCTCCCTCCCTTCCTCCCTCCTTTGCTTTTTCTCCACCTCCCCTCCCTTTCTCATCTCTCCATAAAATCTTCTCAGTGAGCGTGGAATGCTCCCAAGGGGGAAAACAGTAATGAGTTACTTGATAAAACCTCCATCATTTCATTAATATCCTTCCATAATACTTCAGCGGACGGGCAATGCCTAGTCAATGGGGTGTGATTAATTCCTCTCTGACAATTCGACAGCTTCTAAAAGTTTGTAAAGGGTACCAGATGAAAAAAAGGCAGCCGTGTAGGGCAGGCGAAGGAGAGGGAGCCCTGCTCCACTGAACTGAAGATGGGACATTGGAAATGAATCATCCACAAATATGTCACTCGTGGAGGGAAGAAAACCTATTCAGAGCGTGGACGGCCCGGCCTTTGTAGTGACCTCAGTGCTTGGTGTGGTTTGCAAAAGGATCCTCAACAGACCGCGACAACTTGAAATGGCAAACCCGTAGGGTGGTCAGCTCCAGAGTTAGGGAATACCCGGAGATTTGGGCAGTGGGGCCTGGGGACAGTGGGGCTTGGAAAGGAGAGAGAGCTCAGCAGGGGATAAAGCCATTGAGGCCACTTTGCACAGCAGCCATTTTCTCCAGGCGAACGGATCTGGAGATCTGTTGTAATCCCAGGAGATAGCCAGCCATCACATGGAGGTTGGCACCCCTCCAAACAATGAGGCTACAGCTCACCTAAATCTGCTCTTTTTCCTCTTTGCGACTCCGCTGAAGGGCCAAAGAGTTCAGGCCTGGCGTCTGTGGCCGGCACCTCTCCAGGAGCAGGCAGGAGGCTGCAGAATCTTGGCCTTTAAATGGTAGTTGCTGAGCAACCCTGTCGAGTCAATCATCCCTGGGGGGCGGGCCCTCTGCTCATCCTGGCCGCAGAAATTAGGCAATTTAATTTCAAGGAATAGATGGCGTTTAGTAGAATCCTCTCAGTTCCAATGATATGAGAGCCAGCATAGTGGAGTGGTTAAGAGCAGATGGATTCTAATCTGGAGAACCGGGTTTGATTCCGCACTCCTCCACCTGAGTGAACCAGATGTATTTCCCCGCTCCTACACATGAAGCCTGCTGGGTTACCTGGGGCTAGTCACAGTTCTTCGGAACTCTCTCAGCCCCACCTACCTCACAAGGTGTCTGTTGCGGGGAGAGGAAGGGAAAGGAGCTTGTAAGCCACCTTGAGTCTCCTTACAGGAAGGAAAGATGGGGTATAAATCAAAATTCTTCTTCTTCTTCTTCTGGACTGGCTGGACTCCCCTTCCCTCTGCTTCCTCTCTTTCTTCCTCAGCTTCATTTTGCTTGCACAGTGCGGGGCATTGTGGGCTAGAAGAGTGTAACAGTAAATAGCTCCTAATTGGCTAACCTGCATGTTAACCCCCCCACCCCTAGCAAATAATAAAAAGAGGAGGGAGGTTAATTTACAGAATGAGGCTATCTTTTGCATTCATTCTGTGCTGAGATTAACTTCAGAGGAGCTCGTGGTTTGAGATTAAATGCTAAGAAGAACCTGTTATTAATAACACTACTTTCATATGAAGTGTTTCATGTATATTTAATCTTGGTGGTCCTTTCAGCGGCCAGACTGGTAAATTAAGCCAGGCGTTCAGTTTATAATGGACAGTTCATGTATAGTGTCAGCTGTTAAGCCCAGAGGATATTGGGCTGATGCCCCCGAAGGAGCAACTTGCCTTTTAAATGCATTTCTATTTTTACCTGTCCATACATGTCATGTTTAGGCTGATGGTTTAGCTTGATGCCTTGACTCTGTTTTGACTTCTCTGCCTTTTCATCCTTGCAGTCAGACTGGTTTTTCAGTGAGAAGGAGGATAAAGGTGAAACGGTAAGTCACTGCTAAGGAAAGGGCTTATTTTGTCCTAGATGATGGGGAAGTGGGAGGTGGCAACACAGCTGTTGCTAGGTGTGTTTAGTTGGTGCTGCCAGCTGTTGTGGAGGAGAGGAGAGCTGTACCCAGAGGCTTGTTTGTACTAACACAACTGCCAGGTACTGCCAGGTACAGATGGCTCCGAAGAACTGTGACTAGCCCCAGGTCACCCTTTGTATTCCCCGCTTCATGTGTAGGAGCGGGGAAACAGCTTCCAAGCTGTTTTCTGCTGCTTCAGCCACCCTGTGGAGTCAGTATTTGTGAAATCATGTTCTTTGTGTGTCGGCCTACAAGTTTTGCTGTGGAGCCAATGGGGCAGGGGTCCCAAACATGGTTCCCACAGGCCCAATGGTGGTTGCGGACCCCTTTTTCCCTTTTAGAAAGTGGGTGTGGTGACATGGGACTCTTACCCAGTGTGTCTTCTGTCTGGAGATCCAAATGGTCATGCAGATTAAAATAGCATTGTTTTTGAGGCAGCAGCCACTGCAGGGTTGGTTTTATTCTCTCAGTCTTCTTTCCCAATGTGTTTTAAAAAATGATCCCTCTTCTCGGCAGTGCTTGGGCTTACGCCGCGTATTTGGCTCTGCCTACTGCAGCAGTCATTTTATTCGTTTATTCTGTAAATTTACATCCCACCCATCACCGAAGACCTGGGAGCGTGGGTGTTGACTGTGCCTCCTGGGGCAACCATTTTATGACTGCACCCACCAACCTGTGTCAGAATTCAGAGATTGCCCTCAGTGAGGAGATTTGGGGACCCCTGTGGGAGGTTTTGGGAGGGTTTTGAAGAAAAAGAAGAGTCACCCAGCTGGTATGTGTTGGAGTGCACAAGCTAATCTGGTTCACCAGATAAGCCTCCCAGCTCAAGTGGCAGAGTGGGGAATCAAACCCGTTTCTCCAGATCAGAGTGTCCCTGCTCTTAACCACTACACCACACTGAAGAAGGAAAAACAGCACAGAGGGGCAGGCTGCTGGTCATGAGTAGCAAAGAGTATATGTGATTCTGGGAAGCAGAAACCCCCTGTTATCTTCTTGCGCAATCAAAACAAAAGGCTTTGTAGCATGAAAGGAAGAACTGAGATGAGTGGAGCATTCCCAAGTTCCCAGTCTTGAGACTTGCCCTGTGTAAGTGCTTCCGACTGGAGCAGAAAGGGATAACCAGGGAACATCGCAGACCTACTGGTTACCTTGATCCGTCGCTTCCTAACTTCTTATGTGTTCATTTTGCAGACCCCGGTAGATGAGCAGGAAGCCCAGTCAGTGCCAAATATCGAGTACCTTCTGCCCAACATCAGGAGGACGATGGTGGCACCCGGGGACGCTTCAGGTAAGCAAGCAGGACTGGGCTGCAAGAGAGTCACTGGAAATAAACCAGTGGAATTCCCACAATTCAAACTCCTGACTGGTTTTGCTGACCTTTGTCTCCGTGGGATGATTCTCCTCCTGAGTAGCTGCTTCATAAAAAGGGTCCTTAGATCCTCCTTCTCTTCCCTGACCTGCTCGCCTGCTCTCAGGTCTAATGTGTGCAGCCCCTTTTAAGATTTTCTTTAGCTTTGTGAATATTCCTTAGTAGTTTCTGGCTGAGTGAACCCACCCGCCCCATCATCTTATGTCCTTCATCCAAAAGACGTCCGTGTTCTCCAAAGACTGTACGCCATCAGTATGATAGCCACCCAAAATGACTTTCTCCTGGTCTTCCATGGACCAGTCTGAACTTTACCTGTTGTGTTGTCAGCAAGAAAATGTATCTCCCTTCCCCCTTCATCCCACATTTATTTCAATGTAATAATTGTCTGTGGGCAATAGCAGTTTAAATATCCTTTAAGTTTCTTCAAGAGATTCCAATTCATAGGCCAGAGGTCTCCAACATGGAGGCCCTGGGTGCCATGGCACCCACCACCCCTTTTCTGGCTCCTGACAAGTGGTTTTAGAAAGTGAGTGTGGCCAGATGGAGCTTTTGACCAGCAAGACTTCTCACTGGCCACTGGAACTTTGATGAGCTGTGCAGACTTTTAAAAACATGGCTTTGGCAGCAGATGCCACCACTGCACCAGAATTTTCACAGTGTAACTGAAAGCTAGGGCAGCCATTTTGTAGCTAGCTCCACCTTCTGCAGCAGCCATTTTATGTGGCTGCGCCCGCCACACTATGTCAGAATTCCAGATGTGCCCCCAGGCTCAAAAATGTCAGGGACCCTTAGAAGAAGATTTTCCTAACACTTCATTCCTGATTGTATGTATTCTAGGAGGGTGGTTGTTTGGTTAAGTGGATTCTCCCCTTTGGACTTTATGAACGTCCTTAACTTTTTTTGCTGTCTTTCTTCTTTCCTTCCTTCTCTCTTCTCCTCCTTCTCCTCCTTTCTACTTCAGCGGATCTACCGGAGCTCTAGAGCTGGTACAGTGTGGTTGTGCTCTGGTGTTCATGCACTAATTCCATCAAGTGATCACGAGAGATTGAGGCAGGCGAGTTGGAAGGCAGCGACGTGTGGTTTTCTGGTTCCTTACTAGTCCGTCCACAGTGGCACAGTGTCATGAGGCAAACTCGTAGTTTTGACTCCAGCGCGGCTTCTTTCGGTTCAGATTTGGGGGTGAAACTGTTGGCTACTCTACTTATTTGGGGTTGAGTCTGATGTGCTGAAGCCGATTTGTACTTCATTTAAGGTCAATTGCCAAAATCAAAATTTATTCCTTGAGAAGACCCCCAGATTAATTAAAAAAAACAAAAACAAACCTACTTGAGATAACTGGATGGAATGGAAAGAGCAAATTATTATCACAAGCAGCCATATCAATGCATAACTTCCATGCAGATCCTCATTGACATGGGCAGTTTTAAAAAACATATTCATTAATTTTTCTCCCATGAAAGTGCCGTGCCAAATGCTAAAAAAAACCCAACAAAATGTATGATGCTTCTCTGTTGGAAATGCACAGCATGGTGTATAAGAACAACAAATCCATAATGAAAACAAGTGCAGAATCAGTGTGGAGTTAGCATGGCCTTTTCCCTGCCTGTCCTCTCTCTCGTAATCACTAGCCACTAACTCCACGTGGGCACGCGGGGGGTGGGGCGGACTGTGGAGGGTGCCGGCCTTGGGGGCCATCCATTATCTTGTCTGTGTGGTTGCATTGTCACTGATGTTGCTGTGGCAAATTTAAGGAGGAGGGAGGGAGCTTTTGCACAGATGACTCGCTTGGGGTTGTATCCCCTTTCTTTCCACCACTGTTAAAAGATGAAAAATTAACACCTGGTCAGTGGGCTGTTTCTGTCACCTTGAGCTGATGCCCTCTTTTGGGTTCCCAAATGCCCACCCCTGCCGTGGGCGCCTGTTTCTGCTTGCTTTTTGCTGGGTATGTCTCGCTCGACTTTTAATTTATTTAAAACTCAGGCAGCATGTGAACAAACACACCTGGGGGGGATCGCATAGCCTTGATTTGAATTGCACTACCCCAAGACAAAAACAATATTTTCTCTTTAGCATGGCCCCCTGAAATTAGCACAGCTGACCCCTTTCTTTAGCTCTTGCAGGTTTTTTTTTGGGGGGGGGGGGTAACATGTATATTTACAATATATAATCCTGTCAAGCAGAGTATTAGCAGAAATGTGGATTGTGTGGCACGTTAAATTAGAATAGTTATCTCTCAAGAGACCAGCAGTTTTACCTCAGAAGTTCATAAACATAAGGAGAACTTTACTTTAACTGAGAGAGAAAACATATGCAGTATATACATATCAACAAAATATCACATATATATGGTTACATTCACGGTTCATCGTTTGTTACCGTTTTGGTTGTTCTAGTAAGCTTAAACAGTAACTTTAGTCAGAGCACTATTACATAGTATTGGTTAGCACAATACATTACATAGTATTGGTTAGCAGTACACAGAGCAACCTCAGGGAACAACAGAACACTACCAATGGATGTTAACTGTCACCTTTAGAGTGTTTGTGTAGCTTCCCAGAATTCTCTGCTGCTTGTGCTGCTGCTGCATGCAAACAAGGCTGGAAATTCCAACACATATTGCAAACCAGTAGTGATCAATATTCCACCTCTTATTCCTAAAGGTGGGAAGCAGCATTGGTGGAAAGCCTGGGTCGCCATGCCCTGTTTCCTTGGTCCTCTGGGGCAATGGTTGGTGGCTGTATGAACCAGGATACTGGAATGGATGTGCTACCACAGTAGAGACGTGACTTTTGGGAGGTCAAGCAAGCATGTCTAGGCTTTGGGCTGCTAGGCTTTGGGCTGATGCCCCCCTCAAGAAGCAGCCAGGGCACATGCCCTACTTGCCCCATCCTAAATATGCCTCTGTACCACAAGGCTTTTCTTATATACTACCTGCAGCTCACCAGCCATTCTTTATCACCTGCAAAGTGCTTCACCGTTTCCTGGTTTTTGCAGTCCCAAGCAGACAGAAGAAAGATTTCCTAGTGGGATGACCCTATATGAATGCCTGGTGGGATGACCCTATATGAATTTGCTCTGACCTTGCTCTGGCAGAGAAGAATTCAGTATGCCCATTTCCATGCATTTGTATGCAGAAAACATTCCATCAGGACTTGTTCAGGAAACTGTTCCCAAGCCAACATATGTGGCTGGTGGACTGCTTTTGGTTCTGTGGGTCAGATGTTGTACAGACATGACAAACTAACCACTACCAAAGCCCAGAACGCTGTGTGTTCCTTGGGGGATTTATTCAAGATTGCTGTGCCCATAGGTACAGTGGTACTCCAACAGCAATAGGGAGAACCATCACTCCAGAAGTAGATGTCTGTCTAGTACAGGGCTTCCCAGTGTGGAGTCCATTGCTTCCTGCAGAGAGACACCCTGTGTCTGAGTGGTGTTCACTAACCATTGTCTTGATTCTAGTGTTTTTAAGTACAACCTGGAAAACCCACAACATCCTAGTGATTCTGGCTGTGAAACCCTTTGACAATACTTCTGAATGACAGGATTTGATTGGCAACACAGATTTTAAAAAAATGTTGCCTTGCCAGCAGCTGCTACCGCAGAAGAAGAATCTACAGTGTGTGGCTGAAGTTAAGCTGCGGCAGTTGTGCCTCCTGTAGCAGCCATTTTGTTGCTGCACTAACCAGACTTCCAAACGTATTTGCAAATTCAAAAAGATCGGGGACCCCTGGAGTAATATGTCTTTTAAATAAATTCTAAAAAATTCTATCACCCTCTCAAGGGAGCAGCAGTGGCGTCGTGGCTAAGAGCAGTGGCTAAGAGCAGGTGCACTCTGATCTGGAGGAACCGGGTTTGATTCCCAGCTCTGCCGCTTGAGTTGTGGAGGCTTATCTGGGGAACTAAGATTAGCCTGTGCACTCCCACACATGCCAGCTGGGTGACCTTGAGCTAGTCACAGCTTCTCGGAGCTCTCTCAGCCCCACCCACCTCACAGGGTGTTTGTTGTGAGGGGGGAAGGGAAAGGAGATTGTAAGCTCCTTTGAGTCTCCTACAGGAGAGAAAGGGGGGATATAAATCCAAACTCTTCTTCTTCAAGGAGCTTCATATGGTGTCTTTTGTTCTCCCTTCCTCGTTTTATTCTGAAATCAACCCTGTGAGGTATGTTAGGCTGAAGGAAAGTGACTGGCCCCGGGTCTCCTAGTAAGCTTTCAAGACAGAACGCGGGGATTTGAACCCAGGTCTCCTCTTCCATCTTGCTTACCACTACACCATATGGCTTTGTCATCCTCTAAGTCACTGTTCAGGGGCAAGCCAGATGTCCAGTGCCCTGCAAGTTTTCTGTTCCCCTCTGCTTCTATGGCCCTTGTGCCTAGCAGATGTGCCTCCTTCATTTGATTTTGTTCAGCCTTGTTCCATTGGCTTTGCTGGTAGCACTGTTGTTTGTATAGTGTGGGTGAATGTGCCAGGGGGTGGTAGGGTCATCAGCATCACAGACAATATTCTTTTCCATTCATGGTGTTTTGCCAACGAGGCGCGCTCAATGCCTTTCTTGTTCCTAGTTTCTGTTTCCCCCTCTTCTTTTGGCGGTTATCAGGGCACAAAATTACACTTTGTCTTCTTATTGTGTTTTTAAAAAAACCCATCTGCATAGTATGAGGCATGGTTAGTTCTCTGCTTTTAAATAGTGAGGACTGATTCTGGCCACTTATTGCAATCCCAGGAGGTGTGTTTGTGAACTGGCAGGCAGATAGTGTTGCCAACCTCCAGGTGGTGGCTAAAGATTCCCGGGCATTATAACTGGTTTCCAGATGGTGGAGATTTGTTTCCCCGGAAAAAATGGCTGCCTTGGAAAGTGGACTTCAATGCATTGTACCCTGCTGAGATCAGGGACGTACTGCCCAGGGGAACATACGGGGTCAAATGTCCCTGAGCTGTGGCCATTTAGTCATGTTGGGGGTGGGAAATCGCCCTGCCACACCCCTCCTTCTTCCCCCCAGGTCCATACACTGACTTTGAGATGACCTGGTGCCCAAAAAGTTGTTTGGTCGTGGCGGGGGAGGGTGGCGGCCCATCTGGTGGGGGAGGGTGGCAGAAGATTTTGCGCTGGGCTACATTTCCCTAGATATGCCCCTGCCACTCAGGTGGAGGAGTGGGGAATCAAACCCGGTTCTCCAGATTAGAGTCCACCTGCTCTTAAGCACTACACCACGCTGAAATTGACCCTGAATTTTTTCAGTTCTTGTTCTCTCTCTCTCTCTCTCTCTCTCTCCCCCCCTCCCCCCCCCCCGGTTTCCCAAGGAAAATAAGATTGGGAATATGGTTGCTAAATCCCCCAGTGGAGCCTGATGAGACCCTGAAAATGCAGCTCCAGAGATCAGTTCTGCTGGAGAAAATGTCTGTTTTGGAGGATAGGCTTTATGAATGAATGAATATTTATTGACAGTCACTGACCAGACTGATATCAAAGGGATTTACATTCATAAATATCAATTTTGAAAACTACAAAACTACAATCTAAATTTAAAATTTGAAATTAGAATAAAAAACCTTACCAATCAGATATACGAAATTAAATTCATACTCTGTTATCTAAGCATAGTCCTCATTATCTATATACAGACCAATTTAATACCCATTTTTGCTGCTTGAAAACCATATTTATCGGTAAAAACTTTTAAAATAGAATAAAGGAGTTCAAACCAATGCCACTCGCAAGTGACTAATACACTGAATTCATTATTACGTTCTTGATTTTTCTTACAATCCAGGCAAATTTTGCTACTTTTGACAGTGATCTCAGAATTTCTTCCAGAGAACATAATTATTGTAATATTTTCCCTATCCCATAGTTGTCAAACTCGTGGCCCTCCAGATGTTATGGACTACAGTCCCCATCATCCCCTGCCAGCATGATGCTGGCAGGGGATGATGGGAACTGTAGTCCATAACATCTGGAGGGCCACAAGTTTGACACCTGTGCCCTATCCCTTCCTGGGAAACAAGTCAGCACAAGTGGACTCTACGGCATTGTAGAGGTCCCGTCCCTCCCTAAGCCCCGCCTTCCTGAGACTCCGCCCCCAAAATTGCCTTGAATGTTCCTACCTAGAATTTGCAGCCGTAGTTGTGAGTTCCATGTGGTGTGCGAAAGAGAAACCGAGAAGATATGCAGAATCTACCCAGATATATCCAGGACCTTTTTCCAGGGAGAGGCTGGTTTCTGAGCAACCTTAGCAGAGTTCACGAGAAGAAATCAACTTTTCTGCCCCACCCCCTTTCACTGCTGCCTTGTCTGCTACCCCTGGAAAAAAAATTGGGCCCCTGGGGGATCAGAGGATTGAAAAGAACAGCGCGTGGAGTAAACTGGGAGTTTGCAGAAGCAGCATTACGGATCGCAGAAGGCAGGAACTGGCAACAATTTCCCTCCTGTGCTTCTCAGATAGAAAAGCCATTCTGTTGGGAAAACAGAATGGCACCTGAGAACCCGATTCTCTGATTGGACGAGGGTCTGCCGTTTTATGTTTGAGAAGCACAGCTAACACAGGGAAGACATGACAGCAGCACTGGTAAGAATTTGCACAGTCTGATTTGGAAGTGCCAGGTTCTAAGGAGCCAAACAAATTCTGCCAGGAGGACTTTGGGCTACGATGTCGTTGTCTCCTCCTTCTTGGGCAGCCTTGCAAACCTGCCTGCTACCCCAACCCTGTTTCTAATCAGCACTCTCTTCTTTCTTCTTTTTGGGTGATCTCTGCAGATTCGACCAATGGTGGCTCAGCTAAATCAAAGGTAAGGAGACACCCCTGTGTTGGGGGCAGACCATTTGGTGGAGAGATACGGTTCACTCTCACCTGTAAACAGACTTTTAAAAGGCGTACATTTCCCAGTGTACTGACTGTTAACCAGTGGCGAAGCTGCAACGGGACGGGGGGGCGCTGCACCCTGGTCGTATGCCATTAGTGTCACGTGGGGGTGAAAAATTGCCCCCAGACCCCCCTCCCAGGGGGCGGGGTGTGGGCAGGACATGGGCGGATCGGGGTGTGGGCAGATAGGGCACAGAGCATGGGTGGGGGGCACGCCTGGGCAGGTTGTGCCCCAGGCACAGTTTCCTCTCCCTCCATCCCTGCTGTTAATATACAAAGCAGTCACTGGGTGGCTAATCCGAGTTAGGAGATCTAGAATGGAAATCACAGAACCAGGGTTAACGAGTCATTTAGACAAGGCATCGTAACCAGTTCCCATTTGTGCCTTTCTTTTCCCTTATCTTCCCTTTTTTTTGTCACAGGTTTTGTGGACCTCCCGGAAGGAGCACAGCCACAAGGAGATGCTCGCCATCTCCTTTATCTCAGCCGTCGCCCACAAGAGGAAAAAGCGGAGAGAGGCCAAACGTTTCGGGAGCAGCACCGACGACGATTCTGAGCACGAGTCGGCCGCCAAGCCATCCATGAAGGGACCCAAGGAGGAGGACGAGGAGGAGGAGGAGGCCAAGGAGGAGCTCAGAGAGGCCGAGAGCCAGCGGAGCAGCAGGGGTAGAGTTTCCACTCCAGACACACCGAACAGGGCAGAGTTTGCCGCCAAGTTGGAAACAGAGTCTGAAGAGAGGAAGGGGACAGCACCCCGGGGTAGCCCGGATGCCCGGTCCATTGTATCCGGCTACTCCACCCTTTCCACCATCGATCGCAGTGTGTGCTCGGAGGTGCAGTCAATGGCAGAGAGCCGTGGGGAGGAGGCAGATGATGAACGGAGCGAATTCAGCCATGTGGAGACTGACACCGAGAATGGTTTTGGGCCAAGACAGGCCGGGATGGCTGGACAGGCCAGGGTAGCAGTGTCAGGGGAAGGCGGGACGGCTCCCTCTGACAAGGCGACTCACAACCGGGCCTCCTTCAATTCCCACCACCTCATGCAGTGTGACACCCTGGCGCGGCGCAAGCTCTTCCGGCCGTGCCGCAGCAGCGAGAGCTCCTCCAAGAGCAGCACCGAAGTCCCAAGTTCCAGCTCGCTGGGCAGTCAGGAGTCTTTGCAGCCCACGGAAACCCACGTCAAGCCTTCCCTCACAGAACACCTGCACCTTCGCCTGCGTGGCTCGGTGGACGACATGCCAGTGGTTCATATGCGCAAGCCGCACCCACCCGAGACACGGCGCAAGAAGAACAGCTGGCGGCGCCACACCGTGGTGGTGCCTGGTGGCCTCAAAGACCTGAAGTATGAGTGGAGGGAGCAGCACATATTGGGAGCTCCTGGGGCCTGTCTCTTTGATTCCTCAAACAGAGACCCCCTGAGGGACAACAAGGACTCTGGACTGAGCAGCTTAGAGTCGACCAAAGCTCGGCCTTCCTCGTCCATGCTGGGAAATGTAACAGCTCCCATTCAGCAGGGGACTGACGACCAGCAGCACCCGAAAAGCGGCTCTGAGGGGCACTCAGCTCCCCGGCGTGCTGCCTCCTTGCGTTTCCGCCAGTGTCTCTAGGCAGCTCCCTGTGGAAGCTCTTCCTGGAAGGCTTAGAAGGGTTCGGCCATTTTTGCCCATACCCCTGACCTGCAGGTGGGGAGGGGCAGCTGTAGATGCTGCCTTCCCCTTGAGCTCCCATTGGCAATCCCTGCCTGGACTTCTTTGATACCTCAAACTTCAGTGGAGCAAAGTGTCTCTTCCCTCCCTCCCTTCCTTGCTTTCTGGACTCCTTTCCCTGGTATTAATTTAATGACATCCTTATTTTGTGACACGCAAATTTATTTATTCACCTTCCCCCTTCTTTCCCCCAGAAAAGGAGTTGACGTAGGTGTGGCTGGGACAGAGTGGCACCCCCTAACTGGCAGGGAGGTTTTATCTGAGTTTTGACATTGGGAAGTGATTTGAGTGATGGCAGAATTAACCCCATTTCCACTTAAATTTCACCCACCCTCCATCTGAAGCACTTGTTTTGGGGAGCAAAGGGAGCAGGAAAGCAGGAGCCAAAATTGTTTTGGGATGCCCAAATTTCCGACTGTGCTTCATTTCCATCAAACTGCATTGCCCCACTCATGTCCCTGAGTGCAGAAGGTGACTGGTTCAGTCCCCAGCATCTCCATGTAAAAGGCTTAAGTAGTGGGTGACATGAAAGATATCCAGCCCAGATCCTATCAGACGCTGCCCATCTGATGAGACCATACTGACCTACATAAACCAGTGGTCTGACCCAGTACCATTCAGCTTCATGTGTATTTAACTGAACCCCAAACCAAATGGAGCTTCCAGTGATTTTTTGTGATGCTTAATTTGCCTTGGATGCCAGTCAAGAGCTAGGCTGATTTGATTCCGTTTCATGGCTCATGATGGGGCCTTTTGATACCTTCCCTAATTCTCAGCTTAAGGCAGTTTTGGGGAGCTGCTGCCATTGGGCTCAATTTAGGGGTACCTGGACGTTTTGCTCAGTGCAGCAAATAATGGCTCTCCAGAGCTGTTTCAAATTGGGAAAATGACACACATCATGGGGCAGGGGGACTTAATCCTCCCTCGAGAGCCAGCATGGTGTGGTGGCTAAAAGCAGGTGCACTCTAATGTGGAGAACTGGGTTTGATTCCCCGCTCTGCCCCTTGAGCTGTGGAGACTTGTTCACTTTAACACATGCCAGCTGGGTGACATTGCACTGGTCACAATTCTTCAGAACTCTTTCAGCCCCACCCACCTCACAGGGTGTTTGTTGTGAGGGGGGAAGGGCAAGGAGTTTGTAAGCCCCTTTGAGTCTCCTTACAGGAGAGAAAGGGGGGATATAAATCCAACTCTTCTTCTTCCCTCACATTGTGCTGCATTCCCACATTCAAATCCCTCCCCCCCCCCCAACTTTCCTGAACATCTTAACAAAATTATTGGGAGTGCCAAATAGGGAACTCTTGATTCACATCTGGTTTGGGGTCCTGAGAAGAGACTGCTGGGGAAATTTGAGCAGCCATCCGGTAGGATGTGGGCAGGTGTGTCTGGGTGACCAAACTCGGTTGCCGATCAAGCCGATGTTTTTCTGCTCCAGAGCTCCCCCTTGTGCTGACACGGGTCATTTCCTAATAATAATTGCAACCAGCAATTCTACTGTTGAGAGATTCCTATAAATCACCCACTGGCATAACTGCGTTGGTTCCAAAGATCAGCATATGCAGAAGCCTTTTGCTGGATTTCTCCACTTACCTTGGCTCAGTGTCGGCAAGATTCCTCCAGAGTTCCCATACTCTTCCCTCGGGTTTGCATATGTGCCCGAGTCCCATGGGGTGGTCTGTGCCCACCCACTCACCCATGAAGATCACCTTGTCAGGAGAAAGCAGCCAAAGGCCATGGAACTGTAGCAAACATATCTTTTACCTGGCTTAAAATGCACTATTCTATTCCTGTTTGAGTGACATTATCCTCCCTCCCTTGAAACCTATGCCATGTCAAAGATTTATTGCAGCATAATCTCTGACCCTACCGGAAGAAACTGGTTCTCATTTAGGATGCATAGTGCAGGGAGGTTGAACTCATTTATTAAATGTGACTTGGTTGGGCCAGGTCCTGGGGTGTGTGGCTTCTTTGGCTGACTCCTCATCCCAGATTGGAGGGGGGTGGGGGTGGCAGCTACCTTAGCTTTAGAAGGCTTATGAGAACCAGTGTGGTGTAGTGGTTAAGAGCAGGTGCACTCTAATCTGGAGAACTGGGTTTGATTCCCTGCTCTGCCACTTGAGTTGTGGAGGCTTATCTGGTGAACCAGATTAGTTTATGCACTCCAACACATGCCAGCTGGGTGACCTTGGGCTAGTCACAGTTCTTTGGAGCTCTCTCAGCCCCACCTACCTCACAGGGTGTTTGTTGTTGGGGGGGAAGGGAAAGGAGATTGTAAGCCCCTTTGAGTCTTCTTACAGGAGAGAAAAGGGAGGGGTATAAATACAAACTCTTCTTCTTTTACTGGGACTGTGAGCTGGCTGAGGCAACCCTTGCCAGTCAGACTGGGAGTGAGAGGGATGGTTGCCTCAACTTGTTTGTGGGCCTGATAATCTCTCTCAAGGAGCTGCATCTGCCCCCCATGTTCCACGCCCTGCCCTATTGGCTTTTGCCACAGTGGACTAAAACATCCATCTCTTTGGAATTCCACGTTTTAATCCCAGCTGTGATGTTTCCCTTTTGGCAAACTCCTGCACAAGATCTGGTCCCACCCCTTCAGAGTTGATTGAAAGCCTTAACCCCTGTTCTCTCTCCCTCTGCCCCTTAAGGCCCTGAAACTATTTTCAAGGTCCATTTTTCATTCAGATACTCTAGGCAAAAAAATCTTTGTCCCACCACTGGTTCTCTCCCCTTCTCTTATCTCATAGTCTTTTCTGACAACTCTGGCTTACGCGGTGGCTTTTTGTGGTAATCCACGAAGGTCCTCACAGGTGCTGTTTCATGCTTTTGGTGGGCTGAGTTTGGAGCAGAGAGTAATGTTGATATGCAAACCAGAATTCAGCGGGCTGCTTCTTCCCTTTCAAGAGCTCTCTTGGTGCTAAAAGAAAACACATGTGACAAAACCACCCTTCCTCCCTTCCAAGAAGGCACAAAAGAGTGCAAGAATTCCTGAACAAATTCTTCTTTCTTTGTGCACTGCCCCACCTTTGCTCAACCCACTGGGTGCCCCATCTGCAGCGCAGAGAGGCGAACGACTGGCACTTTGCAATTTGTCTGGGATATTTGTGTTTTGTGTGAGTGTGTGTTTGAGACGGTGGGCAAGCTTGTTGGATTGCCTTTCCCTCCTGGGCCCCATGGCAGACACACTGTAAGAGAGTCTTTGTACTGATAACTCCCCCGAGGAGGATTCATTTCCCCCCAGCTATGCCTGCAACAACCAAATCACACCACCTTGTGCTACCCAGTTGCTCTCTGAAGCTTGCACATTTGGTGGTTCTCGGTGCTACAGGTTGTTTGTTTTTGAACACCATCTTCCCCACCCCCTCCTGGCTTCCTCATTGTGTTCGGCAGAAGGATGCAAACCAAAAGGCTGCTCTTTTGTGCATCAGGGTAGAAGAGTCTCCCCTACTAGGCATTATTCTTACAAGAAAGGATGTCTGACATTGAGTGTCTGTTTCTGGATGTTCAGGCCCTTGGGTGCTCATAAAGCCACGCTAGAAAAATGTCTTCTTCCGGGTCTTTAACATGTGGTAGCCACTGCAGAGTGACCTGGAAACGTCACCTTCATGCTGGTAGTTCTCTGTCCAAAGCAATTTAGGGTTAGCCTAATTTCTGTTGGTGTTCTCGAGGGCATATTGCTTTATTTGTGGCAGGTTCAGAATCAGTGAAGGGCTTTGACCTCTATGCCCATTTATTGGCCATCTTGGGCAACAGGTTGGCTGCTTGTGAGAGACAGGATGCTGGACTAGATGGACCACTGGTCTGACCAGCAGGATTGTTACATTCTTATGGCCTCGGTGCCTTATGCCCCAACCATTGGAAAGCCAACTCCTATCTGAAACCTGCAGGAAGCCATCACACAGAACTGCCTGTGCTTCCAGGAGTATCTGTGTCAGTGTGGACTAGTTCATACATGTGTGTTTGTGAGTTAATGACTATAGTAAGCCGATGCAGATAAAATGCCATAAGCATTTGCCGGTGTTGACCTGAGCACAAGGCTTGCAAAAATAGCTTGCAAGTCGTCCATCAGGTGTTCAGATGAGAAATCAGGTGGGCATGCTTGCAGGTCAGTGATGAAACCTACTCTGGAACAGGCGGGGAAGTCCAAATTCTGGACCTGAGAGGCATGCTTGCAGATGTCAGCATTAATATGTAGCTTTGTTTTTTGTAACTGTTCTTTGGTGAGAGGATCCAGAATCATAGAGTTGGAAGAGAACCCAACGGCCATCAAGTCCAATCCCCTGCCATGCAGGAACACACAATCAAAGCACTCCCGACATACGTTCATCCAGCCTCTGTTTAAAAACCTCCAAAGAAGGAGACTCCACCACTCTCCAAGGTAGTGAATTCCTCTGTTGAACAGCCCTGACAGTCAGAAAGCTCTTCCTAATGTTTAGGTGGAATCTCTTTTCCTGCACTTTGCTATTGTATCTCCTGAGAAGATGCATTGCTGATAAACACCAAAATATTCTGTTGTGAATTCTACAACTTCCATTGTAAACAGATCCCAAATAGCTGCCTTGTCTGTGTTTCTGATACCTGGTATCTTTTACAATGTTTTATGTAGTTTATGTAGCAATGTTGATTTGCTGTCGCAAAGATAAACAGAAAATCAAATGGCACCTATAAGACTTATTTTTGCTGTCAAGTCACAGCTGACTTACAGCAATCCTGTGGAGTTTTCAAGGCAAGAGACAATGGGAGGTGGTTTGCCATTGCTGACCTCTGAGTCAGAACACTGACATTCCTTGGAGGTCTCTCATCCAAATATTAGCCAGTATCAGGGCTGAGAGTGTGACTGACCCAAGGTCACCCGGCAAGTTTCCATAGCAGAGCAGGGATTTCAACCTGCGTTTCCCAAATCTGTCACTAACCACACTACCACACTGCCTGCAAGACTAACCATATTTTATTTGAATAGTAGCTGTTGTATCTGCCTCACTCTTCAACTGCTATGTAGTCTTCAGATTTAGACTACATAGTCCATGAAGCAGTGTGATACAGAATGATCCACATGCATACAAAGACTTCTGGGGGATTGTTTCACATTTCTAGAACTAGTAGGGCCAGCACAGAACCTGAAATCTAGAAGAAGCTTTTCTGATGCCAGCATGCCCTCCCCTCCAAATTCCACAGGTGACTCTTTGAGGTGGTAACCCAAATTTTGTCCCGACGTCTTGGTGTGCCAAGACTTTCAGGTTTATATTTAGCACTGGGATCCTGTAGAATTTAACGGTTAGTTATTTGCCAGATGGCCTTTGATTAAGAAATCACAGTTCACCACGGAGGAGTAGATTGAAGAAGATTTTCCACCAATCAGGATGTCCTAGTCAGTTGTGAGATATTTGTCTCGGGGGCCTAGAATGGCCAAGCACTTAAAAATAATACCTTTTAACTATAGAAGCATCTGCAAGCTTCTGTGCTTCGACAAAAATAATCAAGTATCTCCTTTGTCATTTCTGCTCTGTGAATAGTTCCAAGACACTAAAAAAACTACGCACTTCTAATCTTTTGCTGGATTTTCTGAACTTTTTCAGTCCTTTGGGAGGGGTAACTGCCCCGCACAGCCTCTAGTGTTCCCGCACTAATAGATTAACCAGATTTTCAGCTTTTGATAGTTTTAATAAAATTAAAGGCATTGGGGACTGTGCTAAAATGTGTTAGCCACCTTGATGGCCCTTGAAAGGGCAAACAGGCGGGAGATGATTTCTCTAAAATAGATAAAAAATAAGTTAATATGAATGGGGGACATAATGCAAGCACACTGCACCTGAGACTTTAACATGTCTAAAAATGGTCTGTAATTTGGGCAGTGGTCGAACTGGCAGAAAATGAGCCAACAGCCCACTCTCTATAGCAGGTGCAAATTTTACAGCCGTTCCATTGAGGCCTTGAGCATCTGTGGATGGGCGCATCGCGGTGCAGTCGAAAACTGAACTATTTTACTACACAGTTATACATTGTTATACTTTTATGCAAATATTTTCTGTAAAGTTGTTTTTCTTTTTTCACCTTGTTTTGTAAATAGATTTTAAATGTGTAACATACGATAAAAAGAGTTTATAAGGGTTTTTTTTAAAGACTTTCTTTTGCTCCTTTAAAAACTGAAGTTATACAACAGTGTTGGTTTTTGTTTTGTTTTTTAAGAGAAGAAACCCTCCAGCCTGCATGGTTTGTCCCTTTTCTCCCCTCAGTCTGTTATACAATGTTCAATATGTATATGATCAGCCGAAGGAAGCCAGACTCTACTTTCAGAATAGCCCCAGAATTACAGGTCTATATATATTGCAAATAAACTGATTTACTCAGAAAATGGATTTCTTTGTGGCTTCTTTTTAGCTCCCCTCTGAGTTGTTATTACATGGCATCGCCTGAAATGTGTGATTTGTATTTCCGTCTTGGAGAACTGAACACAATTTGCCACGCACAGGTATTTTTTGGAAAGTGCAATTCACTAGGAAACCTTGCTGCTGAATCCCCCCCCCCCCCCAAATTGTTCATTTCAGTGAAGGCAAAGACCATTTTTCACATTACAAGGTCCAAGTGGCAGACACAAAGAGGAACAATTTTCAGTTACGTGCTCCTTGAATTCCTTGCCTCAAACTCGGCTCCCGGGGGCTAAGGGGCCTGATTTGGATTGAAACTGCAGCAGGCCTTCCCCTCAAGGCACTGGCCCAAATGGAAACAGCTCCAGGCAGTCGCTGCTTGACGCCTTGAGGAAACAGATCTTCCCTGACCAGTACATGTAAGTTTTCCTAGTTAGCAAATGGAAACTCCCCTGCAAATCGTAGAGGGGTGAGCCCCTCCCCCTCATTAGCCATGGTCCCCATCTAGATCAGTGGCTTAGCACCCGGGGGGGGGGGGGCATCTTGCACTGGGCGCGCGCTGGGGTGGGGGCGGGCGGGGGTATGGTAGGGGCACACACACACATGCTCTGGGCACAGTTCCCCCTCGCTTCAGTTCCGATCAGAACCCTGCACTTTTGGGAAACGGTGGCTGAGGTGAGAGGGGGAGAGAACTGAATGCTGTAATTGGCATGACCAAGTCCAGCAATCAGCTGCAGTTCTTCATGGACTTGAGAAGCTGTGACAGGAAGAACTAAATTTTTAAAGTTTCAAAACATATATATATCAGTAAAAAAACCTGGACATTTTTGGTGAAGCCATATAAAGCTGAATACTTTATTCAGCTTTATATGGCTTTACCAAAACAATTCAGGTTTTTAAAGCCTGAGCTCAAAATTTACCAATGAAAATTATTGGTGCTCATCCCTAATTGTGACTCAGCCAGCTCAGAGAACACCTTTCCTGTCAGACCACTCTCCTATGTCAGTACATTTAATTGGAAGGGGAGGTCATAGATTCTGAGGCACTGACTGCCAATTGTCCGTTGGTTACCCACTGCCTGGGGGTCGAACCTGGGACCTTTTGCATGCAAAGCACAGGTGTTTCCACTGAGCCATGGCCCCTTCCCTATATATTTGCAAACATAATGCCTAGTTCTCTCCCAACATATTCTCTGCAGCAATGATGTAGCGCAGTGATGGCGAACCTTTTCGAGACCGAGTGCCCAAATTGCAACCCAAAACCCACTTATTTATCGCAAAGTGCCAACACAGCAATTTAACCTGAATACTGAGGTTTTAGTTTAGAAAAAACAGTTGGCTCCAAGGCATATGTTACTAAGGAGTAAGCTTGGTGGTAGTCAGTGGCTTTGCTTTGAAGCAGCCATGCAACTCTTCCAATGGGTGAATCATGACCCTAGGAGGGTTTAATCAAAAGCAAGCCCCATTGCCAACAACCAAGCTTACTCCCAGGTAAAGGATTGTGCTTTAGTTCAGCGCATGAAAATCAGTGGGTTAATTGCATTTAACAGGGTTACCTACACTGCGTCCCCAAAACTAGGTCTTAGGTTTAATGCTAATAATCGAGCCCAGTGGCCCAGGCCAGCCTAGATATGCGTGTGGCGGCACTCTGTGTGCTACCTCTGGCACCCGTGCCATAGTTTCGCCACCACTAATGTAGTGGTTAAGAGCAGGTGTACTCTAATCTGGAGGAACCGGTTTGATTCCCTGCTCTGTCGCTTGAGCTTTTCTGGGGAATTCAGATTAGCCTGCGTACTCCAACAACAGCCAGCTGGGTGACCTTGGGCTAGTCACAGTTCTTCAGAGCTCTCTCAGCCCCACTTACCCCACAAGGTGTTTGTTGTGGGAAGGGGGGAGGGAAAGGAGTTTGTAAGCCCCTTTGAGTCTCCTTGCAGGAGAGAAAGGGGGGACATAAATCCAACTCTTCTTCTTCAACCCCTGCTGAAGTCAACAGAGGCGCCAAATGATGGAGCAGACACACCAAAGCCCCCTCAGCATAGCAAGCAATACAAAGATCCCCTGGATGGTTAAAGAATTATACCCGACAAAGTCTTAAAGAAAAGTGTCAGCAGGGAGAGGGGAGAGTATTTTTTTTATTAAAGTCAGACACTCTGATTAGAAACAAGGAAGAGGGAAAATTAAAGGGGCAGAAAAAAAGCAACCTTCATTTGGAATTTTTGACTAACAATGATCACAGCGGTCACAGAAGAAAACATGGCATCCATAGAATTTATACATAGAACTCTACCTACAGATAGCAGCAGAAAGATTTACAAAAGTTACAGATTTCTTTTTGTCAGAACTGTTGGTTTGACCGTCAGTTTTGGTGCAGCGTTGTTTACATTGTTGCCTTTTATTTTTTTTCCTCTTTTTTCCCCCGAAACAGTTCACAATAAAAATCCATGCGAAAGAGACGTACGACATCAGCAATCCCCCCTACACAGTGTCTAAAAGTTTCTCTTTCTCCCTTAAAAAAAAGAAAAGGCTTCCGAATGTTTTAAAACTTTCTTTAAAACAAGATCCGGATGAGTAAAGCGAAGCCCGTGGCATGCAGTGGAGATCGTTTTCCCCACCTCTGAAACTCACACCCCCCCCACACACACACGCACACGCACGCACGCACACGCATCCCCAAAACGCATGCATAGCTTGATGCTTTTTGCAACTAACATTTTGAGAGGTTTTATTGTTTTCAATTTTACCTTTTAAGGAAAAGTCCGAACAAAGTGTGGGCTTTATGTATATTTATATATATATTATATACATTCTCAATCATGGTTGCTCACACAGCAGCTAGATGATGCCATGGCAATGACACACGCGCACACTCGCACACATTCCCACGTACACCGAGGAACACTGAACGAACAAAAGACAAGGAAAGTGAAAGGAAAAAAACGGGAGAATGACCCAAGCTTAATCGGCTACCGAGACAGCAGTCATCTTGCTCTTGCCGAATCCCGCTTTAGCTAAGAAGGCCTGTGGTTTCTCTTTGTGTGTGTAAAGTGCCAACAAACTGCAGCTGACTTATGGCAAGGGGCTTCCAAGGCAGAAGTGGTTTGCCACTGCCTTCCTCTGCGGAGTCTTCCTTGGTGGCCTCCCTTCCAAGCACTGAGCCTGCTAAGCTTCCGACATCTGATGAGACCAGGCTGCCTTCCCTCCAGTTTCTCTTTACAATTGGTTTTTGAATACACAACCATAAGTAAAGCAGACCCACATCTGATGATAACAATAATAAGGGATTAGGCAATGCCAGGTAACCAGAGGCTTAGCCCGGGGGGGGGGGACACACCAGGTGTGCGCCCCTGTGGGGGTGTGGCAGGGGCGTGGTGGGACAGAGGACGCACCAGTGCACCGGGCACTTTCCCCCCTTGCTACGCCTCTGCAGGTAACCACAGTTTATGGATGGATGTTGCCCCAAGCCAGCACTGGTTTCTAGTTCTCAAGGATGGATGAGTACCTACTTTCTTCCCACTCAAGGATCCGCGCCTACCAAGTTGCGACACCAGGTGCTGCCAAGCCTGATTGGTCTAAAAATGGGTGAAAATGAGCTCACGTGTTGCATCCAGCTGTGACGTTGTGTGTGCTGGACCCCAAGACTGTACCCCCCCCCCTCTCCTCTCCAACCCACATAGGTTGCTATAAACTGGGACGAGGGTGGGGTTTTGATAGAGGCAATGCGTGGAAGTTAATTCGCCAACTGGGATATTATTTTGTGTCAGAATGTTTTAATTGTTAAATTGTTGATCTCCCTTTTTTATGACCGTGTCTGTAATTATGCACCTAGGCTGCCCTGAGCCAGCCTTAGTTGGGGAGAGTGGGGTATCTAGTGAAATAAAAAAACAAAAATTTAAGCCCTTCCCTCCCTCCCCCCCCCAAAAAAATCCCACCCTCCTCAGGCTTCACCCCCCAAATCTCCAAGTAGTTTCCGGGAAACAAATCCAGTTCACCAGATAAGAGTCTGTCGTTCATGTGGCAGAATGGGGAATCAAACCCGGTTCTCCAGATTAGAATCCATCTGTTCCTAACCATTATACCATGCTGGCACTCCCCTATTATTATTTCTTCCTGAATTTGAAGGCTTCCAAGCCTTGTTTCTTGAGTTGCACCACAGGATTAGTGATCCACCATTTGGGCTGGTTTTTTTTAAAAAAAATTATGGGCTTCACCCAGATGACTGCTCAATAATCCAGTTTTTAGTTTGTACCTCTGTCCTTTCAACAAATCAGCACAAATACACATTAACTAACCCCCCCCCCCAAGGAAAAGAAAGAACTCTAGATGTGATCACATCAAGTGCTTACTGTGTGCTTTATAAAATCTATGTGCTGTTTCCGCACAGCCCAACAACAACGCCCTAGGGATGGTAAACACACCTTCCCCAGGGCGCTGTTCGCACAGCGATGCAGCAGCACCGTGCTCACGCTCCCCAAGCGGCACAAAGACACTGCTTTTGAACCTCGTTCTAAGCGGAGTTTGAGGTTTTTTCAAAGTGAGCGTCTTCCCATTGGCTTAGCTGGTGCAAACTGCGTAAACGCGTGAGGGCACCACTTTTGGTCTCCAGAAACGTGGTGTTCTGAAGTTTACTCACATCTCTTCCCTGCGCAGCTCTGGATGGCTGGAGGGACACACCCACACTGCCCTCCGACCAGATCGAAGGGCAGCATGGGCATGTCCCTCCAGCCGTCTAGAGGTGTGCAGGGAAGAGAGGTGAGTAAACAAAACGAACCCAGAGGCAGCTCCGTTCGGTGGCCTCGGCCATAAATTCAGGGATGTGCAAACAATGCAGATGAGACACTGCAAGTGAGTTTGGAACGGACAGTTGTAATCTGCTTTGCTGGCTGAGGCTTCCTCCAAAGAGCTCTGGGACCCCTAGGTTTCCTGAGATTGCTGCTGTTGGCAATTCTTTCCCTCAGTCCCTTCCCTCCCAAGACTCCTTTGGAGGCCAAAGCCACGACAAAGATCAGAGAGCCCTGTTCAGGAGTTCATTTTTGGTATTCCTACACTGCATATTGGGGGATTGCTTTACGCATGATCCTCTCAATACATAGAGTTGCCATTTTGTGTGAACAAAGTCTCTTACACACACTTGGAAACCTTTTCTAAAAAATTTTCTGATTGGGTGCACTGACATATTCCGGAATCACGAGTGAACGGGCTAAAGTTAGAGGAGCCTTCTCAGCTCACTGTCGGCTCAAAATCCCACCCGCTGCTGTCTTCTCGGGCCGTCCTTTCTGCCACCAAACAGAAAAAAAGTGTAAGAAAGAAGAAAAACGTGGTGGGGAAAAACGGGGAAAGGAGTATGAAAGGGGTAGACAATATTGAAACAAACATGGAGAGTCAGAGATGGAATGTCAGCTCAGCAGAAGGGTTAAATGCTTACAAAGACAAACCCGCGGGGAATGATGTCCCACACATGCCCCAGAGGAAGAACACCACTGTGCTCTTGTGCCATTCTCATTCCAGTGGGGTTTGCGCGGGAGGGTTTCCTCCAAGGATCCTACCCCTCTAGCTCTACTCGCATGACCACCCCCATCCCCCTTGACAGTTTCTAAAGCACAAAGAGCTACATATATAATTTGATCCAGGAAGAAAAAACACACACCGTTCTTCCCTCCCCCCTCTAAATATACTAGACACAACGAGAGTTTCATTTTCTTTTTTTTCCAGTATTTATATATATATATTTATATTACGTATATTATATATATATAATATGTAAATATATTTCTTAAAACAAATATATAAAATGTTAAGACACTTCACTTAAATGTAAAGAGGTTGCTTTTTTTGTGTGTGTTTCATTTTTCTTTTTTTCGTTTTGTGCAATCCCAAGAAATTGCATTACGGACTGTTGTTGTTGTTGTTAACATATTTAATTTTTTAAAACTTTTTTTTAAAACTTTGTTATTCAAAAAAAGGCTCTCTTAAAATTTTTTATACAAAAATGATTGATTTACAAAAAAGAAGACGAAAACCCATAAAAAAAATCAAAACTCCCACGCTCCATCCCCACCAAAATTTTTAGAATATAATTAAATTAAAAAGGACGAGCTAGTCAACCAAACACGGAGTGCTTACATATTGTATTATGTTGCATACAGACTCTTCATATCTTTGTATTTTTTTTTACAATCAAGCGCCATTTTGCTATACATGTCAATGCGCATCCTTGTATGTGCACACGCATCATATAAGGTATTTCTGAAGTTATTGTCTGTGCTTAACATTTTAGGGTAGAACCCCAGAGGAATTTCTCCTGCGCAAGTTCTGCCGAAAGAACCACAAGATCTCAGATGCTATCACCTTTCCTGAGAGGGAAAGGGAGCACTTCCTTTTCTTTAGAACTGAGTTCGCACAGAAAACACACGTGCCCCAGACTGTGTTTTTCAATCGCTCCTCAAAAAACACCCCACCCTTCTGTTTCTAGCCTGCCATTCTGTCACATACACACATACCTATTGTACTTTTATTTGAAGAAATCACCCACAAATGCAATCTGTTTCCTGCCTTGCTTGCTCAGTACGATGGTGTTTCCAGAGCTCTCTCTCTTCAACATCTAACATTCTTTCTCACCATATTTTCCTATCTGTGCTATATTTATTTATTTTAAAAAATTCCTTCTGTGCTTTCTGCAACCAAAATTCCACGCAGAATCTTGGTGGAAACTATCACAGTTTCCTCATCCCACTGGTCATGAAGGAAAGTGAACTCAATCCACTGGTGAACCAAAGTTCAATTTTCCATTCAAGTCCAAAGTTTCTTGGCAAGTGGTGGCAATTCTGAGCTGATCACTCCACTGAAAAGCCAGCCAGTTGGATCCACTTCATCCACGTCTCCAAGACAAAATACAATGGGCTAGTCCCATTAATTCTTGGCTTCATTCCATTATCCTAGTCTTTTCTCCTAGAGCTGAGGTTACCATAGTATTGGATGGAATTCCTACAATGCCAACAATCTTAACTTCACATAATTTCTTCCCATTTGAGGACTCACCTTCCATTTTTCAAGGAACCTCAACTCATAGTTACAGAACAAAGAAGACTCACCTCTTTGTGACCTGAACCACCACCCTCCCACTGAAATCTCCCTAGTCATGGTAGAACTCCACGTCCACCAGTCCTCTGCAAATCCTCCCTTTCCCTTATCACTCAACTTCTTTGATACCCTGATGCCCTCATCTCCCTGACTTTTGCCTCCTATTTGGTATTCCACATATTTTGAGGGCTCCCTCCCACGTATACGGTAACTGAATGGACATTTAAAGTGCTACATTATGCGGATTCATTTCATAGGAAGCATGACTTTCTTTTCCCAGACCCTGTTCTCAGTATCATTCATATCAACTTTCTGCTACCTACTTTGGTTGCGTCCCTTTTCGTAACAGTCTCTTTCCCCCCTTTCATAACAGTTGGTTGCTTCTGCAAGGTTGAGAAGATGGGGGGGAGGGGGGCATTAATTACAGGCTTAAAATTCAGTGCTTTTTTCAAGTCTTTGCTCTTCTTCCAAATTCAATCCAATGACTTGGAAGAAAAAGAAACAGATATATCAACTTGTGATACACACACCTGCAAACAATACTCCCCGTTTCAAAACAGTCTTTGATACAGCAAGTAAACTACAGAACCCACAAAATGGAAGCACACACATGCCCCAAAGTCAAAACACTATCGATTCATGAATGACTCGGCACACACCTACAAGGATCCACATTAATCAATTAATTACAACTATTTTTTTAAATGTAAGGAAAGATGGATAGCAGCAAATGTCCATGGGTTCTGAGGCGTCTTCAGAAACCATTTCTCCCCTCCCCTTTCTAGATGCTTCCGCCAAGGATCCCATTCCCCTCTCTCAGCCCCTGCAGAGAACAGTGAAGCCCAGAGCTGTCCAACATCCTTCTTGCTTGAAGTCTTTGAAAGTGGCAAAGTTCGTGGTGTTCATTATACACAAACAACATAAAATTTCCAGAGTAGAAAACAAAGGTTGGGATGGGGGAGGGAAAGAGGAGAGGTTGGGGAGGTCTAAGGCTTCAGGAAGAAAGAGAAAGCTGAGTGCCAGCCACATTTTAGTGTGGGAAAAGAACAAACCAGTACAGTCATTTTCAGAAGAAGGATGTGAGACAGTAAACGGGTCACTTTGGAGCACATTTTGATACAGAAAGTGACCTTTCCCAGGGGAGCTGAAAGAGAGTCTGTAGGGCAGCCATTTTGGAGAAGGTCATGAGGCCACAGGTTGGCCATTCTGAGGGAAGCTTAGAAAGTCTAAGGGGAGGGACTTTTCTAGATGCCTCAGTAAGATCTGGGGATGAGAAAAGCAGAAAGATGGCGGCAAGCCCTCCCCAGTCCCCCAGTTGTGGTAAAACAACCAAATGAGCAAAAGAGCTTTTAGAATGAAATGGAGGAGTTCCGTGACCCAAAGGAAGTCAGTACTGGGATGGAGGTCCTGCCCGAAGTAGGTTTTTCTGAGACCGGGCTTGAAGTCTCATTCATCATGCTAGGATCCTTGGTTGATCTAGCGGCCTAGAAAGAAAAGCAAGATTCAGGGAAAAGAAGAAGGAGGAAGGAGGAAAAGGAGAATGGCGAGGGAGAAACCAAACATTTTCTTCTCAAAGGAGAGAAAGAAAGAGAGAAAGAGAAGAAAAGACAGAAGAAGAGACAGCATGGAGGGCTAGCTAGGAAAATATCTATTCGAAGCAGTAGCATTGGTGAGGCCTGAGGCAAAAAGGTCCATTTGACAAGAAAGAAATTAAAAACAAAATGGAGCACAAGATGACCTGGTTTTACTGGACACAAGGAAGGAGTCGTTTTTTTTTCAGTGGGAGCAAAAGGGGCAAAAGAAGATGAAAAAAAGACAGAGGGGCAGTTGGACAAATGTGTAGGCAGGCAATGGAAGGAAGGAAGGGCAGGGCAAGGGAAGCAGGAGGGACAAGAATTGAAATGTTAGTGTGTGGCCATGGACACCATGTTAAAACAACAAGATTCATTTCGCTGAGGTGAGCAGGGGGGAATCTGAGTATGGTTGGTGGAAGGGACAGAATGCAGGTAATAGCAGAGGTGCTGTTTGACACAGGTAGCCCAAAAGGGATTGTTGCTTGTGGCTGGGGAGATCAATGGCTGCCATCTTGTTTGACATCGGTGGTGTCAGATTGGGTTGGGTACAGAGGGAGGGAACTATTTTTTAAAATTTAAAATGGCAACAGTTCTTGAATCATAGTTACCGATAGATGGGAAGAGAGGTGATAAAAACTTGTGAGAACAAAATCGAATCAATGCTCCAAGCAAGCTTTCCCCTCCTAGCGTTGAATTTTGAGAGAACTTTGGAGAAAGATCTTACCAATGGACATTTAAAAAAAATGTCCTACCTAGGGGCTGCTTCAGACATATTTTTTCCCCCTCATGAGACAATACACATAAAAAATACCATGGTATATATACTGTGGGCTTGCAATGGAAAATCCTTGTGGATTTTACATGAAAGATCCACGAGCAAGAACAGGCCGAAATCTGGTGGTCTGATGGTTGCTCTTCAACTCTAAAGTTTTATCTGTTAGGAAACTGAAGACCAATGAGTGGAAAGGGAGCTAACTGGTAATCCAGTGCCACTATTTGATAAGAAATCCTTATCAAATAGTCACCCACATCCAGCTCTAAAGATAGACAACACTGGATTCATGGCCAGAAGTGACTTTAGGGAGGTCCACTCAAACCAACCCAACTAGTAGATAGTCAACTTGCTCTTAATGATCTTCCCAAATCTTTCATGCCCGTTCCTCCAAGGATACTCCATAGTGAAGGGAAACATTTATGTCAGAATTGGCCACTAGTGTGTTTACTCTAGGTTTCAAAAACGCCAATTGGTATCAATGTCTTCCGCTGTTGCCATTTTAATGAAAAAAGGAACCAAAGGGAAAGGGTGAAAACTACCTCATACCACAACCTATAGAAATCTTTCACACCTGTGGAATCTCCACTGGTGCAAATCACCCCAGCCGATCTGCCATTTGGATCTCTTCTTTTGCTCTAGTTCAGAGACGTTGGAGAGAGATCTCACAGGGCAGCTTTGCATTCAAGTGCAAAGTTGTTACGAAACCACGGCATGAAAGGAGCCACACAGGAGATATCCTCTTGGCAAATGTTCCATGGATGAAATTTAGGGAAACAGCACCTGTGCGTTATGGCAAAGGGGTTCAGACTTTGGTTAGAGTTCAAGTACGTGGGGAAAAGGAACTGTGCAAGAGAAACCGAAGTTGAACGTTTTTCAGTTTTGCTCACAAACCATTTTCCAAAACGCATTGAAAAAGCCGCAGAAGGTGGGGACAAACTCCTCCAACAGGTGCCCCCAACCTTTGAGGGAAGCCCCCCCCCCTGTAATTTGTGTACATGTGTATGGCAAAATGAGCAAAACTACAGGTCTTGTGAACAGCTTGGAGACACAGATTTGTAGGGGAGCATCCATGGTCTTTGCCATTCACTAAACAATTCTGGCATGACAAAAAAATAAAAGCCAGGGGTGCAAGGACTTCTGGGAAATGAACTAGCATACCAAATGTGCCAGAACAGGGATAAGTAACAGGGTTTGTAGAAGGGAAGGGAAGGTCAAGTCTCAGGGAACAAAGGTGGGGGAGGGGAGCAGGAACAGGAAGAGAAGTTGTTGTTACCTTGCTTTGTGGCCTCAGAAAGTTGGCCAGCCACTGGGCACACTGTTAGCGTCAGCAAGAACACAGAAGCGTGTGAACCCAGCTGAACTGCACGTGCCTAACCATTAAGACTTCAACCAATGCTAATGCATGGAGGCCTTCTGAAGGGCAGGGAGCGGGGACAGGAATGTGAAAAAAGTTTCCATCTCTCCCACAAGGGGGGACAGGGATCCCCACTCCAACATAAGTTTGCATTTACTTCTGCATCTACTGTTCTAAAGTGACATTTAAAAAAAACTGTTGGAGTCAGGATTGGGCACATCCCAAAGTGCTATCAGTCATAAAACAAAATAACTCATTTTCACTCTCAGATTAACTGTGGCGAACGTTTTTGTGGACTAGAGGGACAAGAAATGAGCTCCAGCCATCAAAAACTTCATGCCTGACTGTATTTAAGGGGCCGTGGGGCCCTCTGTTGCTTTGGCTGCAGCAGCCACAGTTATTCCTCTGGGATTGGTCGCTCCTGCAGAATTCATCAGAACATGCTTAACATAATAATAATAACAACAACAGTAATAATAACAATAAAC
Source organism: Sphaerodactylus townsendi (assembly GCF_021028975.2). Lineage (NCBI taxonomy): Eukaryota > Metazoa > Chordata > Lepidosauria > Squamata > Sphaerodactylidae > Sphaerodactylus > Sphaerodactylus townsendi. The sequence goes on along the minus strand of NC_059439.1, from coordinate 12,557,105 downwards.
GGATAACTAATATTGCAAATATACAACAATTGTAGCGAAATATTCAAGAATTACATCCTCCAGGAAATTCTGCACATTTTACTAATTGAATTTGGTGTGGTTGAACAATGTTTCAGATTCGTACTGCGTGGTAGGTAAGGAATACAATGAAACAAATTGCCAGATACTGAGAGAGATTGGTGCACTGTCAAACTGTTGAAAAATCAGGTCTCTGCAACTAAATAACAGAACATGAGCCAAACTGACGGGTGTTTGGCCGTCCCTACTTAAGATGGTCCTGAACAACTCCCACTGATTTAAGTTGAGCTTACATATTTTCGCGGTTGTTCAGTTAACACAGATGTCTGTTTTGAGACGGAGAGTAAAGCCGGAGAGAGCATCCCTGTCAGTGAGGACAGGTTCACTCATCCCCCAAACACTTTACTCCCCGTGGGAGTAGTAGTGTTGAGGTTCCATCTATACATTACCAATTCCTTGAGGAGCAACACAAGAACTTCGCCTCACAAGTAAAAATCACATTACTTACATGGCGACACATAAGTTTCATAGCAGAGACAACAGGAGCTCCATGGGGCAGTTGCGGACACAAAAACAGCAGCAGGGGGAAAGGCTAAAGTGACTTCTCCCTGCCTGCTTTGGTCACGAACACAGCTGGTGCACATCTGGAAGGCACAAAACTCCCGTTGCATGTGTGATGCAAAGTCCTCATACGAGGACTGTGTAATGTGTAGATGGAGCCTCAAGTGTGGCCTTTTCCCATCCCCTGCAACCTCTTAAATCAGGGATCCATAACCTTTTTGAACCTGCGGGCACATTTGGAATTCTGACATGGCACAGTGAGTGCAGCAACAAAATAGCTGCCACAAAATGGCTGCCATAGGAGGCAGAACTATCCACAAAAGGATTGCCGCAGTATAACTTCAGTAACACAGATCCTTGCGCTGTAGTGGCAGCTGCTGTCGCCAAAGCAACATTTTTTTAAAAAAACTGCATAGCCAATCAGAAGTTGTGCTGGACAAAAGCCCTACCTGGTCTCCTACTTCCTAAAAACACTAGGTAGGCACCCAACAAGGTGTTTGTGGGTGCCATGGTGCCCACAGACACCATGTGGGGACCCGTGCTTTAAATGCAGGTGGCAGGGAGTAAACCTAGGATATTCTGCACACGAGGCAAGTAACCTGTCCCTAAGACATAGCTCCTCCCTTAAGAGACATTGACTTTTGAACTGCAGCAGCAATTCTTGTAATTTCTCTCTCTCCCCCCTTGCATATATTTATTCAACTGTATAAAACGATTCCTAATATTGTTATTATTGTTGTTGTTATTATTATTATTATTACATACTAGATTGATGCAAATGGCTAAATAATAGCTCAACACCATGCTGTGGAAAAAGAGAAGATATTTTTCTAAAATAGTTACTGGGTGTCTCTCAGTTACTTTTCATTTTCCAGGCAAAAAAATATCACTACACAGTTGTAAAGACCTGTCATTTCTCTGTGCCACCGGGCCTCTTTTATCCCCCAACCCTACAATTGGATATGCTAGGAACTGACATCGGGACAATTCTTCTTTCCTGGTCACTCCTTTTCCTGGTCACCCCTTTGAAAGTCAGCATTGCTAAGGCAGGGTGACCAGGACATGGTCATACATGGACCATACATGCAGAGCCTCATGTATGTTCCTGTGGTGTACCCGAGGTCCTCCATGCGCAGCAGCTGTGTTGTTTTCAATGGAGCGAGCAACTCTGTGGATACAAAGGGCTGCGCGTGTGCATCAAAAACCCTTGTAACTCCTTAGCAGGCTTCTTATGGTTTTACTGTGTTTCCAAGCCTTACCCATTCTAAAGAGTTTAAGGGAGTCAATGTATTTTTCTTCTCTTTCCCACAATACATCCTGTACCTGTCTTTGTATCTGCAGAACATGCAGTGCTTCCCCATGTATGCCGTGGGCAGGGAGACTTTGAGGCACACACTCATGGAAGTATGGTGAAATGGGGAGTGAGCATGGATTCGATCATATGACATTGAATGCCCATCACCCCTTTTCTTGGGCTGGCAAAAGGGTCTCTGCTCATATACTTGATAATGTATTTAAATGTACACACTTTCTCCCATAGCAGGCAGGGGATATGAAATCTACCCACCTATCCCAAACAAAACAAACCTCTAAGGCAAATATGCAAATGCTTTCTGTTTTATGGTCATAACCGGGCCAGAAAAGTTGGGGGAAGAGTCTTTTAATTGCCAGAGTGGTGGATTCCAAGGAATCTGGAAAGGTGTGAGGTTCTTTAGGAAGTTATACATGCATGGCACTTTGGTCAAGTATAGCAGATAGAGGGCAGCTAAGGGCGGTTTGTGGGAGAACCTGTCTCTGTTCTCACCTAGCAACACACATGTCAAATATGTGTTTGGCTGATCTATACCCATGGACAGGAGTTCTCCTCATCTCTCTTCTCTAGTTCAACTGTCACCAGTGCAATGCAAATATTTTCCCCATCTCTCTCTTTCACCCCCCCTCCACCAATTGGTCCTTCTCCAAATACAAATACAGACTCAATCTGGCTCCACCCCCCAGAACTCCCATGCAGTGCAGCTGCCTAGAGATAAACTACCTGTTGCTGTCCCTGGATGCGCATGTATTCCATGCGTTGCTTTATATGTTTGCTTTTGTCTGGGCTGCCCTGCTGCGTTTGCTTCAGCCGCGATGCTGGGTTGACCATCTTCATGGCTGGGATGGAGACGCCACTGCCGCTCTGGAGAAGGAAACAAAAGAGAGGATGACATTGCTTAAGGCCAAGAATTTGCTATTGGCTGAGTTGCTATGAGATCACAGAACCTTCTGTCACCTATTATTTGCTGGCCTGCTTGGACACACTTCCCCACACCCCCACTAGCAACACTGGTATGGAGTCATGGAATGTTCATAAACATGCTAACTGCTCGGGGTGAGTCTGTTAGCAAGAGAATGTTGACACACTGTGTGGCTTCTGTGGAAGAGGAGAAAGGTTAATTTACCTCATGCCAGAGTTTTGGCAAATTACAAGAAGTGCTGAGAGACAAGCAAAAATATCCCTTGCAGGCTACGATTACTGAGATTACAGTAGCTATGGATTCTCTTTGAGATATTAGCAAAGCCGTTAACTGCAGTTGGCAGAACCCTCTATAATCATAGAATTGGAATTGTGTGCTTTAAAAAACAATGAACCGTTGCTCCTCTTCTCACTTCTGCTTTCTGGAAAGAAATGAGAGGATTAGAGGGCATAAAGAGTTGAATTAAGGGCAGAGAAGGGTTAAAAACAGGAAGGCAAAGATCAGAAAACGCAGAAGAGTGGAGTTGTGGACTCAAGTACTTCCCTGGACCATCCATGTGCTGAAAGCAACTCTCCCACCCGAGTCTGCTCTGTTCGTTCACTTTGAATTTTGCCCTGCCAGCCCACCACTTAGCAAATAGTTATAAACAAACAAATAAACCTTTTATCAAAAAGAAGAGGTCTAAAGCCCTGGCTCTCATCCTGTGGACTGGGGGCTCAAAGTAGGTCACCTATCTGTCGCAGGTGGGCAGATGAAAGGCAACCTGGATGTTATTACGAGGAACTGCAATTCACACAACAAATGGAGTCATAGGATCCAAGTCTCTCTTTAGCAATATTACACCTGACAAAATAAAACATGCACTTGTTCAGTGCTGTTTGATGTGAGACTCTTTCATTTTATGCTGGGTAGGGTGGGATGTCTTTTCCAAGGGCAGCTCAAAAAATATAATACATTTAGAAATGTGTCCCTTTTGAAGAACTGATGGGTCTAAAAGGGGATAAACAAGATGGTAATGTTAGCCTACAAAGCTCCCTTTCTAAGGAGCCTTCTAAGGATCTAGCAGTGGATCACATCCAAGGCTAGGCATGAGAAAAAGATCCCTGCCATCTTCTAAAAGCCTTGAAGTGCTGCCAAGTAGGAAGTGCCGTAAACATGTAGGCTGAAAACTGTTTTTCAGACACCAGGCGGTGGTATAATTGAGGCATTTTTATTTTTGGTGTACACAAACACACACTTCTCTTCACCTATCATCAAACCTAAAGCTGTTAGGAGACATCATCTGTGGTTTCGGAGTTGATTGCTGATGACACCAAGCTCTGTGTTTCCTTATCCAAATCACCTGATGCTGCTGTAGAGGGTCTGAACTTTTCTATCTGCTGTTGCTAACTGGCTAGGGATAAACAGGTTGAAACCTAATCCTGGCAAGATGGACGTAAGGTTGGTTGGAAACTCTCAGATTTTCTGCTGTTGAGTGCGTCTAGCTGATACCCGCTGATTTGGCTAGGAGCCTGCAGGATATACTGGGCCCAGTATTATTGCTGGAGAAGCAAGAGAAAATGGCTGCTCCATTTGCTCACACTCAGCTATTCAGAGGGGGAGGGCACAGCTTGCCCAATGTCTCATCTAAGTAGATGAAGGAAGAAAGGGACAGTCGTTTGACTCCTCCACATGAGCGGCAGACATTAATCTGGTGAACCGGGTTTGATTCCCCGTTCCTCCACATGAAGCCTTCTGGGTGACCTTGGGCCAGTCCAGTTCTCTCAGAACTCTCTCAACCCCACCTACCTCTCAAGGTGTCTATTGTGTTTTTTGGGGGGGAGAGGGTAGGGAAGGTGATTGTAAGCTGCTTTGAGACTCCTTACAGTAGAGAAATGGAGTATGAAAGTCAACTCCTCTTCTTTACATTATATGGAGGCTTCCTTCAATCATCCTGGGCTGATAGCCACTAATGGACCTCTCTTCTACAAATCTAAGTTCCTCTTAAAGCCATCAATATTTGTGGTCCTCACAACAGTGAATTCCACAATTTAATCACTCGTTGAGTAAACAAGAACCTCGTTTCATCCATCCTGAATCTATTGCCCATCAACTTCATTGGGTGCCTCAATTATTATGGAATTGATGATCACATTATTTTATTTTATTTATAATCTGCCTTTCTCACTGAGATGCCAGGCAGACCACACAGCGTAAGTCAGTGCAGTCAATAAGATGTCTAATAAGCAATGTATTGTGGGAAAGGCAGGGGGAAAAACCCCTCTGGTTCATGCAAGGATCCACTAATGGGATGAAGTAGAATACTATCCTGAAAGTAAAACATGGGAAATAATTCACATTGTAAAAAAAAAAAAGGGGGGGGGGGAGGGAAAGGAAGGCCCTCATAGAAACTGCCTAGTTGAGTCAGGCTGACTGTTCCACACATCTGAATTGCATTCGTTCTGTATCTTTTTCAAAGGCACAAAAGCATCCCGGTAAAAGGACTGTGTCAAGAACAAGGCAAAATGTTTCAGGAACGGATCAAGAAAATGTGCGGATGGTGTTATTAACTGAACATGAATGACTGGCTATTAATGACCTGTCTGTATCTGAAACAGCAGACCAGTGAAAAGTGGTTGTCTGAGAATCTGGATGAACTGGATATGACTATGGATGTTATCAGTGGTGAGATTCAGCCTATCCGCACCTATTCGGTAGAACCGGTAGCTAAATTTTTGTCTAGTTCAGAGAATGGTTGTAATCCCACCACAGAGTTCTTTCGGAACCATTTGTTAAATTATTTGAATCCTACCGATGTTATGCCCCCAGAGAAGCTCTTATTATTTCATTAAGCATTGGTTTCCCTATAGCTAGCATGGGTTTAGTTCCTTGTATAGTCTTCTAAGGGAGGGAATTTTAGTCAGACCCTGTCCCTTTAAGAAATTTCCCTAGCAGTCTACCTGTTATTACCCAGCAATCCCCCTGTTTAGCTCAGTCAGTCAGTCTAAGGTGCCTAGGGTAGTTGGAAGGCTGAAATATCTGTTATGTCCAAGGTATATAGAGAGAGCATAAAGTTAAGGTGTCAACAGAAAGTAGCATCCAGACAAAAGACTGAAGGAACCAGAAGGCATAGACAAGTGGACTTTCTTGAAAGGAGTCAAGAAAGAATAAAAGTCTACAGCTTCACGTTTGCTCCAGTCAAGCAAGTACTTTATCTTAGTTGAACCCTGGGAGGAGTTAGGGTCTCAATTCTTCTAATAAACCTTGTTTTTGAACTGTTACACCTTACTTGTGTGTCTCCCACACTGTTCCACCCAAGAACAGGGCACCTTTAGATTGTTTTACTTGGGGAACAGAACAATGCATGAATTATGCGATTTATGGTTACACACCCATGTAAATGAATTGAGCTTTAGTAAGAGGGACTACAATCAGAATCCAGGCTAATTCCTGCCCATTTTCCCAAATGGGAGTTCAGTTGGCTACATGCCTACATTAGGCAGAAGACGTGTGATTTGATCTCGCAACATTTCTAATGCAAAAAGCTACTATGTAGGCTGTAATTTGGATCGGGGTTCTAGCGCAGGGAATGAATTAGTGCCAGGTTGGGAAATGCCAGCAGAATTGGGGGTGGAACCTGGTAGAGTTCCCAGCCTCCAGGTGGGCCACGGAGAGCCTCCAAAATTACACCTCATCTCCAAACTACAGAGATCTGTTTCCCTGGAGAAAATGTGTGCTTTAGAGGGTGGATTCTGTTGCCTTGTACCCCCCCACTGATGCCCCGGCTTCCCCAGGGTCCACCACCAAATCTCCAGGAGTTTTCCACCCTGGAGCTGGCAGCCTAGCTCACTCCAGTGGCTGGGGGAAGGGACTGGATGTTAGGTCCTGGACCAAAGACCAATAAGTGGACTCTAGATTTTGACAGCAGAATTTTTTTATTGAGTTGGCAACAGAGAGTCAGAAAGCCAGTTCTGTGAGTCCTGGCTTTTGCAGTAGTATTTATCCCTTGCTGTGTCCTCCTCTCTCCCTCCTCCCATCTTCTCAAGGAATGTGGGAACAACGAGGTGTGGCCATGGCGATAGTCTCCTTCCAGGTCTCTGTACCTTCCTCCTCCCTTTTCTGAGCCCATAGCAGGGATGCTCTAGATAACTACATTACTAAGCGCATTGAAAGAGAACAAAAGGCCCATTAACATAGGACAGGTGTTGATACAGAGAAGGTCAGAAGTCGCACCCCAGTCCTATTGGATTGATTTCCCTCTAGCCCTTTGGTGCCTCTTGGTCTGAGGCCAGGAGGGAACAGGCACCACTGCTGACATTGGGCAACCCTAGGCTTGGGGAGGGTGGGGTTTGGAGAGGGAGGAGAACACATCGGGGCATGCCATAAAGTCCACCCTTCGAAGCAGCCTTTTCTCCAGGGAATCTGATCTCTTTTACCTTGTAACCAGGTGTAATTCCAGGAGATCTCTAGCTATCACCTGGTGACTGGCAGCCATAGAGTGGAACCTTTCTTCCACTCGTGCTTTCTGCTTATGACTGCCGCTTCTAGTAGCCCCAGGTGGGGGAAAATAACACATATAGTACAGGTAACTTTCTTTTCCCCCTACACAGGTGAAACCTGCTACCTTACTTGAATGAGAAAAGTAGTCAGAAACCAGTGTCGCTAGGCTGAGAGGCTCACAGATGAAAAAGAAAACAGAAGATTACCGAGAGAGAGCAGATTTTATTAGTTGTCTCCACATAGCCTTTGCGCTACAGAAGATATGAGAGTCAGAAACAGGAGTAATTGCAGAAGGAAAATGTACATTTGCAGTGGACCAGACAGATATCTGTGTCTTGGCTGAAAGGGAAGGGAAGATGGCAGTCTGCTAAACTATGCCAGCACCATCCCTAGATTTTTACAGGGTACTGGAGTTCAGCACCATGGTCAGCACAGGTCTGGGTGCGGAATTTGGTTCGCAAGCTTGCAACGTTTGCTGGGTCTGGTCAACAGCTTTTTTTTTGATGCAAGAATTTGAAAATGCCCAAGGCACAACCCACTCAGAGTTAAACACTTTAAAGTCTTCTGGGCTTTGACAGGAGGCAGCTAAGCAAGAGATTAATTCCTCCTCTGTAATCGGTGAATTAAACGTGCTTAACCTTGGCGTTGTTATGCCCTCACTGGGCTGATGGCTAATCTCAACCTCAAAAACTTGCTCATGTGGGTAAACCGGAGTATTGTTAACAAAGCAACATGCGATTTGCTTTAAAATGAAATTGAGAAAAAGGAAGCTAGTCCAGGCTAGGCCTACGTCTGAATTTCAAATGAGTCGTGATTCACAAACTCACACTTCAGGCTCAGTTAGAAGTGATGGTAATTCTAAGTAAGGTTGCCAGCTCTGAGTTGAGAAATTCTTGGAGGTTTGGGGGGGTGGGGCCTGGGAAAGGCAGGGTTTGTGAGGGGGAGGGGCTTCAGTGGGATAGAATACCATTGAGTCCATTTTCTTCAGGTGACTTGATCTCTGTTGCCTGGAGATCAGTTGTAATCCCAAGCAATCTGCAGCCACCATCTGGAGGCTGGAAACCCTGATTTTAGAGGGAAGTCATATTTTCCTCAGCAAACTACTTCCTAGCTACATAGAAGCATCGAACAATCGTTTTTTTGGGGGAGGGAGCATTTTGGCATTCTCAAAAAAGTCTCCCCTAGTTTTCAGTAATTTTTGGCATGGCCTGAATAAACACATGGGCCAACTGGTTTGCATTCTCCTCGCTTGTCCTTCCTCTCTCTTGGTCAAATGCATTTTCCATCCATAACATAGGCTGCAAGCATAACAGCCCTTCCTAGTGAGTAAGAAGAAGAGTTTGGATTTATATCCCCCCTTTCTCTCCTGTAAGGAGACTCAAGCTCCTTTCCCTTCCTCTCCCCACAACAGACACCCTGTGAAGTGGGTGGGGCTGAGAGAGCTCCGAAGAACTGTGACTAGCCCAAGGTCACCCAGCTGGCATGAGTTGGAATGCACAAGTTAATCTGGTTCACCAGATAAACCTTCACAGTTCAAGTGGCAGAGCAGGGAATCAAACCAGGTTCTCCAGATTAGTGTGCACCTGCTCTTAACCACTACACCACACTGGCTCCAAGCCACATTGACGAAAACTGCCAAGTAGACCTGCTTAAGATTGCTCCATCAATCACATCACCAAATATAACTGGTTGCCTGGCACTGTGATGTCATCCTGTGAGCAATGGGATCCCTGACTGTTTGGAATCCCCTATTTATGTAATCCCACATGGAGAATTAAGGAGCAGCTAGGAAAGCTGCATTGAAAACACAGAAGTGTTTTCAGCTCCGGTTTGGGAAATTCGGTTTGGGAAATTCAGCTCCGGTTTGGGTTGTCAGCTCTGGTTTGGGAAATTCCTGGAGATTTTGAAAGTAGGGCCTGGGGAGGGTGGGGTTTTGGGAGGGATCTCTGCAGAATATAATACCATAGAGTCCACCCTCCAAAACAGCCATTTTATCGAAAGGAAGTGATCACTACTGTCTGAAGATCAGCTGTAATAGTGGGAAATCTCCAGGCCCCACCTGGAGGTTGGCAACCCTGAGAAGTGGGGAAGGTTACGAAAAGGGCATCAGGTGGCATTTTATTTGAAAGAGCCCCAGTGCTAAGTATTTGGTTGGAAATGCTTCCTCGCACCTCTCAGAATGTGCTGTCTCGAGAGTGAAAATTGAAACCGGAGCAAATTTAGTGCAGCCTTGGCTTTTATTTTATGTTACTGCAATGGTAGGAATTTCTGTTTCTCATATTCAGCCTTTGATGCCAGTTCTTAATGTAGCTGCTCAGGACCGCTTCTCCCTTCTATCTTCTAACACCATTGTGCTGGCGGCTTCTGCCTTTCATTCAGCACACCCTCCCAGCTGCCTGCATTTCAGTCGTGATGTAATCTTGCTTCTCCTCAACCTTCCCTTTTTGATCGCTACAAATTCTCCCGCTTGTCTGCTGCGCTCTTCTCATTCTCACTTTACTGCTTGAGCCTGGTATTTCAAATTTACACCATTTTTCTTCTGCTGTTGACAATCTGACCCCTTAATAATATAAATCATGTTGTTGTGTACTCTTTCCTTTTAGAGGCTTCTTAAAACTCCTACCCAAAGTATTCCACCCCTACATTCTGTGCAGGGTCTCAGTGGCCAATTACCCACTGCCAGCTGTTTCCTGCTCTCTCCCTGCTCTGGCGCAAAAAGTCGCACCAGAAATGTTTTCACTTTATCCGTGGAAAGCAAGAAGCATGAACGGGCAAGAGGAAGGATATCGGGACAAGAAATCTTGCCCTGATGAACCTCCTGTCTCGGCGTTCCACAAAGAGGAAGCCATCGGGATGAGATTTCTTGCCCTGATGTACTTCTGATCCCACTGATGTCAATCAGCTTTCCCATGCAAGAGATTTGTGATTGCCAACATCTCATGACCAATCCTTCCTCCTCCACTTCCTCAACCTGGTCAGGATATTCATGAACATTCCATGACATCACAGCAAGCTTGGATAATCAACTGGAGGGAAAGGACGGTCACAAGTGACAGCCACATTGCCCCATTGGAGCTTTTCATATTGCCCCACAGGAACTGATGACAACAGTGCAGTTTCAGAAATCTCACCCCAAATATATGACATTGTTGCCATCTTGTCTTCTCTATATAAGACTTACAAAATGTATTCTTTGGTCCCTTCCACACATGCAGAATAATGCACTTTCAATGCACTTTGCAGCTGGATTTCACTGTGTGGAATAGCAAAATCCACTTGCAAACAGTTGTGAAAGTGGTTTGAAAGTGCATTATTCTGCATGCGTGGAAGGGGCCTTTGGCTATTAAATGTCGGGCTGAAAGACAGCACCGAGCTTAAAGAGATGGATACTCGCTTTTTATAGGCTAAAGAATTTGGGGCAGTGGAGGTGGTAGTGGTAGAGGATAAAATTAAATTCTGGCTGTGGGAAATCATTGCGAGGATTGCAGTTATTGTAGTTTTTAAGCCTCAGTTATGTGAATTGCTTTGAGAAGTGCTTCTCAAACTAATGACCTCAATTTTAATTTACTTATTTTGGCAGCATGAAAGAAACTTAATAAAGAAGTGAATTTCCACCGACATGCTCATTTAAGCACAAGGGTATCATTATTAAATACAAATCATCCAACAGGTATCCATTTATAGAAACCGAGTATCTGCTTTTGAGAGGAGACATGCTCACAGAGTTTTCTCTTCTCAGTTTTTCTATGGCCTGTGTGAATTCACAGCTTCCAGGGTTAGAAAGGCATTTAAGATTTAATTCAGAGGAAGACACACAGCTCCTAGACACACATATTGTGCACTTCTGTGCCCTTGTGATAAACACATGGTTCTTGATCCAGAGAACCATAGGAGCATCAGACAGATGTGTACCCAACTGTGCCTGCAAATGAACACAATGTGTGGTGTGCATGGAATACAGGGATACCACAGAGCTCCACAATACTAGGTTATCATTTCATCAGCATTCCCAATGTGCGATAACACATACCTACAACCTTGAAACTATACCTAGACTGGATTGCTCGAGTTTAAATATTTAGGTACAGGGATTTTTATTGGGAAATCCTCTGATTCGTATCCTATTCTTCTCTGTGTGAAATGAGTTGTGGTGGGTTTATCAAAAAATCTTAGCCAATTTAGTTTTGTTGTTCCAGAAGCTGTAGCATGTGACTGAGTGGCTAGAAGAGAGGGGAAATTTCCAGTCCTTTTTCCAATGTTAAAGCTTGGCCTTAATTTGTTTTAAGTAATAATAAAGAAGATAGATTTTGAGCTCGTGTTCGGTCTCTTCCTTTGTACCTAGGGGACTACAGCTTGGTTTTACAAGTTTAAGGCAAGGAGGAAGAACTTCCCCAAGAGAGAGAGGATGACTTAAAAGTAGGCTTTTAAGAAAACTATCAAGTTTGCCAGGGCTACAGCAATCCATTTGTCCTGTGGTAGAAGAATTTCTCTGACATTGTCAACAGACCTCCAAAAGAGATACTTCCATGCCTTTCTCTAGAAGAAGAACGTGCCTTCTTGTTGCAACTGACTCACGGCAACCCCTTATGAGACAAGAGAGGAGCAAAGGTTGCTTTCCACTGCTTTCCACTGCAAGGCAACTTGGTGGTCTCCCATCTAACCCTGTAAGCCAACCCCACTTAGCTTCCAGATTCTGACAATCTTGGGCTAAGCTGAGCTATTTAGGGGGCTTGCTAACCTTCTCCAAGGCAGCTCCCCTAAGCATGCAGCCTCTTTTCTAGATATGAAGTTTCCAATGGGATAACTGGAAAAACAACTGAATTTTTATTAGAAGTGCTCAAGTCAAAGACTTAATGGAAGCTTGATCACCTCTTCTGTACCAACCTTACGTGCTTTGTCCAGTTTTATGTCCTGTTTTAACACCTGCTCTGTCCTGTATTTTGTTTTATTTTTACTGATATGCCTAATAAAGGTCTGTTGAAGTTGAAGTTGATATGAAGTTTCCCCTTCCAAGTGACCATTCTTTGAGATGGCCATTATACCGCATGTCCCTACTTCACTTGTAACAACAGATGTCTGGTTTCTCAGCCAACTTGCCTCTTATCTGAATACCCAACTATTTAAAACAAATCATGAAGTTAGCAAAGCGCTCATAAAACTTATCTAAACTTGAAAGGCAGTCTCATAGGTTGTTTCCAACCCTTTGGATTTCACCGTTCAGATGTCTCTGCTCTTTCTCTGCCGCATTTAGAAATAAGCGTACACCCAAGAACCTGAAGGATTCATGTGAATTCTGTGAATTCACAGAATTTGGCTTAGCAAACAGAAGCCAGCTCAATCTTGACCATATCTTGTGCCAAGGAACTAGAGTTGCCAGTTCTGGGTTGGGAAATACTTGGGAGATTTTGAGGATGGCACCTGGTGAGAGCAGGGTTTGGAGAGGGACCTCAAGAGCAGATGAAATCTTGACAGGACAGATAGCAGAGAAGACTTTCAGGAGGAATCTAGAGGTAGAGGACAGCTAGAGTATTATTTGTTATTAAAAAAACTGAACCTGTGGACTGTCACTGAGCAGGAACTGAGGTTTGGGCAGCAGAGATGGTATGTAACTGGTTGGTGAAGACTTGGGTGAGTTGCTGCTTGCTTCCTGAGGCATTAAAATCTGGCAGTCAAATGCCATATTCACCAAAGTGGCACAGCCGCATCTGGCATCTCCAGCGTCCACCTTTCTTTCCTCTTTCTCAGTGTCAGCATATCTTGTTTGGGGGAATGTACTCATAAACTCAGTGGGTGCATGGAAGCCCATTTCACTGATAGCCATTTCAAGTTCTCTGATGGTCTCTTCCAGGTTCTCCAGCCTTTGGTAGGTATCTTTGCAAATGGCATAACTGTTTAAAGTCACGTTATCAAGAGATGTGCATTCCCTTCGCTGGTCTCCTAGTTCTTTCTCTAAGTTTATCTTGTCCTCTGTGGAGAGGGTACAAACCAGTTCCAAAGGATTCGGCCTGGATTTCATATTGTACTCGGTTACATCCTTGTTCGTGGGGGACCTTTGATTCTGCAAGGGAAAATTTAACATTGGAACATTTGACAGGTGACCTCTTTGCATCTGAGTGCTATCATCACTGGGGTCTTTCAAAGCTGTCTGTACCTCCTCTAGGCTCTGGTTGGCTTCTCCCTTTTTGGGTTCTGCCATGTTATTTTTGCTACGCAATCTTGTGGGTATTTCATCTTTTCCCATAGATGTCTCACAACCAAATGTGACTTCTGATGGGATCACAACTTCCTGATTATCGGCTGAACGGATTCCTAGCTCGGTCCCTTGCTCAGATATCTGCTGACCTTTGTCCAGCTGACCAGCTATAACCTCAAGTGACATTCTTATCATTTCAGGCTCCACTGTGCCTTTTTCTGTTCCATTATCACTGTGGAAAGGATGCTCGCTTGCAGAGCATGGCAGAGATCCTCGAGTTCTTATACATTTCTGCAGAGGCTGTGTACACATTAAGGTCTCACTGCATAACGCAGGTGAGGCAGAAACCAACAGATCTGGCTGCCCGTCATTTTCACCCAGCTCGCCAAACAAAACTTCTACCCTCTTGGGCTTCTCTTCTGTTTCTACTGTGGTCCATCCAAAGATTCCCGGCTGTCCTCTGATGCTTTGGAGCTCATCAGCTTGAAGACTGCATATTTCCATACCTGCCTCTGGTTGAGGTTCTGGAATTGGCAGGCTGGACACCTGCTTGGGAAGGAGAGTCTGAGGGAGGTGGGAAATGTTACCTGGGGGTGGCTTTGAGGGTCTTGACTCCTAAAGGAAAATTCAAACAAGAATTATTGTGGTGGGGACAACGGAACCATAAGTACCACCACGTTGACCGGTTCCCCTGCCTGAATGGATTGATACCATGTCTCATTTGATCTCATGATGCCCTGCACCTCCGTAGATATGTGCATGTAAGGACCAATACAACTGGCCCATTCAAAAAAGGGTCGAATTTGGGCAAAACAACAGAAGACACTGGTAGGCTCAAAAGTGGATCACCAACAAAACACTAGCAACGCAGTTGGCGGTATTGGTAATTTCAAATGGAAAAGGGAGGACCCGTTAGTGGTGTGTATGTTTGTGTAGGGGTACAGGCAGGTGGCAAAGAAGATATGTAGGTGGTGGACAGCAGCAGAGGACCCTACCAGAAGTCCATGGCACTGGCCACTGCCCCACCTCAAGGCATATTGATACAAGCCCTGTCTCTACTGATATGTATGTGACCATTTATGCTGCCCCCCCCCACAAAACAATTTGACCAAAGGTCCATGTGAGTGATCATCCACATATGACGAAGAGAAGAGACTTGTAAGGAGATCTGAAGGGGCATCATGGTTACCACACAATCACTACGTGCTTCAGAAATGGCGCTGGCTACCTTTGAATTCTGCCGTAGAACTAGGATCGGATCCAATCGATGTTTCTGCTGGCGAAAAAGGACTAGGTCACTACAAAAAGAGCTTTGTGGGGGATCTATAATATACTATATTATATGTACTAGACTATAATAATATCTCTATATAATGTATTATATTATATATAGTATATCTATCATCTATATAATATTATATAGATATAATATATCTATAATATTATCTATAATATACTATATACTGTAGTGTATAGTGTACAATAGGGAGGGGACTCTTATGAGACTGAGGCCCCTTCTGCACATGCAGAATAATGCACTTTCAATCCACTTTCAATGCACTTTGCAGCTGGATTTGACTGTGCGGAATAGCAAAATTCACTTGCAAACAATTGTGAAAGTAGATTGAAAGTGCATTATTCTGCATGTGCGGAAGGGGCCTAAGTGAAATGACTGGTTTGCTCCAACCCTTGATCCCCCCCCTCCCGCCCCATCCAGTAATTCTAAAGGGTTGTTCCCTGCTCATTGACACAGAATCCATCCCGCTTACCTGGGATCGTGACGCTTGGACTCGTGGAAGGCTGCGTGAACTGAAGTTTGCCCTAGCTACACGGCGGCTGGCAGGAAGCGATGCCTAATATTGGAACAGCGCAATGTGATGGTTACTGGGACCCTCCCATCTGCCCCTCCCCAACATCACCAGCCCTAAACAGAGCAAGAAGGTGAATCTGAATGATGTCTCTCCTGGTTCTTCCCAAGGGGAGTTGGAAAAGGAAAAGGATAAGAACATAAGAAAGAGCCTGCTGGATCAGACCAGAGCCCATCTAGTCCAGCACTCTGCTACTTGCAGTGGCCCACCAGATACCTTTGAGAGCTCACATGCAGGATGTGAAAGCAATGGCCTTCTGCTGCTGCTCCCGAGCACCTGGTCTGCTAAGGTATTTGCAATCTCAGATCAAGATTGGTAGCCATAGATTGACTTCTCCTCCATAAATCTGTCCAAGCCCCTTTGGCTTGGATGACAGCAAAGACAGCAACGCAGCTTAGAACAACCCACCAGCAACTCTGGGCGTGGGATTTTAATTTTTTAATTTTATTAAAAATGTAAAAGTCATTACAATTTCCAATAACATTGTCATTAACTTTTAAATACACAACCGTTAAAGATAAAACATTTGTATACTGTAGGTTAATTGGGCGTGGGATTTTTAAGTGGCTACTTTAGATGTTAAACTGGCCTTAGCTTTGGGGGCTATGTCAGGGGATGCAAGGATGTAGTTTAACACTAAGGCAAGGAGCTGGCTAGAGTGGCAGGCTAGGATCTGGGGGACTGCAGAATGAAATCCATGGAAGCTCACTCAGTGACCTTGGCTCTTGTCTTACAGTCTCAGCCTAACCAACCTCACAGAGTTGTTGTGAGGATAAAATGGAAGAGAGAGGAGAGCAACGGATGCTGCTTTGGGTCCCCACTTGGGAGACAGGGAAAGCATAAATGAGGTAAATAAATAAATGACAAATGGACATTAGGTACCCATTTCCTCTCTTCTGGCAAGCTGCTGCATCATTTGTTCTTCTACAAAAGGAAGACAAGGCACTCTGGACATGTTCAGTGGCAGCCTCCTCTGTACTGCAACAAAGCCTGGCATTGAAAACGAGAAGTGCTCAAGCCAAGCCTTTATCTGGGTCTTGCTGATCCTCCAGTTCTACTCCCAGAGGTTGTAACAAAGGACGTGCTGTTATGTACAACAGCTAGAGATCTGGCAGGGAGGAGGGCTGGCTCCCCAGTTCCCCCTCTTTGATGGCTTAATACTCCTGAGCATCAGCATTCCCTTTTTATGACAGTTGGGACTATGTGCATTGGCTGGAGACGGATGGGTTCTGCTTCATGAAACAGCAAAGCAAGATATAGGAATAAATTGTGTGTTAAGCATATTTTGCATCCTTCAGTCTTTGTCCAAATGCAGGCTTTCAAACAACACTTTCAGCTGGAGTTTGTTTGCTTTCAGGATTTGGAGGCAGTGGAAGGAAGACGGGTGTTACACTGAGCACTGCCTCCTTGCAAAAACTGCTAACCCTGAGCTGCTCCAAACTGTTGGCTGAAAAGGGCCTTCACTTTTCAGGGCGACCTTCGGGTTTTGCAAAACCTTCCCTCCCTTTCTGGTGGGAGGCAAAGTGTTATAGCATTAATCTAATTCCTCTGAGGAATCAAAGAGGGCAAGTGTGATGGTAAACAAGGGAACTATTGTTAGGCAAGTTAAAGAAACTTGAACTCGTTGGTAAAAAACTCAAGAGGAGGATAGGAACAAGAACCAAGTCTGCCGTGCAAGATCTGCAGTTACATCTGGAATGCAGGCAAAAGTGCTTTGGAAATTATAGTTCCATTCTGAGAACTGGCACAAACAGCAGTCAGGAAGTTCTGCACACAGATTTGAAAACTGCAAATGGCAGACTGCAGCAAGGCACTGGCTGGAACTACCTAACAAATGTAACACTGTTATTGACTGGTCAAATCCTGCAGGTAAATATTGTGCTAGAAAATAACTGAAGTCGGAACAGGACTTCCAGTCTGGAATTAGGGTTTTTTACTGAATCGCCAAAAGAACCTGAAAAGCCTAAACCTTTATCAAAAAATTCAGGGTGTTTACCAAGTTAAAAAAATGTTCGCTCACCCCTATCTGGAATTGCTTCTACCTGCATACTTTATTAAGTGAATAAAAGACTGGGCAGGCTTATATGAGTTCCCATGTCCTGGCTTCTCAAGGCCGAAAAGAGAGAAAAAATAATAATCCAAGGAGAGGAGGGATAGGTCATCTCAGCCTGATTCGCATTCACATTCCACAGTCTTCAAGTCCATAAAGCCAGTCCTAAGGAACAAATATACGCTAGTTCTTACAACTCTCCAGGGTCATTTCCACACAGTCAAAATATCCAGGGTTGAACAAGAAAAATATCCCTGTGCAGCCAAGAAGTTTGCATGGTTCCCAGTCCTAAAGCGGGTTTGCCTGCAATATTTCCCTCATCCCAGAGTTTTCAAAAATTGCCAGTTTGGTGATTCTTTTCAAAAATTGTGGGCTGAGCCTGATAGAGCCTGCTATTGTACACACACCAATTGGGAGCAGAAACAGTTTATTTTCCCTGCCCAGCTGCCTGATCTTCCCACCTGATGTTCGTTCAAGCTGCCACTCAGAAACAACAGCCAATCAGAACGTGGGACACTGGGTCTGTTCAGATATGCTTGCAGCTGCCACTCTGAAACAACAGCCAATCAGAACACAGGACACCGGGCATACTCAGTTACGCTTGCAGTGTAAATACAGAAATTCTGGGCTCGTGCAAAACAAATTGGAGCATTTCATCCTGGTCTTCACCGGATTGCTTCAAAAAATGGGCAGCCATGCGAACAGGAAAACTAGGATAAAACAAACCTGGATTTTAAGAAACCAGTGGTACACAGGTATAATTCTGCCATGTGGAAACTACCCAGGAGAAGTATATTCTAACTCCTATGACCCTCCAGGAGCACAGATCCCTTAGCTTTTGCAAGCCCAATATTCTGTCACTAGTTAAGGCCAGCTTCTTGTGGTGCTAGCATAGAGAAATCAGTATATATTCTTCCTAAACGTATTTAATTACACACTGAACCCAGTGAGTGTTCCCAAAATTGCCCCAGGAAGCATATTTTGACACCTCTAACAATTGAAAAACCCAAAGACTGTAATGCAGGCTGTGAACAGATTGTGTGAACAGATGCCAGACTGAGGTTCTCTCTCTCTCTGAGCTGTGTGGCATTTCTCAGGTTGGGATTCATGCACTCGGAAATCAGCAGTGGGAAAGAGCCCTGAGGCCCTGTCGAGAAAGTGAGGCATGCCATGCAGTCATGGAATCTCTTGATTCGTAAGTCCAGGCAGAACCACAGTGCAGACAGAAAGAGAGTGAACTAGTTCCAACTAACAGTGACCAACACCTTGAATTCTATCCAAGCCCAAAGGTTGCTCAGCATTCTCCAGGGGAAGCCCCGCAGTTCAAATGCACCCTTCTGCAAGAGACCCACACGGACAGTGCTCACTGGGTCCCATGTGGTTTTAACACAACACACACTACTTGGTGTCATACAGGGTGATGTGGGAAAGTGTGAAAGAGCCGTTAGTTGGTTAATGTACAGAGAAAGAAGACTTAACAGGGGCTGCAGAAAAAAGAAGAGGAGTCCTGTTAGCAGTGGGTAGCCAGTCGGAGGGGAGGAAGAGAAGAAGGGAATTGTGGTCCGTTTGAGGAACGGCTGTTACCTTCCATCCTTCGGGTGTTACGGTGGCCCCATTGGGCCACGTGTCTGTGGTTGGCGCAAGCTGATTGCAACGGAACTTAGGAATAAATGAAGAGCTTCTTTGAAAGACCTGAGGAAGTCAGAACATGGGTTTTGGGAGGGTGTAGACAGATAAAAAACAAAATACTGTGGGTTACCAATTCTGGCATGGGTGCCTAACGGCTCAAAACTGGAGTGGTGAGGGTTTTTTTTTAAAAAAGACCATCATAAAGTGGCTGTAGTCAGATAGTCTCTCAATGTTTGAAACAGCATTATGAAATCACAAGAACATATATTTTGAATGGTAAAACATACTGCACACTATGCAATGGACTTGATTCATAATGGTGGTCAATAAAAGCAGGAATGCAATTATACATTACAACAATAAACATTATTTTTCAACCCCGGGAGATATTCTAAAAGGATTGCTCCAGGGCTTATAGCAGAAAGCCTTTCCCAGTTGAGAAAAAGCAAATTTAAGGAGAGGAAAAAGGAAAATAAATTATTCTCACAAAACACATCCACACCTTTGATTTCCAACCCATACTTACCAAATGGTCTTGGCCCATTTATAATTATTCAAAAGCATCCCAAAAGCTATGGTGGGGTTTTCTGGAGATACAAGCCCTTGCAGCATCCACAATTCTGAACAATGGTTTGGTTGGTTCAGGCCCAGAGTTCATTTAGCCCAGCTTCCCACTTCCATCCAAATCCAGATAACCCCAGCCAGGGCACGAGCAGAAGCTCAGATGTGATCTCCCCTCCTATTCAGCTGACATCCAGTTAAGTACTGCCTCTGGACATGGAAGCTCCATTTAGTTATCTTGGCTTGTAGGATACACTTATCTTCTATGAATCTATTTATTGTTATTGTTATTCACCACTCACCCCAGAGGGCTTTGCAGCAACCAATAATTAAAACAAGATCATACGAAGTAAGATAAAAACCAGCAACTTTGTTTCATTGGCTTGCAAAACCACAAAATCAGGTGGCCAGCCCCTAAAAAAGCCCAGGAACAAATCAAACCCAGCAGCTCTCTGGGATCTGAAGCACAGAAACGACTTTCTTGTTAACTGAGATTTTTTTTTTTAAAGTACTGGAGATACCTAAGACAGAGCGCCATTGAGTAGGGTTGCATGAAAGCCAGGAGAGAAAAAAATGTCCTTTCCCTTTGAAAGAGGCTTAATGTGTAGGAATTGGCAGCTGAAACTTTTCCAGGCAAAAAACATCAGCCGACAAGCAATATTCTATTAAGGTTTTATTAAAAGCACACCCCTTTTATGCCATTAACAACTCAGCCACTGAACTGCACTGCCTCTTCATGACAAATTTGTTCACCCTTGGGATAATCCGGCTGCCCCCACTTTTGCTGCTGTCCTTCATACATGTTCAGTGGCAGCCTCCTCTGTACACAACATGTTCAGTGGCAGCCTCCTCTGTACACATCAGCCTCCTCTGTGCCCATGGGAAGAAAGAACCTTTGAAAAACATAACATGCAGAACAGGGTTCCCCAATATGGCATCCATGGGCACCTTGGCACCAACCAACATTTGTCCCATTTTTTGAAAATGGGCGGAACCAGGTGGGGCTTGTGCCCAGCAGGGCTTCTGATAGGCTGTTGGAAATCTGATTGCCTGAGCAGATTTTTCAAAAGTTGCAGCTGCCCCCACAGCAGGAAGATCTTCCAGGCATGATTGAAAGTAAACTGTGCATATAATGCTTTAAAGTAGGGGTGTCCAGCTCTGGCCCTCTAGATGTTCATGGTCTATGATTCCCATCAGCCCTGATGGGAATCATAGCCCATGAACATCGGAGGGCCAGAGTTGGACACCCCTGCTTTAAAACAATAGAATCATTTTGAGAAGTATCCCATTGAACGTTGCTTTTGCTGAAATGTGGAGGAGTTACTATTAGAGTTATGCAAGACCTCAATCTGTGACATTGTGTGGTTAGGTCTGCCTCTAGGGCAGTCATTTTGTAATTGTGGCCAGCACCTTGTCTCAGCATCCTTAAGGCCCCTTCCGTACATGCAGAATAATGCATTTTCAGCCCACTTTCAATGCACTTTGCAGCTGGATTTTACTATGTGGAATAGCAAAATCCACTTGCAAACAATTGTGAAAGTGCATTGAAAGTGCATGATTCTGCATGTGCAGAAGGGGCCTAAGGGGCCCACAGGCTTAAAATGGCTGGGGAATGTTGATTTGGGAGAATCAAGCTGACCAAATGTAGTTCCTAGAATTCCCGCCAGGAGTCAAGATTTCCCCATGAAGTTCTAAATGCTTAAGGCACCATTCTAACTGGGCTTGAATTCTTCAATATTACTTGACTTTTATGATAGTAGTGAATAATAGTAATTCATCACCAGATGAATTCCTAAAATATGCATGGATGAGGATGAGTAGGGAAGATTTCAATGCTGGGAATCTCAATTTAAAAAGATCCACGTCTCTGAATATTTGCTCCCCAAATGTCCATCAGGAACTGAAATGCATGTTCAGCAAAAGATGGATTTAGCAAAACTCTCTCTGGTTAGTTGACCAATGGGATAGTTACAACAACTGGTACAAATACAGCATGTACTGTGTGTACTGGCATGTACAAACAATCAATTATATGCTGTGTTTGCTCTGGTTGTTGTAATTTGCACTGGGTACCTTTTTGCAATGGGATAGTTACATGCTACACTTTATTGTGTGTAACAATCCCACAGTGCTTTTTTTTTAAAAAAAATGACAACAAGCAAAAAGTCATTTTGCCAGAGAATTTAGAATAGATCAGCACTGAAGGATGGCCTCTCTCCCAATTCAAAGCAAGTCTTCCCATTCAAAATGGGTCTGCTAAGCAGATGTCCTCTTTAAGATTCAAAACACAAATTTGACACTACCACAAAAAAAATCTTGCTAGAATCACAAAATGCTTTTGAAGCACTATAGCCCACGGATTGAGTTAAATCTGGATTCCTACAGATAAATGTGGATCATATAACCAGACAAAACATTAGAAGGATAGCTGGCTCTAGGCAGAAACTTACAGAAATTGGATATTTTGTGTATCTTCCTTTCCAAAGATGTATTGATACCAATACAAAGTAATCTGGGCCTTTTGATCAGTTATACATGGTATTGTCGAAGGCTTTCACGGCCGGATTCAACTGGTTGTGGTGGGTTTTCCGGGCTGTGTGGCCATAGTCTGGTAGATCTTGTTCTTAACATTTTGACTGCATCTGTGGCTGGCATCTTCAGAGGTGTATCACAGAGGGAAGTTTGTTACACACTGTATCCAATGAGAAGGGAATGTTTTAATGGGGGTATATATTGTCCATGTCCCAGGGTGGGGAACCAATTAGTAAGTGTTTGGATGGAACTTGCTATGCAAAGGTGTGGTTGAGTGCATTGTATTGCGGGTGGGGTTATCAGTCCATTTGCATTTGTAGTCGCGTTTGCATTCCCTGCAGCAGCAGTATTGGTGAATGCAAGTCCTGTGTCTGGGTGGAGTCCATTGTTCTTGAAATTAGCATGCCCATGGCCTTTGATTCTGGTGTTTTTAAGTACTGGT
Organism: Sphaerodactylus townsendi; assembly: GCF_021028975.2. Classification (NCBI taxonomy): domain Eukaryota; kingdom Metazoa; phylum Chordata; class Lepidosauria; order Squamata; family Sphaerodactylidae; genus Sphaerodactylus; species Sphaerodactylus townsendi. The sequence continues at coordinate 12,534,538 of NC_059439.1, read as the reverse complement.
AGCCAAGCTTTGTTAATTCTCAGAGTCTCTTCTTTCTTGTTGAAGTTGTCTTGGTGTTTGTGAATTTCAATGGCCTCCCTGTGCAGTCTGACATAGTAACCTTCTGAATTGTCCAGAATTTTTAAATAAAATGTTATGTCCAGGTTTGTTTAGGATATGATCTGCTACTGCAGATTTTTCAGGATCGTTGAGCCTGCACCCAAACACTTACTGATTGGTTCCCCACCCTGGGACATGGACAATATATATTCCACTAAACATTCCCTTCTCACTGGACACAGTGTGTAACAGACTTCTCTCTGTGATACACCTCTGAAGATGCCAAACAAAGATGCAGGCAAAGCGTTAGGAAAAAGATGTACCAGACCATGGCCACACAACCCAGAAAACCCACCACAACCAGTATACATAATATATCAACAAGAGTTATTCCAGCCAATGCCCTTTAAAGTCAATGGACTTTGATTAGAGTAACTGTGTACAGAACTGGACTGCTAACCATTTTGGCAGCACAAGGCAGTGGTCCCCCATGGGTGCAATGGTGCTCACTGACACTTTCCTGGATGCCCACCAAGTGCTTTTAGTATGTGGGCAGAACCAGGTCAGGTTTGTGTCCAGCAAGGCTTTCGATTGACCGCTGAAGCTTTGATTGGCTGTGCAGATCTTTTTAAAAAAACGATTGCTTTGGTGTCAGCTGCTACCACAGCACAAAGATCTTCACTGCGTGGCTGAAGGTAAGCAGAGGCAGCCACACTGTGGCTGTACCAACCACACTGCATCAAAATTGTAAAGGTGCCCACAAGTCCAAAAAGGTCAGGGACCCCAGCATAGGCAACTAGAATTGCCTGATAAAAAATTACCAGTATTTTTGTTGCTCTTCCTAATTTTAGCTCTAGTCACTCCTTAGGGGGCAACAAATTTGAACAAATTTACATTGAAGCATAAAGTTCTAAGAGTGATATGTAGACTATTAACAGCATGGTGTAGTGATTAAAGCAGGTGGACTCTAATCTGGAGAACTGGACTTGATTCCCCACTCTTCCACACGAGTGGTGGACTCTGGTGAATCTGATTTGTTTTCCCCCCAATCTTCCACATAAAACCGGCTGGTTGGCCTTAGGCTAGTCACAGTTCTTGGGAACTCTCTCAGCTCCACCTACCTCACAAGGTGTCGGTTTGGAAACAGGAAGGGAAAGGAGCTTGTAAGCCACCTTAAGTCTCTTTACGTGACAGAAAGGCAGGGTACAAATCCAAACTCTTCTTCTTCTTCTACAGCAATAAAGCTGAAGTCATTAGAACAATGTAAGGATGGCAATTTTGCCTGTTTCTCTCCCAGCCACCTGGCCTTGACGGAATGCCTCCACCCGGGCGGCGGGCCAGAATCGGCGGCAACAACCTTGGTGGACGGCTTATCTCGCTGTCCAAGATGAGCATTCCGTTCCCATGAGATGGGCCTGGATGGCCCAGGGAGGGGGAAGGGATTGAGTACGTTATAACCTGTAGTTTGGGCGGAAGGTCTCATTCCTGTCATGTCGTGTGTGTGTGCTTTCTAAGATGTCTGAATAAACGGTCTTACATCCAAAAGCCTTTTATTTCTGCTCTTTGGAATTCCTTACCATGTTGCTGTGTTGGTTGCAGCCTGCTAATAAATGGGTTGAATCCAACCAGCTTTTCCCCTGGTGGAGAAAGGAGGAGGGGATCCCCTCTGGCCACCAAAATGGCCATTCTGGGGATCATGAGATCTGCATGGACAAAAGCCATGCAGGAAGGGACCTCTACTCATGAAGAGAATCGGGTGAGACTGAGCAGAAAAGCTGGATCCAACCCAGTGATTCCAGACAAAGGTGCAAGGCAAAATAACTCAAAATAACTCAATACAAGTAGTATAAATAGTCTGCCTGATACCGTAGATTTGTTTGGGGCGGGGTGGAATTGAAGCAAATCAAGTCTAGGAGTAATGTAATATGTACAACCATAATTAAAATCTGGGATAAATGCAGAGAAGAATTAGCTCCTGCTGTTTCGCACAGCGCTGGCATCAGATCGCTATTGTGAAGATTTTCAAATGGAAGCAGAACTGAATAACAGTGTTATCGGGGAACAATGTAATTCATCAAGGACCTCAGACCTTTTTAATGGCAGGCTTTTTACTTGTACAAAGTGAAACAGAAAAGGCAGACCTGCAGAGCTGATCCCTGACGTATTTTCAGCATTTACACATTTTGGCAAGGGACAGAGAGTTTGATGTGACAAAGAAACATGATGAAATGAGAACAGTAACTTTTTATTTGGCCTTCAAGTCACATCAGACCTATGGTGACCCTTAGTGGGTTTTTCAAGGCAAGAGACATTGAGAGGTGGTTTGCCATTGCTTGCCTTCAAGTCACTACCCTGATTTTCCTTGGAGGTCTCCCACCCAAATACTTGGCAGGGTCCATGTGCTTAGCTTCTGAGATATGAAGAGATCAGGCTAGCTAGGGTGATCCAGGTTGAGATAACAGGAGGTTGAATCCATGGAGTTGAATCCAATTACCTTCCTTTGTCAAATTCTCCTTCAAAGGAGAAAACCCTCTTCCATACAGAGAGACTTTGGAGGAAGCCTTTCTTTATCAGAAAATCTTTTTAAGACGGAGGAAATCTTAAAAGAATCAAACAAAACAAAACAGACAATCTCTGTAGCAGCTCCTACATTATAGAAAAAATCTACTTCAGGTGACCAGGAAAGGTTCCTACACTTCTTTTATTTCTTAGCATTTGCAAAATGGAATTGCTCTGGAGGACAAAGTTTGTGTCCCAGAGTTTTCTCGGTCCCTTCCCTGCCGACGATTTCCAAGTCATAATTCTCTCTAGGGATGAGCACAATAATCTTGAGTTTGGTAAATTTCAGGTTCAGGTTTTTTAACCCAGAAATTTTTGGTAAAGTTTTATTTGGTTGATCCTGAAATTTTTGGGGTTTAAACCACCCAATTTTTTAAACTTCTACTTCCATCTGTGCAGTTTCCCAAAGTGTTGGCTGGGGAGAGAACTCCAGAGGAGCTTGTCCAGAGGAGCATGGAGTTCTCTCTCCCTCCCCGGCAAGCATTTCCCAAGCCCTGGAGGGCTTGAAAAACGCCAGCAGGGGAGAGAATTCCATGCTGTGCTGACCCGGCTCAAAGTGACATGGAGTTCTCTTTCTACCTTCCCAGTGATGTAGGTATAGATTTTTTATGGGGGATGTTCAGGGGTGGGGCCAAGCCCCCACCCCGCCACTGGGGGCATGACCTTACCTCCCCAAGCCCTGCCCCTGGCCTCAGTGCTTATAAAAGCAGCTCTCTGAGGTCAGGGACGGCAGACTCCCCTGCCCCGCCTGCCCCCCACCGACTGGGTTCCCAGGCGGCAGACGGCAGTCCTTTTTGCCTTTCCCTCTGAGCAGAGGCATAGCTAGGAAAAATTGAGACTGATGCAAAAAATTGAGACTGGTGCAAAAAGTTTTGCCCCCACCCCCAATGGGTGGCCACTGTGATGGTAGAATCCACCTTCAAACAGCATCACTTCCAATGGTGTTAGAACTAGGGAGCCCAGATTCTCCTTTTAAATCCACCTTAAAGGGAGAATCTAGGGTCCCCAGTTAAAACAACATTGAAAGTGATGCTGTTTTGGGGTGGATTCTCCCCCACCCTGAAACAGCATCACTTTCAATGTTTAAACTAGGTACCTCAGATTTTCCCTTTAAATCTATGGGGGGTGGATTTAAAAGGAGAATCTGGGGAAATTTGGGGGGGGTGCCTGGGGGTGTGAAATTGTTAAGATAGCAGCACCAACATTTCAGGGTATCTTTAGGAGATTCTCCTGATGATATCACCCAGGTTTGGTGGAATTTGGTTCAGGGGGTCAAAAGTTAAGGACCCTCAAAGGTGTAGCCCCCGCCTTCCATTAGTTCCCATTGGAAACAATGGAGGATGGGGGTACCCACTTTGGGAGTCCATACCTTTGGACCCTCTGAACCAAACCTCACCAAACCTGGGTGGTATCATCAGGAGAGTATCCCAAACAGTCCCTGAAATTTTGGTGCTGCTAGCCTAAAAACTGCGCCCCCTGCAGGCCAAAACCTGAAAAACACTAACAAATACATAAACCACAAACAGGGGCAGAGCTTCAGACATGTAATGGGGGGGGGGGGTTTGAACCTGAGAACCCCCCCTTACCTACGTCCTTTTCCCTTCCCCACTGATGGAGGGGGCCGTGATGGAGAAAAGGGCTCCTACTTTCTCTCCTATGCTGTTTCACAACCTGACGAAAGAAGCAATTATTCTCATTTTATTGAGAACCTGGAATTGGAGCTCCAGGTTTTTTTAAAATCCCTCTCGTGCAGTTTGTCCCTTAAGAAAAGTGAGTACCTGGACTGAGCTTGGTTGATGGAAGCCATTAGATCAGATCAGCCCATGCAATTGTGATGCAGATAGGAATTTACATTTACATACAGAATGTACAGATATGAAAAGTATTTATAGGTGTGGATTTCAAAGAAGCAGGCTTACAGGTTCAAGGAAGGGCCTAGGTATCATTTTATCGATTTTAAAATCAACTTTCTATTTGGAATGAAGAAAATGTACGGAAATACATCTGGAATTTTTGGAAGCATAAGCGGCCAGGCAAATTGCTGCAAACATATGGTGGCTCTGGAGCAAAGTGAATCTATGTACTGCAGAAACATCAATCGAAAGATCAAAGGCATTAAAAGGGCACCCTGCGCCATAAAGCCCTTTATTCATTATCTCGGGCTATTTGAAACCTTGCGTCTGGAAATTACGCAAAGCTCTTGGGGTAACTTGTTGATAACCGTAAGCGTTCTTTCAGTAACGTGTCACAAGAGGAGCTGTGTCACCTACAACGGAGGAATGGTAGCATAGTGCCTGGAAAACTATATTAATGAACATGCTGACCTTTTCCAAACATTTATGGCAAGTAAGAAATCAGCCATGGTAATTGTTGCTTCATCAGTGGAAATTATTTATAGTACAGTAGAACCATAAAAGGTCTAACAAAAATATCTTACAAGACGTATTATCAGTGATGTAATATTTTTATTAATGAGGCTTAATTTAGATATTTGGTAGGCTGTCTTCTTTTTTAAAGAAAGGTGTGTTTTCAAGGGTGAGCACACTTGTGAACTCCTGGGAACAGCCATGTGGGGAGGGGACGTTAAGAAATAAGGGGCAGGAAGGGGTTAAGAAAACCTTCCTTCTCCATTGGGTCTTCATTCTAAATCCCTTCCTCCCCTAAGTGGCACTGCTTTTTATAAACGGCATCAGGACATTAAGACACACATTTGCGTATATCGTTTTGTCAAGCTCTACAAGCCCAGTCATGAACAGACAAGCCCTCGCAACGCATGCCCTTTGTAGACCACCAGAAAATAACTTCCACACAAAAGAAAATAGTAAATTGGCAAACAATTGCTCAGTAGATTGAATCTTATGTTTGTGTCCCAGGGTTTGGGGAGTACACAGGTAAGGGCAGTGACGAAGAGAGGGGGAACAGCGCCCGGGTCATGAGCTGCCTGCACGCCCCCTGCCCCCCCACTCTGCCCCACCCAACCCCTGAAACGCCCTGACACACCCTGCCCCTGAAACACCCCCAGCCCCACCCCGACACGTGGCGGCAATGGTGGCACCCAGGACAAGCCGCCCCAGATGTCCCCATTGCCGCTATGAATCTGGTGTTCTGGGTTCTGGGTTCAAATCTGATGATAAAAGATTTTGGGCAGCTGGGGCAATATATGTGTGTAAATTGCTGCAGCTGACTTGTGATAACCCAATGGGGTTTTCAGGCAAGAGACTATCAGAGGTGGTTTGCCATTGCATGCCTCTGTGTAACAATCCTAGATTTCCCTAGTGGTCTCCCATCCGAATAGTAACCAGGCCCAATCCTGTTTCGCTTCTGAAATCTGGCGAGATTGGACAAGTCTGGACCATCCAGGCCAGGGGTAGGATAGGACATATTTAAAGAGATACACTCTGTAAACATTCTGCCAAAGTGTAATCCTATCCATAGGGAATCTGGTGAACTTCTCCATGAATCTGCCACAGTTCTAGCTTCTCCTGCCTGTAAAATGTTAATCTCCTCTTCTAACCTGCCACTGGAGCAGGGTTTCTTAAACACCACTCGATTGGGTATATACGAGACCAAGTGGAGGACTTATGATTCACTTGCCGAAGATACTTTTTTGACTGATGGGGACACTGATCCCTCTGCGGCCACATCTGAGCACCAAACGGCAAAGTGCAGCACTAAAATCCAGCTTGGCATTTTCCCCACCCTACCTCAAGTTCAGCAATGATCCTGTCTTCGTCATCATCATCTCTAATGGCAGAGGCAATGATGGGGGGAGTTGAAGCAGGCCGGGCAACCTCTGAGACGGTCCTCCTCAGTTTCACTTGTGGCTTTTGCGTCTCCAGCTCTTCCGACTCCGCTTTCTGAATGGAAGGGGGAACGGAATGGAGAGGGGTGGGTGGATTGTTAACAGTGAGGAAAGAAAGATGAGGATAAAGCTAACCAGACCTCTTCTGAAACATGCCTTCTGAGAAAGATGTGCAGGTTGAGATGGTTGGGAGGCCTACAGAGAAAAGTCTGATGAGGAAAATCAGAAGGAATAGGTAGCCAGTGTGGTATAGTGTTTAAGAGCAGGTGGATTCTAATCTGGAAAACCAGGTTTGAACCTGAGTGGCGGAGGCTTATCTGGTGAACCAGATGTGTTTCCACCTCCTACATTCCTGCTGGGTGATCCTGGGCTAGTCATAGTTCTTCAGAACTCTCTCAGTCCTACCTACCTCACAAGGTGTCCGTTGTGGGGAGGGGAAAGGAAAGGAGCTTGTAAGCTACATTGAGTCTCCTTACAGGAGAGAAAGGTGGGGTATAGATTCTTCTTCTTCTTCTTCCTCTTCCTCTTCATCATCATCATCATCAGCAGCAGCAGCAGCCTGGAGGTGACTGAGAGGAGACTTCATTTCACTCTGAAGGGCTGCCCATACAGAGGACAAAGACTAGTTTTTTGCTGCAGGCTTCATGAGGAAGAGTGTGGAATCAAACCCAGTACTCCAAATTGAAGACCACCGCTCTCAACCATTACACCACACTAGCAATACGATTGGGTCAAACATGAGCAGAAACATTCTAATGTCAAGAATGGTTTGGATAGTGGAGCCACTGACCTAAGGGACAGAAGGCTGCCCCTTGCTGGAGGTCTTCCAGCAGAGGCTGAGCAACCATCTGTTCAGGACAGTCTAGCCTGCACTGAGGAAGGGGTTGGAGTAGACTTGGGGTCCCCAGCGTGGTGCTTGAGGACACCACAGTGATCTCCTTTGCATTTTCTGGAGCCTGCTGGGTATTATTAGAAAGTCAGTGGGGCAAGGTAGGACTTTGGCCAAGCAAGCCTTCTGAACGACCACTGGAGATTTGATTGGCTGTGTGGATTTTAAAGTGTTATTTTGGGCTGGCTCTTCACTGTGTGCCTGAAGTTAAGAAGTGGCAATTATTTTGTGGCTGGCTCTGCCTCCTGTGGCAGCCATTTTGTGACAATCATTTTGTGACCGTGTCCGCCATGCTGTGTCTGAATTCCAAAGGTGCCTTCAGGCTCACAAAGTTTGGGGATCCCTGGACTAGACCCATTACAAGATTCCAGTCCTGTGTCTCATCCTTGAGGATCTCTGGCCTACTCCATTTCAGTGAGAGTTTCATACCTTCATAAAACTGGATTCTTTTTTGCTGGTGACGATCACTTCCCCTGTGCGAGTGGTTGTGAGACCATGGGAGGATGGGAAACTTCGCCGAGGTGGGGGTGGTGGAGGAGACTTGGAGGGCTTCTCAGTTCGATATCTAGGCACTGTCAATTCATCTAGGGAGACAACGAGGTTCATGTTAGAATTTATGCCTTTCACTCACAAATCGTCCTGCAAAATAATGAATCCAAAGGATCTCCGCAAGGGCGGAATTGTTCCAGCATTCCTCCCTTCCTTCAAACTGTCCTGCTAGTAAAATCAATGATCGACCAGAGGGTCCATCCAGATTGTGTGGTTATGAAACTCTATTTTGCAAACCCTGGAGTTGAATGACAGGCTGTATATGAGCATCTACACAGAGGGGCTTTCTGCACAGAAACTTTAAAATATTATGAGGCAGAAAATAAAAATCTCCTCTGAGGAACTCTGTATTATTTTTGCCCCAAAATGTTTGATTTGCAGCCTCAAAACATTTCAAATGAACCCACTTAAAACAATTCTCTGGCTGAAACATTTTTAAAAAGGCTTCATTGCCTCTGCCTTCCATGAACTTCTTCATTCTTGCCATTTTGTGAGCTCACTCCAGGCCTGCAGAAGTCCCTTGCCATGTTTTTGAAGCATTTCAGAGCAATTTTTGTGATTTTGGGGGGCTTGATTTTCACAGCATTGACTACAGAAAATTGCAGCACGAGGCTGCGGAGCATAAATGCACCGGTTTGTCAACACACTGGAAAAAAACAGGGAAAATCGGAAAACGGTGAGCAGGAATAGTTTCAAGGGGGTGAGTGTGAACAAAAATCATGTTATTGGATTTGGGGGGGGGTCTAAAACATTTTAGGTGACTTGTGCATAGCGCTACCATCGTGCTATGATGGTCATTTACACCCAGATTCACAAGCAGTGTATGAATGGCTGCAGGGAAGCAAAACATTAAACAACAATTATGTATTGTTGTAAATCTTTAAATGTTTCCTAAGGCTTCAAAACTGAGGAAAGATTTCTGTGGATTATGGGACTGCTGGCGCCTGCAGAGACTAAGACGTCCAATGCTGACCTTACTGTTAATTGGTCTACACACAAGACTGACACCAGAGTCCCCTGGTTTGGATGCAACTAGTATTTTTGGCTTTCTTTGGGAAAAACAAATATATCCAACTATTTATATTTATTTTCTGAACCCAAACTCCAACGTGCCATCTTCCCTGAGATCTGGTAGGGGGATGAAAATACCACGCCATGAAAGGCTTTGCATTCATAACATGAATGGTGAAGAGTCAGTTCATCATATCCTACACCATTGTCCTTTATATAATGCAGCTGGGGGGAAGTTCCTGGCACCTCTGTTGATTGACAACAGCGTTCTCACAGACCAACAGAAAACCATCATCCTTCTGGACAACGGCTCAAGAGAAGTCTTCGAGTTGACTGCCAGGTTCCTTTGCATTGTAATTGCAAGGTGTTCCTAATGTAACATTTGAAATATTTTATTCAGTTTTTAAATTATAATTTTAGAGGATTTTTTAAAAATATATAAATTCCTATTTTGTTATATGCTCTTTTATAATTTTTTCTTTTTTAAGTATTTGTTAGAATTGTTATTTGAATGCCATTGAATGTTTCAGTTCAGTCTAGCATTTTTGGCTGATGAAAAGGGAAGGGAGGCATCTCCTTTGACCACCCAAAACGTCTTTCTGGAGATCATGAGAGCTGCATGGACAAAAGCCACGTGAGATGGAGGCTGTAATAAGGATAAGAATTAAGGATGGTTGTATGAAAAAGCAAAAACCCTTTCCTCCCTTTCATGCCACCTCTAACTCCCTCCCACTCCCCCTCCCCCCACTAGGATGGGTGGACCGTGTCCAGATGCCGGGTCCCCTCCCTCTCCCTCCCCTCCCTTGCATGCCGCCCCTCCCTCCCCTCTCTCTGAGCCTCTCCTTTCTGGTAGACCATGGCCACACAGCCCGGAAAATGTTATGAATTTTTCATAACAAAAAATCTGTAGCAGAGCTGATTCTCTGTTGATGACCATGTTAATATTTATTTTTTATTGTTTAAAGAAAGGCTTTATTAAATGAAGCTTCAATCAATTTAGGATATAGCTCACATTTTCATCCCTTTGTTATTTACTGAAAGTGGCTAAGGGTGGAAATCCACATGGAGAGAAGGAAAGGGCATTTATCATTCTTTTCTTGTCCCCTCTGGAACATTTTCCTTATCAAAACTATCTGTATCTTTTGCAGCTTGGCAAAAAAAAAGAGGAGTTTGAAAAGGACAACATACTAATAAGAAAAAAAAAGACCCTCAGGAAAAAGACTGAGAAACAACCCTCCTTCCTGCGTGGACTCCCTACGCTCCACATTTGAGCTTTCTAAAGCCAAATTGGGTTAAAAAAATCAAAGTGAAAAACCCTTGAGAAAACATTCAGGGCCTTAGCTCTAGTTCTTAGTGAGTGATAAAAATTCAGGTGAGCTTGAATCACTTCAGCTTGCATGTGGGATCTCTACTTGATAATCCTCTGCCCCACTCAAATACGTCCCCTCACTTAGAAAGCTAGGATGTCAAGGGCTCCAATATAGCCTTCTCCTCGAAATGCTGGTTTTCTATGCACAGGAAAATTTTGTTGACCAAGAAAGCTCTGTCATGTGAGCCCCCACCTACAGTAAAAAGTGACACAAGGGTTTTGTGAAGATTAAATGGGAACGATAGGGTATTTGCCTTCAGCCCTTACTTCTCAAGTCAAGATATCTGTAGTTCAGGTTAGTGGAATCCCTGGTGTTTACTTATTTCATTTCATTTATACCCTGCCTTTCTTCCCCAATGTGGACCCAGTGAAGCTTGCATTGCTCTCCACTCCTCCATTTTATCCTCACAACAACCTTGTCAGGTAGATTAGGCTGAGAGTGAATGGCCCAGGGGCACACAGCATGTTTCTGTGTCAGTCCTTTTCTATATAGTTTTACTATGGTGTATGGAATATATCTTTTCTGGCTATCCTGTTATGCTGTTACAGTGAACCATTGCTTTGATTTGACTTGGCACTTTTTGAACTCTGTTCTCGACTGAATCTGCTTGCTCCATGAAACCAAGAATGGACCTTTCTAATTGGATTATATTGGGACTCCTTTTTGCCATGTTAGCAACAGCAGTTTTCCAGTTAGGGGCTCATTCCACACATACAGAATAATGCACTTTCAAACTGCTTTCAGTGTTCTTTGAAGCTGTGCAGAATAGCAAAATCCACTTGCAAACAGTTGTGAAAGTGGTTTGAAAATGCATTATTTTGTGTGTGCGGAAGGGGCCTCTGTTTTGTACTATCTACACCTGCCTTTGTCAGTGCCTTTGAACTGTCCCTTCTTTTAATAAATTTTTTTTTAAATTTTTAATACATTGTCTGTGTGAACTGTTCAGAAAGAGAGTCCATGCACCAGGAGGTCCTCAGTGAGTACTCAGGAGCCTTGACACCGTCCATGGGCACACAGCATGTTTCTGTGTCAGAATGGTGGGGGGGTTCAAACCTGGGCTTCCCAGCAGTACTGTAACCACTACTACACACTATCTCTCTGACACACCCAATACACCCAATCCGCTCTCTGACACACCCAATACACACCCAACCTCTCTGACACACCCAATACAAGTCTGGTGCAATCACATGATCAAAGAATGCACAAAAGGAAGGAACATACAGATGTGGATGAGAAAATGGGAAAGGATGCAATTATGTGATGACTGTGAAGTTCTGGGGGAGGGCAAAAGGCCACCAGGGGCATAACAATGTCACTCGGCTGAACCCGTCCAGACAAGGTGGGCCACGTCTTGCTTTACCTGACCCCCGGCGACCACTGGGGTCCATTTTGGCTGTGGTCTTCTGTGCATGCTGGGGCTTGGGGGGTTTGTGCTCAGGGGTGGAGGCTGCGCTTCCACCGCTGCTGGAGGTCTGCTTGTGCTTGGCAGCGAACTCCAAGTCGGGGATGGCTTTCATCAGCTCCGCCTGCGTTTCTTCCAGAAGGCGGTTGATGTCCTTGGCACTGTACTGGGTCAAGGCTGCGCGCTTCTCCTCCCAGTCCCGCTCTGCGGCCTGTAATGCAGGGCCACAAGCGTCGTTACACTGCATGTTCCCAAATGGATTTATTTAAAACATTTATGTAAAACATTGAAGCAGTTATTAGCTATACAGATAACACCATTAACAAGGAAGAAGGGAAGAAGAAGAAGGGAAGGAAGAAGAAGAGTTTGGATTTATATCCCTCCCTCTCTCCTATAAGGAGACTCAAAGGGCCTTACAATCTCCTCCCCCCCCCCCCCGCCACCACAAACACCCTGTAATGGAGGTGGGGCTGAGAGAGCTGCAAAGAGCTGTGACTAGCCCAAGGTCACCCAGCTGGCATGTGTTGGAGTGCACAAGCTAACCTGAATTCCCCAGATAAGCCTCCACAGCTCAAGCGGCAGAGTGGGGAATCAAACCTGGTTCCTCCAGATTAGAGTGCACCTGCTCTTAACCACTACATCACGCTGGCTGCAGCAGGGTCAAACAATCCGCCCTACCGGCAGGGGTTGGGGATAAGATTGACAGCTCCAGATTGGAAAACCCTTGGAGATTGGGAGGGGGGGGGAGGGTTGGAGTTTGCAAGGACAGGAACCTCAGTGAGAAGAGAAGGACACATGGCTACTTCTCTCACTCTGTCCTGATCCTCCCTGTTTTGGGAACCAAGAGGGGAGGCCAGGAGTTAGTGGCCAACTTGGCTATCAGACCATCCATGTCAGGGTAAGGCAGGATTATCATGGGGGCAAGGACCCAAGGCTGATGGAGGGGATGTAAAAACCTGCAGAGATAGCCAAGCTCATGGGGAGTCTCTTTCATTTCATTTCAGTAGACCTGGAGAAGTCCTTAAAGGATTATGCTCCATGTTAATTAGTGATCATGGAGGAAGGCGAAGGACTGATTTTCCACCTGATGGACCCAAATATCTTGGCCCTGACTCACAGGATAGACTGTCAGCAGCCAAGTCCTCTAATAGAGACATATTCTCCCACCACCGTCTGCCACAAGCAAGCAACAAGAGTTCTTACCTCCATAGACACTGTTCTGTCCACGATCCTCTTGCTGGGAGTCTCAGAGCCCATCTGGGTCTTGACTGCTGCCATCTCTGAACCCCGGGAGGGGTTGCTGCTCTTGGAGATGTGGGTCTGCCCAGGACTTTGCCCAAAGCTGCTTGTCCCCAGGCTGCCGGTCAAAGAGGTCAAGTCATGGAGGTTTATTGGGGGGCTGGTGGGCATCTCAAAATCCAATCCTTTGCTAAAGTCGCTTTCTGGGTCCACCTTCTTTGGAGACTGGCTGAGAAGGTTACTGGATGAATCCCAGACGCCCTCATCCACTTGCCTGCCAAGAAAAGGGCACGGGATGTCAAGAGACAGTCAAGAGTCTCTTGGGGAAGCTCATGCATGCAGAGGATCTGAAAAACAGCTCCCATATCAAAATTGCCATGTTTATTTACTTTAAAGGGGACCATTTTCAAAGCCTTAGCAAATGCCAGACGATTTTCAGGGTGGTGCCTGGGGAGCTAGGGTTTTGGGGGATGTGACATCACTTCTGGAGACAGTCTAGTAATTTCCCATGAAATCTATGGTAAAGACCATACAGCGTTGCTATGGAGACCATTTTCTGGTCATTTGCTGGGCAAATAACAAGTCTAACAGAGGCACTGAAAACCGTGACAGGTGGGTCTAAAGATCAATGAGGGCGAAAGAAGCTGTAGCTGTCAGGATGCAGCATGAACAAATGGAGCCCCATCAGGGGCCCTGATGGTGGCAAAGCCCAAGCCAGTGAAAGAGAGTGTTGGGCGTTAGGAAACAGGCATTAAATAAACCAGGGCTGCCAACCTCCAGGTGGTAGCTGGAGGTCTCCTGGGATTACAACTGGTCTCCAGGAGACAGAGATCAGTTCACCTGGAGAAAATGGCCACTTCGGAAGGAGGAGTCTGTGGTATTTTACCCCAATGAAGTCCCTCCCCTCCCCAAACCCCGCTCTCCTCCGGTTTCCCCCACAAAAAATTCTCAAAGTATTTCCCAGTCTGGAGTTGGCAGCCTGGAGTAAACACCCCTGTTGTCTTTCCCAGAGAAGCGTTCGAACATGCCTAGTGTACTTTCTTCTTGGAAAGCTAAGCAGATGTGCCTCAAGCCACTTCTTGGAATTGGGGGGGGGGGGTTGCCTAGGAGTCCCACATGCATCTCCAATCTCTTTGCAGGCAGCCAGGTGCACAAATGCAGCAAATTGTTGCAACAGTTGCAAGCACACCTGCGAGACCTCCCAGAAGGAAGCAACGCCCACCTCTTGCTGCGGGGGCTAATCTCCTCATTTACCAAGTCCCAATGGAACAGCCAGGTTTTGCCTCCAGAAAGGGGTCACTCACCTGCGAACTTGCGCCAGGGTGTCAGTCACCGCCTTGCAGCGCTTGAACAGGCCATCCAGCCGGTGAGGCTCTTCCTTGAGGAACTTCACAGCCTCGACTTCCACACGGAGGACGACGCGCATCTTGCTCTGCAAGCTGGGGAAATTAGCTGCAATGCCAGGGATGGGCAGAGAGGGAAGGGACAGGCATGAGGGTCTGAGCAGGCCCGAGGAAGGCTTTCACCTGGGGGAAAAGGAAGGCGTGGAGCCAAGAAGGGAAGCAGGCGGGTGGGATGGGGAGGGCTCAGGTGAGTGAGGTACTCGGCCTCCTGTGGCCATTGCTGTTATGTGGTCTCTGAGGAGAAACTGCATGCTCCCAATCAGCAAACACCCACCATAGCACTCTCCCTCAGTCCTGTGCCCACAAAGTAGATTCTGGTGTGATCTGCATTCATTGGAGAGTGGAGAGGGAAAGTTATACATTTGTGAACATAACCAATTACCGTACATACTCACGTATAAGCCAAATTTTCAGCCTTTTTTTAGGCTGAAAAATGTCCCCCTCAGCTTATACGCGGGTCACCCCCCCCCCCCGCACAGAGCCACAGCGCTTACTTATGACGGCAAAGCCTCGTCCCCCTCACTAACTAAAACTTTCTTTCTTGCAGGCTCAAAGTTTAAGGCGTTTCAGGGAAGCTGCCGGCTTTCTTTCTTGCAAGCTCTAAGTCTACAGGGAAGCTGCCGCTCGAGGCACCCTGTCTATGGTTTCCTTAAAAGGGCAATTCTTTGCTTCACTTTCTCCTGCTTTCAGCCACTTCCCCTCTCCCCAGACCTGTGCGCGCCGCCTCGCTCCTCCTTAAAAAGCCTCCCAAAGGTTTCTGGGGCGCTCCTGTCCTCCAGCAGTGGCGTAGGAGGTTAAGAGCTCGTGTATCTAATCTGGAGGAACCGGGTTTGATTCCCAGCTCTGCCGCCTGAGCTGTGGAGGCTTATCTGGGGAATTCAGATTAGCCTGTACACTCCCACACACGCCAGCTGGGTGATCTTGGGCTAGTCACAGCTTCTCGGAGCTCTCTCAGCCCCACCTACCTCACAGGGTGTTTGTTGTGAAGGGCAAGGAGATTGTAAGCCACTTTGAGTCTCCTGCAGGAGAGAAAGGGGGGATATAAATCCAAACTCCTCTTCTTCTTCTTCCTTTGCCGGCTCAGCACCCTGCCTCCTGATGGATCTTTCCCACCCTCGACTTATACGCGAGTCAGAGTACTGTATATACTCGCGTATAAGCCAACCCGGCTTATATGCGGGTCGGCTTATATGCGAGTTTATACAGTACTCTGAAACAACTAAATAGGGTTGCCTGGAGATCTCCCGCTATTAAAACTGATTTCCGGCTGCTTTGGCGGGAGGACTCTGGCATTGTACCCTGCCCTCCCAGGTCCCACCGCACAAAATTCCAGGTATTTCCCAATCCAGAATTGGCAACCCTATTGGATAGGAGGATTTGAGGAGGGCGGAGGAGGAAAAGCAGGGTGCAACACTGAGGGCAGAGTCAAAATTGTTGGATTTTACAGCCTTGCTTGCATGCAGCAGCATGGGATTCTGGGAGATCTCTATGAACATTCTAAAGGTGACAGTTGGAAAACAGTTGCTCCCTGACTCTTGCTGGGGAAAGATGTTACCTGTTCTGTTAACCAAAAGCCTCTGACTGAAATGTTTAATATTGTAGACTGTGCTTGAAATTGTAACCAAACAATGAATGTGTCGATGTATATAAGTGATACTTTGTTTATGTACATAGTCTATTTCTCTCAGTTTAAGTAAATCTTATGTTTCATGATTTCTGAGGTAAAAAGGCTGGTCTTTAGCGAGATAACTGTTCCTATCATAAAGTGCCGCACAAAGCTACATTCTGCTGCTAACAGGGTCATATAGAAATATACTTGTTGACCTTCAAAAATAGTCTCACCCTTTGATCCAAAATCATTGCAAACTCACACAGTGGTGGGGGAGGCAGGAAGTGGCACTCCAGACGTGACCCAGTCAAGCTCCCCACAGTGCCACTCCCTCCCGCCATGCTGCTACAACCACAAAAAAGAAAACAAAACAAAAACCCCACACCTTTTCCTTTTATGAGCGCCCCATCCAGGAGTTGACAAAAGACATCTTGTCTCCAAACCTGACAATCCACTTGAAAGCCCTTGACCTGTCCTAAACTTGCTTGAGAGACTGATATATAATCTATAGTACTGTTACCTAAGCGACTCCTAGCAACCTGCAACGAATACTGTACAATCAATGGCCTGACACTCAACTCTCAAAAATCAAAGGTTGTAGTGTTTTCAAAATCCTGGAAGCCATCTCGTTGGGTGCTAGGAAGACACGAATTGGAACAGGTCAAATGCTTTAAATATTTAGGAGTGCACCTCCATTATAGAGGGGGTTGGGCCAGCCACAGAGACCATGCTGTTACAAACTCCATGGTCAGTGTATCAGCAATCCTACGTTTTTTCTATAACAAGGGCCATCAATTTGTGCCTGCAGCATTAAAAGTCTTTAACACCAAGGTGGCCCAGCAACTATTATATGGAGTCCCACTTTGGATAGGCTCCTGGTCCAACACAGCTGAGCGAGTACAATCTCGCTTTTTATTTAAACTTTTGGGCATGCCTCACTGCGTGCCTTACGCCACCCTGTGCCTCGAAACCGGGCAACATCTCTTAGAGACAAGAGCATGGCTTGCCACGCTCAAATATTGGCTGCGCATCTGTTTCAACCGTGATGCAGCCTCCTTGTCATATAAAGCCCTCAAGACTTCTTGTCACTCGGAATGGTGGGGCATTATAGAAACAAAAATTAACAAATTAGGCTATTCTTTGGACTATCTGGCCATGCTACCTTCTAAAGAGACTTTCCAGCTTCTGAGGAGAAGGTTGTTTGACCAGGAATGTCAGACCCTACTCGAAAAGGCTTCCAGGACTTGCTCTCCTTTAGCTCTAGGCATCACCTACACTGGTAATAAGGGGGCTCAATACCTGCACCAGATAACCGTGCCCAGGCTCCGTAGAGCAATGATGCTGGCCCGTTGCAATGCCCTTCCATCAGCCGTATCGACAGGGAGATACATTAAAACCCCTTACCACCTAAGGCTATGCATATGCAATGGGAACTGTGTAGACTCTATAGATCATATTCTACTTTATTGTCCACTTTACACAGGACCTAGAGTCAAACACCTGTCACCTCTGCTACTCAAAAAAGAGTATGCATCTGACTTGCAAAAGATCACCTTTCTGTTGGACAGCTCCAGTAGTGATGTAAACGATGCAGTCACCAAATTTTTGGACCTGTATATAAAACAACGCTTTAGGAGCAAATCCTGAACATCAGCCTTCTCTACCTGTCCATTTATTTTAGCTTCCCTCTACTTGGCTAAGTGGATCTGTGTATATAATGTTGTTATGCCAATAAAGGTTCTTTGTTTGTTTGTTTGTTAGTACTGTTACCGTGCACAGAGATGTAGGTTTATTCACCTGAGGTTGCAAGTTGGGTTAAGCCATTTAAATGTGTTAAGCCAAACTGGGTGAGCTCCCAAAGGCACCTGGTGGGCCACTGCGAGTAGCAGAGAGCTGGACTAGATGGACTCTGGTCTGATCCAGCTGGCTTGTTCTTATGTTCTTATGTTCTTATGAGAGCAAAATTTCACAAAGTCAACCCCCGTCAGGATAGTCAAAAGACCTTTTGATTTTCTGGGTAAGGAAAAATACCACGGACATTCTCTGTGTTCTGCCCTGCTAACTTCTGGAGGCAGTGTTCATCCTTACCTATCTTGGCATTAAGGTCTCCTGCTACCAACCATTCATCACATATATTAAAGAGTTGTAAACTCTCTAGATATTCAGTGATTTTGCACCACTAATTCCCTAATCTCCTTGATGAAGCTAGGAGGAAGGTAAACGTTAATCATTATGGAACTATGGTCTTCCCATGTTAACTTTACTGCATGAGACATCTTGTCTCCTTCAGACCAGAGTGGCACTAGAGGAAGCCCCATCCTAAAGCCCACACTGGGGAGATGGAAGAATGCCAGGTGGGGGCCTTGGGAGAGGCCAGGGGCTGCTTGACCCATCCGGCTCCAGAGTCCCCTGCAGCAAGGCGGCTGCGCACATGTGAAGGCACTATACATGAAGACACTACATGCCATGCTCCAGCCAGGTGGGTGAGCTGAAGGCAGGTGCGTAACGAGGCAGCCCTGGGCAAACTGTAGCCCTGGGCAAAACCTGAGTTGGATGCCCCCCCGCCCCCGGATGGGCGGCCACTCCACCATGACCAAAAACTTTTTTGCACCAGGACATTGGTGCCTGCAGGGCAGTGGCGTTCCTGCCTAGGGACAGGGGGTACCCAATGTCCCCGGGCGCCCCCCATTTGGTCACGTGGGGGGGCGCCAACATTTCAGGGTCGTTTGTGTGTTTTTAAATTTTTAAGTGTTTTTCACATTCCGGCCTGCAGGGGGCGCATCTTTAAGGCTAGCGGCACCAAAATTTCAGGGTACCATCCAGAGACTGTCCTGATGATACCACCCAAATTTGGTGATGTTTGGTTCAGGGGCAGCAAAGTTATGGACCCCCAAAGGGGGTGCTCCCATCCTCATTGTTTTCAATGGGAGCTAACCTGAGATGGGGGCTACCCATTTGAGGGACCATAACTTTGGTCCCCCTGAACATAACTTCACCAAACTTGGGTGGCATCATACGAATAGTTAACAGATGATACTCTGAAAATTTGGTGTCACTAGCTTTAAAAATACACTCCTTACAGGCACCCCAAGAAATTTGCCCAAGATTCTTTGTTTTGCAGTGACTTTGCTCCATTGTAGCCAATGGGGAATTTCTGAGTGTTTAGGCAGGCTGCACATTTTTGAAGATAGAGGCACCAGACTTTCAAGGTGGCTCCAGGATGGCCTCCTGGTAATAGCACCCAGGTTTGGAGGCCTTCTGGGGGTTCAATTCTATGGGCCCCCAAAAGGCTTATTTTGTTTCCCTGCTCCTGCACATGAAAGCCTGTGGGCTGAGTTCTCTCAGAACTCTCTCAACTCCCCCCCACCACTCCAGAAGCAAAGCTCACCAAGCTTGGATGCTATTACTCAAGGCCTCTTGGAGCCACCTTGAAAGTCTGGCACCTCTATCTTAAAAAATGTGCAGCCTGCCTCAGAAATTCCTCATTAGCTACAATGGAGCAAAGACACTGCAAAACAAAGAATCTTGGGCAAATTTCTTGGGGTGCCTGTAAGGGATGTATTTTTAAAGCTAGTGACACCATAATTTCAGGGTATCATCTGTTAACTATTCTTATGATGCCACCCAAGTTTGGTGAAGTTATGTTCAGGAGGACCAAAGTTATGGTCCCTCAAATTCCATTTGGGTGTCCATAACTTTGCTGCCCCTGAACCAAACTCCACCAAATTTGGGTGGTATCATCAGGGCAGTCTCTGGGTGATGCCCTGAAATCATGGTGCCGCTAGCTTTAAAAATGCGCTCCCTGAAGGCAAAAGAAACACCAAAAATACCCCCCCCCCCAAACCCAAATACCTTGCATTCACATTTGGGCAGGACATAATTGGACAATTTTTGTCTGAATGTGCCCAAATTTGCCCAGATTCCAGCTGAATCTGCTATTTGTTTCATCTGAATCTCCAACCCTCAAAAGTGATGCTGTTTCAGGGTGGGGGAGAATCCACCCCCAAACAGCATCACTTTCAATTTTGTTTTAACCGGGGACCCAAGATTCTCCCTTTAAGATAGATTTAAAAGAAGAATCTGAGCTCCCTAGCTTAAACACCATTGAAAGTGATGCTGTTTGGGGGTGGATTCCACTGGAGGTGTTTTGTGAGAGATGATGATGACATTTGTTTGGTAAATGTTTTTCTGAGGGTGATTTGTGAGAGATTTACATGCTTAATACCCACTTGCACTGGCTTGGAGTTGTTTCTCAGGCTAACAACCTACCTCATAGGGTTGTTGTGATTAGGAAATTAGGAAAAGAGTTGGTGGGGAGAGAGCCATGTATGTTTTGATGGGAGTGGGAGGTGTTTTGTGAGCTGGTGCAAAAAATCATTGTTTGGTCATGGTGGGGGAGGGTGGTTGCCCATACGCCAGGTGGGGCGGGGGGCACCAAACTCAGGTTTTGTCCCCGGGCGCAAGTTTGCCTAGGTACGCCCCTGCTGCAGGGGGTGCATTTTTAGACATATCAGCAGCACAATTTCAGCATATCATCAGGAGACAGTCCTTATGCTACTCCCCAAGTTTGGTGAGGTTTGGTTCAAGGAGTCCAAAGTTATGGACTCCCAAAGGGGTGCCCCATCCCCCATTGTTTCCAATGGGAGCTAATAGGAAATGGGGGCTACAGTTTTGAGGGTCCATAACTTTGGCCCCCCTGAACCAAACTGCACCAAACTTGGGGGGTGCCATCATCTCCAGATGATACCCTGAAATTTTGGTGCCGATACATCCAAAAATGCACCCCCTGCAGGAACATCCTGGAAATTTGCCCAAGAATCTTTGTTCTGCATTAAGTTTTCTGCATTGCTGTCAATGGGGGTTGCAGGCTGGGGGGGGCACATTTCTGAAGGCACAGCCTCAGAACTTTCAGGGTCTCATCAGGAGACTGCCCTAATGATACCCCCCAAGTTTGGTGCAGTTTGGTTCAGGGGGGGCAAAGTTATGGACCCTCACAATTGTAGCCCCCATCTCCTATTAGCTCCCATTGGAAACAATGGGGGATGGGGCACCCCCTTTGGGAGTCCATAACTTTGGACTCCCTGAACCAAACCTCACCAAACTTGGGGGGTAGCATAAGGACAGTCTCCTGATGATACACTGAAATTTTGGTGCCACTAGCCTAAAAACCGCGCCCCCTGAAGGCCATAAATGGAAAACCACTAAAATACCCCAAAACGAACCCAGCATTTTGATGCCCCCCACAAGGTGATGCCCTGGGCAGCTGCCCACCTTGCCCAATGGGCATTATGCCAGTGGCTGAAGGGCACGGGCAGACTGGAGCCAGGCACATTGCCCTCACAAGGAGGGCTGCCTGGGTGTACAGGTCTCTCTGTTCCCCACCCCATCATCTTCCTCCTTGTCAGGCAAGTGGATTTTGGGTCAAGTGCACCTCCCAGCCAAAGCCCAATGTGGCTGGCAGGGTTGCGGCAAAAGATAGCTCCCTCCTGCCGAGATGCACCATGCCTGGCTGCTGCTGTTTCGGGGAGAGTTCTGGGGAGGCAGGGAGGGAGCTCAGAAGAGGCTGGGTGCAGGGCCCAAGGCTTACCCCGGGCACAACTTTGTGGCATATGAATATGCCACTCAACTCACAAACTTACTGCTGTAAACAGGAGACATAAACACACTCTAATCCTCAGGAACTTCTGCTGTCAAATCCATCTACTGGTCCCCAATTGTTGATAGTAATCAAATCCAAAACTTGGAAAGTATAAGCTTTTGTGAAGGCCTCGGGATATGTCTACACTGTTTTCCTTTGTTGCCTTTTGATTTTGAATGATCTGCTCTTTGGACTGCTGGCTTGCCTCGCAGCACCTTATGTTAAATGTCACAAACTTGGTGAATGTCGACATTTATCCTCAAGTCTTAACATGGCACAAGTCCCAGCAGGAAATTCAGAAACTGTTATGTCAAGAACTGGTGACATTTACACCCGCAGAATGTGGGGAGCCACCCCACCCCACCCCCAACCTCAGATTGCCAGCCAGTTGAAGATGGAGAAATCTCTCCCCAGGTGCAGCTCTGGTGAACTTCCCTTCACACATACACATGCCACCAATGCTGCACATTAATGTGGCGGAATTGCCAACTTCCAGGTGGGGCCTGGAGATCTCCTGCTATTCCAACTGCTCTCCAGGATACAGAAATCAGTTTCCCTGGAGAAAATGGCTGCTTTGGAGGGTGGACTCTATGGTGCTGTGCCCTGCTGAGGTCCCTCCCTCCCAAAACCTTCCCCTCCCTTAGCTTCACCTCTGAAATATCCAGGTCTTTTCCAACCCAGAGCTGGCAACCCTATAATATGGACTAATGACTACCCTTTTAACCTTCTATTCATTCTCACAGTCAGTCAAATTAAATGATGACCAAATGGGGAACTTTCCACTGGCTGCATATGGGAGGGGTGCTCCTTTAGATAATTGGGACCCAAGCCGTTTAGGGCTTTCTAAGTCAAAGCACCTTGAATCGGACTCGGTAGCAAACTGGCAGCCAGTGCAGTTCTTGGAAGATGGACGTGATGTACACCTGGCCAGCAGTGCCTATTAGTGGTCTCACTGCCACACCCTGTGCTCGTTCCAGCTTCTGAACTGTCTTCATGCACAAAAGGTTGGAACAGCCTCTAGCCATACAGTCCTATCTAGCTGACCCCTTGCCTGCCTCCTGTTGGGTCTTCTTATCTGTTCCTTTGCAAATTAGATATTGATACTTCCAACAGGAGAGGTCCTTGAAAGATCAGCCAACCGAAGAGTAATACTGTATATGGATAAACCATGTTTCTTCATTATATAAAACCTCAGTTTTTATGACAGATTGTTAGGTTTAACTAACTATATTTTGAAACATTTTTTTCTTTCTTCTTTATATTCTCTCTTCCTCCAAAGAGGGATTTTTTTCCTTTTTGAAGACTTTGTGATTAATTTGCACTTATCTGATTATTACGTTATTGCTTTATAGTAGAGGGGAAGTCGGGGGGTAAGAACGGGAGGGGAGGGATGCGTGGGTAGGCTGTAAGGGAGTCACAATTTAAAAGGATTGAGTAGCTAAGTTTGTGTAATAGACAATATGATTTTAATTTGTAAATTTTTCCTTTGGATGTTGTTGTTTGGGACAGACAAACTTGCTCTCATTTACATATTTTATATTGATGTATAAATTTGACTCCCCCTTTTTGTTTTGGGGAAAAAGCAATAAAAATATTCAAAAAAAATGGAGAGGTCTGGGAACCCTACTTGTACAGGACTTTCACGAAGGAATACAGTGAAGCTGAATAGCCAAAAGCAAGTCTATGAAATGACAGTCTTTAATTTTTTTTAAAAAAAATGGACTGTCGGTTCTTGAACAACTAACAGAACATGAACCAAACCACCAGACAGCCCTTATGCATTGTCTATGGCACTAAAGATGAAATCTTGATTTCCAGACATAACACATCTCGAATTAGCAGATTCTGACAACAAACTCCAGGGGATATCACCCTCCTTCATGCCTCGCTTGTGAGCATCCCAAAGCATCTGGCTGGTCGCTGCAGGAGCGCTAGGCTCAACAGACATTTGGTCCGAGCCAGCTTTATGATTCATATGCTCTTATGGTTAATATCCTGGAAAGACTCACAGCTCTCTGGAGCTTTTACAAGCAGCCAGTTTGTAATCTGCATGACAAAGAAGGCTGTTCCGAAAAATAGCCCTCTCAAAAATCCTGCATTCAAGATGCAGGATTTTCTCAAAAGGACAAATTGCTTATTTTTCCCCTGCCTGAAATTAGGATTTGGATTCTCAAAGGGACAACTTTTCTCAAAGGGACAACTTGCTTATTTTCCCCCTGCCTGAATTTAGGATTTGGATTCTGGCAGAGTTCAAAAAGCATTTTGGGCCTGGCGGAGGAGGCAGAAGGAGAAGCAGTGGTCGCGGTATATATGGTGGAGGCTGGGCAACTCAGTGGTGGGACATAAAACATGGATTAATGGAGCTATCAGGGGGCGGGGGTGCATGTTGCACCAGGTGCATGCCTGGGGGTGGTGGAAAATCACCCCTCGCCCCCTGCAGTGCCCTCCCCCTCCCACCCACAGCACCCCCCACACACTTACCTTAGTGAAACAGTGCAGGCTGGAGAAGCAGCCTGTTCCCTTCAGGCTGAAAATGGCCTGGCGGGAACTACACTTCTCAGGAGACCTTGCGAGCCCCAAGGACTCTTGGGAAGTGTAGTTCCCACCAGACCGTTTTCAGAATGAAGGGAATAGGCCTATTCTCCAGCCTGCACTGTTTCACTAAGATAAGTGTGTGTGTGGGGGGGGCGGGGCAGGGGGGCAGGATGCCGTGGAGAGGGGTGTCGGAATTTTGTGCGCATTATGGCCCAGCTACACCTCTGGTTCAGTCATTACCATTTTGGTACTCTAACCTCACGTAAAAGGAAAGCGTGATAGCCACGATCCTTCCAATATGCATAATTACCATTTTACGAGAGTAGAACAGTATCCATGTATTCCACCTTGGTTATACACAAATGTTTTCCTTCAAAATTCTGGGTCTTCTTCAATAGCTTAAACTGAAACTGGACATGCACATTGCCCAGTTGGCACAAAATGGTGACTACACAAATCAATGTGTTCTTCTGGTACCAACAAGCAACTGATCAGGACTAGAATAATTGCTGAAGTGAATTAAAAAGACCAAATATATCAAAGGACTTCTCCCAATTGTAGGGGATATTGACAACACCGGAAAATTGATTTGTCTATTGTCTGATGGAGATCCATATATTTCCAACCGAGTAGCACTTTTTGCTCTTGCTGTAAGAAGAATTAGGCTACTTATGGTGTAATTATATGTTTTATTATTTGACAGGAAATTTTGTATCAGTGCTAATTAAGTTCTTTTTAGCTATATTGGTATATACGGGGTGTTTTTTATGTTGGTTTTAATATTACTATGTTTGTGTATGAGGAGACTGTGAACGTCTATGGCCAAGACAATAAACTTACTACTACTAAAAAGGTTGCCAGTCAACAAGAATGACATCTGTGTCATTCCTCTTACAATGTTCCGCATACAGGTCAACTCACAGAATGGAAACCCAAGACCCGTAACAAAACATGCATTGTGTCCATATCTCCCAGAACAATCTTCAATTCTAGAATATTTCTAGATGAAAGCTGAAGTTCTCAGAAATTACAATTCTGTGCCGAATTCTGAACTTCTCAGCCATAGATTTTCCCCTGCCCCCAATCAAGTCACAGCAGACTCATGGCGGCGCTATTGGGTTTTCAAGGCAAGAAACTTTAGAGCTGGTGGGTTGATTGGCCAACACCTGCCTCTGTGTAGCAACCCTGGATTTTGGGGGAGGTTTCCCATCCAAGTACTAACTAGGGGCAGCCCTGCTTAGCAAACAAGATGTGCTGAGCCTTGTGCTAGCCACATCAGGACCAGTCATGGAACAGCCCAAGAGAAATTCCCAGCTGTGGTTCTCTGAGCCTTTCTGGGTCCTTCTCACTCACCCTTCAGTTCTGTCAAGGTGTCTCCCAGCTGTTTAAGCACCAAGGACTTCTCTTCCAGCTCTTGCGGAGAGATAAGGCGGTGATTGTGGCTGTGATCTTTCTGGATCTTCTCCACAGCTTTCTCCAGGTCACTGCAGAGACACCATTGTGCAAGAGATCAGCGAGAGAGAAAAGAATGCAAGGCAGAGGGTAAGATCCCTCCTTGGAGAACACGGAAGGAGAGGAAGGGCAAAATAACATCTGTGAGCTTCAACATCTGGACAACTGTATCCTTCCCCCCACCACCACGCAAGCCTTTACTTGCTTCTGTATCTCCTCTCTCCAGCAAATCCACGATGCTTCTGCTAAATGAATGACCCTTATCACCGCACACAGTCTTGAAAATAGTCACTGTCCAGCAAGAATAGGAATGGTATGGTTACAGTCCAAGACAGATTTAGGCACACATGCCCATTGGCCTAACCACTTTAGTGATAGCTTAGGGCCGTGGTGGCGAACCTTTGGCACTCCAGATGTTATGGACTGCAATTCCCATCAGCCCCTTCCAGCATGGCCAATTGGCCATGCTGGAAGGGGCTGATGGGAATTGTAGTCCATAACATCTGGAGTGCCAAAGGTTCGCCACCACTGGCTTAGGGCCTGTGAACCTTCCTTGTGAAAACGGGGCGTCAGTACTAAGTTGAGCATCTCAAAAGAAACATTATGAGACACTTCTGGCTCAAAATGAATTAACCATCCACACATCCATCCACCTGCAATCTATTCTTCCATGGGAGACCTGCTGTGTCCTTTGCTGTACTCTTTAGGAGGGCTTCTGGAGTTTGAAATTTGTTTCTGTGTTGGATTCTTTGTGGACTGTACTGAGTTGGATCCAAAAGTTCTTTTCTGCTAACTGCGGATCCTTTTGCGGACACCAGATGGCTTCCCTCACTCTGCCTCACAGGCAGAGCTCTCCAATTCTGCTGGACCTGGAGCCCTTAAACCAAGGGAAGGGTTCACTATTATTAGCAGATCGTTGGACCCAATCCTGTTTTTGGTCTGGTGTCCAATCTTTTATTCTTGTAGTCATTTTATTCTACTGGATGCCTGTTGCTGCTGATTCTTATCATTACCATTTTTATTGTTGCTTTTAATACTGTAGTGTATTGTGAACTTTGACTGAAAGGAGCTGTACTGTAGATCTTTGCAAGATGGAAGGGCAAGGCACCCGCCTTTCGAACACACTCTCTGCGTGGGTTCTATGTTTGTATTGCTGAAGGTTTTCATGGCTGGAATCAACTGGCTGTTGTGGATTTTCTGGGCTGTATGGTCCAATAGTTTTTCCTCCTAATGTTTTGCCTGCATCTATCGCTGGAATCTTCAGAGATATATGTCACAGTAAGATGATATCTTGGAGAACATATCATACCATAACATGTCTCTAAAGATGACAATAGCAGGCAAAGCTTTAGGAGCAAAAACTACCAGACCATGGCCACACAGTCGGAAAACCTGCAAGCAGAGGCGGAGCTACCAGGGGATGTGTGCATTGCACCAGGAGCGCGCCTAGGAGGGACGGAAAATTGCCCCTCGCGCCCCCCCCCACACTTACCTTATTTCAGCCTGAAAGTGGAGGCCGGAAAAGCAGCCTATTCACTTGAGGCTGAAAATGGCCTGGTGGGAACTACACTTCCCAGGAGACCTTGCGAGCCCCAAGGTCTCCTGGGAAGTGTAGTTCCCATTAGACTGTTTTCAGCCCCAAGTGAACAAGCCGCTTTTTCCATCCTCCATTTTCAGACTGAACTAAGGTAAGTGTTTGTGTGGTGGGGGAGGGGGAGGGGCGGAAAATGCAGAGTTCGCAGCAGGCGCAGTACCGTCCAGCTATGCCTCTACCTACAACAGACAGATGGTTTGTTTGTATAAGTGGGAAAAAACAATTCTTCATCAGGACAAAAACTCAGACTGAATCCTTCAAGAGCAGAGAGGGCATTAGTGGAGTTACCAAAAACAGAAACCATAACAAAAAACCCAGTTGGCTTTAGTGACTTTAAAATTGACCGGATAAATGTAATTTCACTCATTACCAAGAGGAAACATTTTAGATGCAATAAAATTATTGTACTAGGGAACAATTAGGTTATTGAATGGCTGTGAAGAGAGGCGGCTCTTCACTTTAATTCTAAACCATGCCCAGAGTCTGCTGTGTATGGGAAATTGCCCAGCAAGACTGCCATAGTTGGATTTAATTTAAAAAAAAAGGATTTCTTTTACAAAATTAGGGGATTAGTTAAAAGGAAGCTAAAAAGTACTGTTAAGAGGATCGCAAATCCCATCAGGAAGCTTGATAGTTATTTAAAACCGTCACAATGCAAGCTTTAACAACATGTGTTCCACAGATTACGGTAGGGGGAGGCATTTCAAAAGGTTGCCAGCATGGTTAAACAACAATGGAAGGCTAGAAGACTTTCTGAGCAGCACAATCTTAAGGACATCAGTGGTTTAGGATTGCAGCCCACTCTGGCTGCAGCCTGGGAGCCCTAAGAACAGACCACACAGGATGACTCCCTGGGAGGGTGTGGGCTCGTTGGACAGAGGACAGTGGCGGCAGCATGCTGTGAAGAGCCGAGAGAGCCCTGGAGCAATGGCTCGGCAGGCTGTGGGCTGCCACGGAGTCAGAAGACATGGCAACAGCTGACTCATGGCAGGAATGAGGACTGCCGGAATCACCTGAGCCAGGCAAAAAGCCAGTGGAATGGGGACAGAGAATGCCTGGAGCCAGGGGAAGGAGGCAGAGGCATGTCGGAGAAACCAACTGAACAGGTGGGAGAGAAGAAACAGAAACAGAAGCAAAAGAAGCAAAAGAAGAAGAGCAGGAGCAGGAGCAGGAGTTTGTATATATACCCTGCCTTTCTCAACTAAGGCGTCTCAAAGCAGATTATAAACTTCTTTCCTTCCTCTCCCTAGAACAGACACCTTGTCAGGTAGATGGGGCTGAGAGAGTTCTGAGAGAACTGTGACTGGCTCAAGGTCACCCGGCAGGCTTCATATGGAGGGGTGGGGAAACAAACCTAGTTACCAGATTAGAGTCTGTCGCTCTTGTGGAGGTGTGGGAGGTCAAACCTGGTTCTCTTTAAGCATCACACCACGTGGAGACTTTTCAGATTGGGAAAATGGTGAAAGGGGAATGTTGGAGCCCCCCCTTTCATGTGCCTTACAGTTCTGGTCTGAATCGGGAACGCAGAAGAGCTTACAATTTGTGTCTGACTGTTTTTAATCTGACACAGAGTGTGGGACCTGGCTCGTGTCCCTTGTAATGTGTGAAGAGGAATGAGGATTCTGCCTGTTTTGCATGGGGTTGCAGCCCCCTTGAAGGACCAGGGATGCAAGCTGGGGGCAGAGGCGTAGCCCCTGCTCACCCTGGAACACCCCCGCTGTGCCCCCACAGGGGCGCACGCCTGGTGCGACCCCCCGCCCCCTTGGAACTATGCCTCTGGCTGGGGGTTCTGCTGCATCTGTCATTTCACACAGACTGTGGGGGCTCTTCCACAACATTTAATCCTGTTGGGTTGGTTTGCTGACTTCACCCTCCCTGAGAGAAGTGAGGCTCTGGCCAAAATTTGCCATGCTGTGCTTGCATCTAGATCAGACACCTTCAACTCATTCTCATTGCTTTGAAAGCTGTTTGGCAGCTCCAATTAGCGCCAAGTGCTGCAGAAGGCTGTTGACAGCTCTGTCCTACAGGAGCTCATCAGCTCAGAAAGAACTCTGAGAGCTGCTGATTCATTTCCAAGCAGAGTTCCAAGTGCTGGTGTTCACCTTTACAAGTCCTAAGTGGACTAGAATCAGACTCCTTTAAGAACTGGCCCTTCTCACATAGGCCTGCCTGACTTTAGATCTGCCATGGAGACCTTGTGTCATCCATCTCGAATGTCAGTAAGCAAGATGGCAGGGTCTTTTCAGTGCTGGCCGGTACACTGCAGAGGGAATGAGCTTGCTGTTTTCCTCCCCACTCTGTTCAAAGAGCAGTATGAGCATTTTTTCTCCTTCCCTTTCTCCTCAGACATGGTGGGCTCTGTTTGTCCCCTCCACTACTGGAGCAAGGTGGGTATGAGCCAAGGTCCTTTTCGCATCTTGGTCTACCTCTGCTTTCACCTTTATTTTGATTTTCTAGCAGAATGTATTTAGTAACCAAGTTGTAGCTATCAATTCTCTCCGACTTCAATAGTTCTACCCCCAGCTTCCTGTTTGTTAAGATATACAGGTCAAGCTCTTTGACTCATACTGATTTCAAAGGGGGCAAAAACAGCTTTGGGGGCTTCAACTCAACCAACTTCTTTTCCACTGCAAAATCCTCACTTTAACTGCTGGGTGATGAGCTCTTCCTCGTTGAGATAGCGTAGGCGCTCCTCCTCCACCAGGCTGCGCTGGCGCTGCAAGGGGTCTTCCTGCTTGCGCATGGTGTCCATCACCCGCACGCTGATCTCTGTTTCTGTCCGCCGTAGCATCGTCTTCACCGTCTCCTGGTTTTGCAGCTGAAAGCACAAAGCAGAAGTGGGGAGAGGAATGAGGCAGTGCATGGCAGAAAGAAAAGCAGCTCAAGGGCACCAAAATCTTAATGTATTAGGAAGGAAGGAAGGAAGGAAGGAAGGAAGGAAGGAAGGAAGGAAGGAAGGAAGGAAGGAAGGAAGGAAGGAAGGAAGGAAGGAAGGAAGGAAGGAAGGAAGGAAGGAAGGAAGGAAGGAAGGAAGGAAGGAAGGAAGGAAGGAAGGAAAAATGAGAGGGAAGAAAAGACAGATCAGAGAGACTGAAATAATTAACCTTTTTAAAAAAACCTATAGTTTAAATGCAGAGCACAGCTATGCTATTGAAAAGAAAGGGCTGCAGTCAGGTTTCTTCAGTGCACCTTAGTTTTCATGTCCTTTGTGGTCCATTTCACACAGGCACACATCTTTACCCAGTCAACCCAATTCAAGTGTGGAGAGAAGCAGATCTGCTGCCCTGGGAGCACAGGCTCCTTTGGCAAAGCAGAAAAGAGCTTAATGACTTGTCTAATGCCATGGAGAACCACATGCTCCCCAAGCCGGTGTGTCAAACGTCACGGCCGTATGTGTATGTGTGCAGCCTTCTGTTACTCCCACAAATTGCCACAGTTTGAGATTTGGTTCCCTGGAGATTAACTGGCATAAAAGCTTTCCATGCTACTAGCTGGCACATTAGAGAAAAATTTACAAGTACAAACACCTTTATTGGCATAAAATTAAAATAGACAAATAGAAAGATTTATAGGAAAAAATGGTAATAGTAACAATTAAAAATGATGTTATAAAAAAGATAAAACTAGTGTTTATATTATAATTTAGGATTTCTTAAATTTAGTAATCACATTTTTCATTCTTAAAATCTGTGAGAAGTATTGAGCAACCGGACTTGTAAGTTGAGGATCTCTGTTAGACAGGAAGAGAGCAAGTTGTTTCTTATTGCTTTGAGTTGGGTTGATCTGGGACACTGGGGCAATAGGTCTCTCCCATAAGCCCTTATAAAGTTGACAGTCAAAGAGTGCGTGGGAGATAGAGTCTGGCATTTCTCTCCCGCATGCACAGAGTCACATGGAGTATGGCACGCGGAGAAATCGCCCTGAAAGAACATAAGAACATAAGAACTAGCCTGCTGGATCAGACCAGAGTCCATCTAGTCCAGCACTCTGCTACTCGCAGTGGCCCACCAGGTGCCTTTGGGAGCTCACATGCAGGAGGTGAAAGCAATGGCCTTCTGCTGCTGCTGCTCCCGAGCACCTGGTCTGCTAAGGCATTTGCAATCTCAGATCAAGGCGAATCAAGATTGGTAGCCATAGATCGACTTCTCCATAAATCTGTCCAAGCCCTTTTTAAAGCTATCCAGGTTAGTGGCCATCACCACCTCCTGTGGCAGCATATTCCAAACACCAATCACACGTTGCGTGAAGAAGTGTTTCCTTTTATTAGTCCTAATTCTTCCCCCCAGCATTTTCAATGAATGCCCTCTGGTTCTAGTATTGTGAGAAAGAGAGAAAAATTTCTCTCTGTCAACATTTTCTACCCCATGCATAATTTTATAGACTTCAATCATATCCCCCCTCAGACGTCTTCTCTCCAAACTAAAGAGTCCCAAACGCTGAAGCCTCTCCTCATAAGGAAGGTGCTCCAGCCCCTCAATCATCCTCGTTGCCCTTCTCTGTACTTTTTCTATCTCTTCAATATCCTTTTTGAGATGTGGCGACCAGAACTGAACACAGTACTCCAAGTGCAGTCGCACCACGGCTTTATATAAGGGCATGACAATCCTTGCAGTTTTATTATCAACTCCTTTCCTAATTATCCCCAGCATAGAGTTTGCCTTTTTCACAGCTGCCATGCATTGAGTGGACATTCCCATGGAACTATCAACTAAGACGCCCAAATCCCTTTCCTGGTCTGTGACTGATAGCACTTTGACCCCTGTAGCGATGTTAATGTGAAGTTTGGATTTTTTTGCCCCTATGTGCATCACTTTACATTTTGCTACATTGAACTGCATTTGCCATTTCTGAGCCCACTCACCTAATTTATCAAGGTCCGCTTGGAGCTCTTCGCAATCCTTTGTGGTTCTCACCATCCTACATAATTTGGTATCATCTGCAAACTTGGCCACCACGCTACCTACCCCTACTTCCAGGTCATTTATGAATAGGTTAAAGAGCACTGGTCCCAATACGGATCCTTGGGGGACACCACTCCCTACATCTCTCCATTGTGAGAACTTCCCATTTATACCCACCCTTTGTTTCCTGTTCCTCAACCAGTTTTTAATCCATAGGAGGACTTCCCCTCTTATTCCTTCATTGCTGAGTTTTCTCAACAGTCTCTGGTGAGGAACTTTGTCAAAAGCCTTTTGGAAATCCAAGTAGACAATGTCCACTGGTTCCCCCTTATCCACATGCCTGTTTACACCCTCAAAGAACTCTAGTAAGTTTGTAAGACAGGACTTACCTCTGCAAAAGCCATGCTGACTCTTCCTCAGCAGGTCTTGCTTTTCTTTTTATAATTTTATCTTTTTATAATTTTATCTTTAATGATAGATTCTACTAATTTACCAGGAACAGATGTCAAACTGACTGGCCTGTAGTTTCCTGGGTCCCCCTAGACCCTTTCTTAAAGATTGGTGTGACATTGGCCATCTTCCAGTCTTCAGGGATGGAGCCTGATTTCAGGGATAAGTTGCATATTAATGTGAGAACATCAGCAATTTCATGCTTCAGCTCTTTAAGAACTCTTGGATGAATACAATCTGGGCCAGGGGATTTGGTAGCATTTAGTTTATCAATGGCTGCCAGAACTTCTTCCTTGTCTACCATTATCTTCGCTAGTTCCTCGGATTCACCTCCTAAGAAGCTTGGTT
Organism: Sphaerodactylus townsendi; assembly: GCF_021028975.2. Lineage (NCBI taxonomy): Eukaryota > Metazoa > Chordata > Lepidosauria > Squamata > Sphaerodactylidae > Sphaerodactylus > Sphaerodactylus townsendi. The sequence continues at coordinate 12,501,745 of NC_059439.1, read as the reverse complement.
CAGGTGCAGGAATTTTCCTCGCCTGCTCTTGGGTGAAGACAGATGCAAAGAATTCATTCAGCTTCTCTACCCAATCTCCCTGTCATCTTTTAGCACACCTTTTGTTCCTTCATCATCTAACAAGGGCCTACGCTTTAGCTGGCTTCCTGCTTTTTTGATGTATTTAAAGAACTGTTTGTTGCTGGTCTTGATGTTCTTCGCAGCCATGCGTTCCTCATAATCCTTTTTTGCCTCCCTTACAGCTAACTTGCTTCTCTTTTGCCACCATTTGTGTTCTCTCTGGTATTCTTCATCGGTTAAGTTGGACTTCCATTTTCTAAAAGACATCTTTTTTTTCCTAATAATTTCCTCAACCTCCCTTGTTAACCATGGTGGCTTTCTTTTGGACTGGGCACTGCCTTTCCTAACCTGTGGAACACTTTCCAGCTGAGCTTTTAACACTGTGTTTTTAAATAACCTCCAAGCATCTTGGACATTTTTGACTCTCTTGATTTTCCCTTTCAGATCTTTGAGAAATTTCCCTTTCTGAAGGCAAATGTAACTACATTAGTAGTTGTCACTTGTTCGCATGCAGAGATGCTGAATCTGACAGCATTGTGGTCGCTGTTCCCTATCGGCTCAACAACACTGACTTCCCGCACCAGGTCCTGGGTCCCACATAGAATTAGATCTAGGATCACCTCTCCCCTGGTTGGTTCTACAACCATCTGCTCTAAGCCACAGTCATTTAGCATATCCAGGAATGTTCTCTCCTTACTATGACCTGAACATGCATTTTTCCAGTTTATATGGGGATAGTTAAAATCGCCCATTACCACGACATTTTTGCTTTTGTTGGCCTCTCTAATTTCTTTTTCCATCTCCGAATCCTCTTGTGCGCTTTGGTCACGGGGGCGATAATATATTCCTAATGTTAAACTGTGCTGCACCCCTGGTATTGATATCCACAGTGCTTCCTGTAGAGGAATCAGCTCCTGCATTGTCTATTTTATGTGACACTATGCTCTCTTTGATGTAGAGGGCCACCCCACCCCCCAATACGCCCTGTCCTATCCTTCCTGTAGAACCTGTAACCTGGGATAATAGCATTCCACTGGTTCTCCTCATTCCACCATGTCTCTGTGATGCCCACTATATCAATGTCCTCCTTCAAAACTCTGTATTCCAGTTCCCCATTTTAGATCGAATGCTTCTACTATTAGCATAGAGACACTTGTATACACTGTCTCTGTCCTAACCTGGGATTTATGTGTTTTGCCCTCCAGCCTTTTGCTATGCTCCTCGCTTGTATGTGGTTGATTTAGAAAAACCTCCCTCTCTGTCTGCATCTCCATGGACTCTGTATTCCGAACCGAAGTCACCTCAGCTCCTGTCGGCTTTCCCCAGGATCAGTTTAAAAGCTGTTCTGCCACCTGTTTAATGTTGAGTGCCAGCAGCCTGGTTCCTCTTTGGTTAAGATGAAGCCCGTCCCTTTTGTACAGGCCTGCCTTATCCCAAAAGGTTCCCCAGTTCCTGACAAATCTGAAACCCTCTGCCTTACACCACCTTCTCATCCACGCATTGAGACCCTGTATCTCCGCTTGCCTAGCTTGCTCGTGGAACAGGTAGCATTTCTGAGAATGCCACCTTGGGGGTCCTGGATTTTAACCTGTTTCCTAGCAGCCTAAATTTAGCTTCCAGAACCTCCCGGCTACATTTCCCAATGTCATTGGTACCAATGTGGACCACCACTGCTGACTCCACCCCAGCACTGTCTAACAGCCTATCTAGACGAAGCGTGACATCCGCAACCTTCGCACCAGGCAGGCAAGTCACCATGCGGTCATCACGCCTGTCACAAACCCAACTCTCTATATTCCTGATGATCGAATCACCCACTACAAGGAGCCCCCCACCTCCCCGAGGGGTATCCTCAGTGCGAGAGGATATCTGACCACCAGCTAAGGAAGGGGTCCCATCTAAGGGAGCATCTTCCACCTCCTCAGACTGGCACCCTCTGTCACCCAGACTCTCATTCTCCATGACATCTGAAGAGATGTCACGTTGGGAGTGGGACCCGGCTGCTAGGTCCCTGAAAGCCTTGTTTGTTGCCCTGTTTGTTGCCCTCTCTGCCTCAGGAAAGGACAGATGATGGGAAAGTTCATGGGTGATTCAAGATCTGAAAGATCAGATGAATTGGGATTGTACTGAATGCCCAAGAATTGAGCGGAACAAATTCTTGGGTTGTGTGGAAATAATGTTGTAATTTCATGGTCTTGAATTCTTTGTACAATTGTCCTTAGAGAAAAATTTGTAAGTGTAGAACTGGGAGAAAGTTACTGTCCCTGTTCATGCTGGTGGAGGGTCAGGGACAATGAAGGTCTGATATGGAATGATGTCACAGAAGGAAGCCAAAAAGCCAAAACCTTTTTTTGGGGGGCGGGGGGGGGGTCTTTTCTATAACCCATGTCAGTGCGCAGGGGGGGGGATTTTTTTTAATTCCAAAAAGAACATTTAAAGCCCTTTGCAGGGCTGGCAACTGGGCTTTACATTTTAACCTCCCCTTTTAAAAGTACCTTGGCTGGTGCTCTGCTAGGTTTCCAGGGGGTTCTGCTGGGCTGGCAAAAGAGCCCCTCCCTTTGCTGGATTGCTCTGAAAGGAGCAATCTCCTGTTGCCTCTTTCCTGCCCTTTGGCTGGTTTCCAGGACAATAGGAGGGAGGGGGAGAAGCATCTTGAAGGAACAAACGAGACAGAGGGAGCTTTCCTATTTGGCCAATGGCAGCAATTCTTTTTGCATTGCCTTTTTGCTAGGCTGCTGCAATTCTAACGTGAATTGCAATAACCTATGGAAGTGGGGACAGAAAGTTAGAGTTAGAGAAAGTTAGAGGGGGAAGAAAGTTAGATTTCAGGTTAGGGATAACACACTGCTCTTTGGCCAATTACAGAAGGGTTGTTGGCGGGAGGGGCTTGGATTTCTTTTCAGTTTTTCTGTGTGTAAAAAGGAGATTTGGTTCCAGCAGATCCCAATCCAGACAGACTTTTCAGAGAGTCCATTGCTTGCCTTTAACTGCAGCTGGTGTTTTGATTGTGCTATATTTGGAGCCATGACTGACTGCATTAGATTCCTACTGCCTGCCTGCTACCCAGAGATGAAGACAGTGAATGGTTAGAAATAATAATTTATTTTTAAATAAATAAATGTACTTATTTTATTTTTTTAATGAAGTGTGCTTGTTGCCCCTTTTAGTCTTTGGCCTGTTGGCAGGTGGGGGGGGGGCACTCAAGACCTAGCAAGGATTCCTTTTTGGCCCTTAGAATTGGACCCGCCCCAACCCAAACTTCACAAATTCTGTGTGTTCTCTGGAAGAGAGACAGCAAAAGCTGTGCTGTAAAATTGTAAATCTTGAAAACAGACACCTCTGAGCCATTGGAGCAAAACATTTTCTTAACCATCCCCTTAATTGAAGTCAATGGTTGGAACTTTTTTCCCCTCTGGTGTGACATTGGCCCATTAAAGACTATGGGAATTTTTTGCAGGAGAATCATTTGGAGGTATGCTACAAATGTGGTGCCCCTACCTTGAAAAACAGCCCCTCCCCTCAAATCTCCCATAGCCATAATAAAGTTGGGTTTTTTGAATATCTAGGAAAAAAAGCTGGAAACCCCCCCCCCCCCCCATTTATCAGTATTCAGCTTTTTTCGGCTTTTCTGAACACTTTCAGGTCCAATAAAACCTGAATTCAAAAATAATGAAAAAATAGTGCTCATCCCTAGGGGAGATATATACACTCCTTCATTGCACATAGACAGCAAATTATGATTATTCCATGACTTGCTTTCCCCCTCTTTAATTGCATTCCAGATTTCTTGTCATGTTTAGGCCAACCACTGTCATTACTATAGTGATAGTCTAGATATTCTTTCTGAGTAAAGGATTTTTTTAAATACATGGACTAAAATTGAGTAGAGTATGTACACCTTGGAATTCTTCCAGTTGTCTAGGAAACAAACTGCGACTCTCTCTTTTTAAAAATTCGGAACAACAACAAATAACAGCACTAGACTCAACTAGGATGTCATTGCGACAGGGGCCAGGGCAAATGGTGAGCTCCGGAGCTGTGAGCATGCGTGCCCTGGGCCGGCTGGGCGGCTGAGCCCCACCCGGCCCTGTTCGCGTGATGTGCACAAAATGAAAAAGGGTGGAGCACGCTCCCTATACATTAGGCAGCACATGGTTGCTCCAGCCTCTTTCAACACCTGGAGCAAAACTGACCTACCTGCCTTCCCTAATTTTTAAGGGCTGGGAGGGCTGCTTTTCGTCACAGCCCTGGCAGTTTGGGCAGAGGAGCACATCCTTGTGGGGAGACCTCCTCGCGGTTGGGGGGCCTCCTTTAGAGGCTTGGGGTGGGGCGGGCTCATGGTGCATGCCACGGAGGCCTCTGCAATTCGAGCCTGACAGCCCAGCAGTTAGGGGGTCACAAAGGGTGGACACCCCGGTGGCCCTATACCTCTCTGTCCTCCCCACTAGGGATTGGGGTTGTTGCTGGGGTCAGCCAGGGGTGCTGACCCGCTGCTGATCGGATGTGCTCCTCTTGATGGCCCAGATTCTGCCTTAAGGATGTTGTAAAAATAAAGAGGGATGCGGCCCATTTACTTTCAAAGATGTGTCCTGTGATTATTCACCAGAAAAGCATCTGCACATCTGGACGCAATATACACAATATATTGTCAAAGGCTTTCATGGCTGGTTTCAATTGGCTGTGGTGGGTTTTCCGGGCTGTGGGGCTGTAGTCTGGTAGATCTTGTTCCTAACATTTTGCCTGCATCTGTGGCTGGCATCTTCAGAGGTGTATCACAGAGGGAAGTCTGTTACACAGTGTAACTGGACACAGCGTGTAACAGACTTCCCTCTGTGATACACCTCTGAAGATGCCAGCCACAGATGCAGGCGAAACATTAGTAACAAGATCTACCAGACCTCGGCCACACAGCCCCGAAAACCCACAACAACCAGTTTTCCTGGTGAAAACCACAGCAGGAATTTTCTGACTTAACACCTAGCAAATTTCTATCTGACCCAAAGGGTTGTTGATAATTTCATCCATTTGGACCCTTTCAAATTCCTATGTGAAATTTATTGCCTCAAAAAAAGACCAGTAGATCAAAACTTGTATTGGACAAAGTGGAGGACTAGAACCCTGGATGACCTGGGTTTGAATCTTCACTTCTACCATGGAAGCTTGCTGGGTAATTTTGGGTCTGCCGCAAATCATCAGCGTGGCCTACCTCACAGGGTTGTTGTTGTGAGAAAACCGCAGAAGGGAGAATGATTTTCTAAGTAATTTTGCATCCCAACCAGGGAGAAAAGAAGGATATAAATAAATGGGGAAAAATGAAGAGCAAGCGTTGAGTCTAGCAACACCTGAAAGACTAACAAGATTCCTAAGGAATGAGCTTTCGAGAGTCAAAGCTCTCGTCATCGGTTCTGTTTAGCAAATGAGTCATGCATATGTATGTTATATGATCTACACATCTAAATCAAGCTTTTTGTGTGCCTGAAAGACTATGGGTCTGAAACATGGCTTCTAGAGTCAAAAATAGCTCAGTACAGAACCTAACATGTCTGTTTAAAAATAAATCTTTAAATTAAAGTATGCCAAGGTGGGTGGGGTAGCTGGGTTGGTAAAACAACCAGTATGTGAAGGGAATGGCAGGGGGTTTTTTTTGGTGGCACTCAAGGGCAACTTAGAGCTGTTTTACGGAAAGGAAAAAGGGAACTGCTGCCAGGAATTCAAGAGCAGACCTTGTACAGATTTATGCCGGTGCACTGAACTATCAAAAAGAATATTCTGTACCTTTAAGGCGCAAATACTGTGAAACACAGTTTCCTTAAATAATGCTTAATAAAAACAAAGGTATTCCTGCCTTCACAATGATATTTTACTACAACTATAATTGTATACCCTTACAATGATATGTCTCAAACACAAACATTCTTTACATAAATATAAGTATACAGTAAATAAGGGGCTAGCTAACCCCCAGGTTAGGTTATGCCTTGAGAACACCTTTTATGGCCCCATAAACAGTAAGACTTTGTAATAAATTTTAAATGATTAATACAAAAGGATTTGTTTCTCTTTTTTTCAGCGTGGTGCCTCTCCTGTTAGGGATGATTGTATTTCTCAAATCCCAACAACCTGTTCCAAATGAGAGGACCATAAAACTAAACATATAAGGTGCTCTTGTGTATATTTATCACTTCTGTTGTAACAACCAGGGGTTGGGAGGCAGAAAACTTTATGGATAATTAATCCACATATCAGCGACCAGTAAAGTTAAGTAGTATATTTTCAATGATGTGGTCAAACTTCCTTACAGCAGCTCCCTGCCAGTCTCTTGCTCTGAATTCTGACATTGTTTGGCTCTGCAATTGTAAAAGCTTGCAGAGCCCAGCCCTAACCCAACGCACATTAAAGCATTCATCATCCGAGGCCTCAGGATTTCCAATGAAGCAATGCATTCCACATGTAATTGACAATGATGGAAAGAGGCGGTTCAGAGACCGGACATGGCAAGTTCTCCAGAGTTCAAAATCATCTTGGGACAGACAGGGGAGAGCCTTTGCCATCCCACCCTCTCACACCATTCACCACTTCCCAGCTTCCAACAAGCTGTCACCGTTAATTATCTCTGGAGCTAAACAACTCTGAGGAAACACAAGAGCCTCCCATGGTCAAGGATGGCGAAATCGAATCTCTGGCTCAGGATGCTCAGCTGCCATCTGGCTTTCTGTTCCAGTGCCAGATACTCCCTTCCTTGCTGAGCAGAGTTTCTCTTCTGGTGAGCATGGCTAGCAAGAAGAAAAGCCCACAGCGGTGAAGGAGCTGGAGGTACAAAGATAGTTTATTTGCCTGCTTTTCCCTGTACAGAGGAACCAAGTGCATGGCAAACATCTCAAGATCAGTGCTTGGATGCAATGTCAGTGGAAGGGTTCAGCCTCTGTGCCATTTTGTGGCCCTCCTGGGCAGCCAGTTGGCCACTGTGTGAAACAGGATTTTGCTCTAGCTAACCACTAGCCTGATCCAGCAGGGCTGTTTCCATACTCTTAAAAAAAGCCAGGAAGAAAGACTGGACTTAGGCCTCCTCTCCAGCTCAAATGGCAAGGAATTCTGGCCCATCTTATCCTCTCAAGGGTCATTGGGGAAGTAGGGGGTGGGAGATAGTGGTGAATTCCCTTTGTTTTGCAAGGGGATAGACTAGATGACCACTGGGGTCAATTCCAGCTCTATGTTTCTATGACCATACCGCCTGATTACCCATTTAGCCATGTCTACATTAAGATTGGAAATCTTCGAGAGCAGGGATCTCTCTTTTGTTTCTCTTACTCTGTACAACTAAATAAAATTATGGAGTCTAAACTGAAGTAAACAGAACAGGGAGGGGGCTGAGATCCAGCAGTGTCATGCCAAAATGTGGCAGCTCGTTCTCTGCATTGGCTAGTATACCCACAAGGACAGTAAAACCTTGTCTGGATTTCCCCTCATCCATATCTGCCTTGCAAAGCACATTTCTCACACCCTTCCTAAAGGGATTAATGCCTTGGATATCGTTCCCCTCTTCAGCCTTGGAATATCCACCCTACAAAGACGAATGTTAATATGTTTAGTCCATCAAGCTAAGCACTCAAAGCATTAGTTTAACAACTCAACACTTAAGGTCGATGTCTGTCTCTTCTCTTTCCCCGGAGAGGCAGGATTCTCCTTTATCCTGAGAGATTAAGGGCTACTCTGAATAACCCCGAGGGCCCATTTTTCTCTATAAGAGGCCCCCTGTCCCAATAGCTAGTGCTCAATATCTTTGGACACCTTTCTGTCTATTGATATTGTCCCCATCATGTTGATCTTTCTTCTACCAGAGCTAAGCATGGGTCCGTCAGCTCTGTCCATCAAACCCTTCCGCTCCAAGATCAGGTGACTATAACCCTTACTCCTCAAATTCCCTTCATTTATTCCAAACTTATCCCTTGAGCACTGCTTATATCCTAGGACTGTGTGTGTTCTGTTGCTTTGATTATTGTGTTCTTGTGTACCCCTATTATGCCTTAATGACATTGTTAAACTTTATTTTGCTCTCCTGAGGATTTCTTGCAAAAGCTGACCTTGATATACATAGGCAACAAAGTTCTTGAGCTTGCCCAACCTTTTGCTACAGCCATGAGTCTGCTCTTGTTAATCCCTTCACTCTAAAAGGGACAGACTTGCACCATTTTGGGTAACAGATGGGCTTTAAAAGAAGATTAAGCAGTTTGGAAGAGATGCTATCCATTCTACCACCACAGTTCCCTGCATATATGACCAGGCTGTTGGTTATAAAATTTACTTTTTGAAGAGGAAATCATAATCACAGTATCTATTAACCCCCCCTTCATTGACTAAGAAACTATTTCTAATTTGTGAGGTAAACAGTTTCTAACCTGTACCCTGTGCTTGCTGGGATTAAAATCCCATTTAAGAGCTGTGCCTAGATGATTCATATTTCGTGATAAGAGGAGCTGAATTCTGCAACCCATACATTACAACAGAAGGAAATTGGCATTTTTTTTATTTTGCATAATATAGTCAAGTCTTACTAGTATGGGTAAGGAGAAAGAACTAGGCAAGATTCCCTGGAAATCTTAAGTCTCCCATCTGTCGGGCTTCAGAGATGTCATCAGAGGCACCATCCACGCAACATCTTGTTAGAACCATACAGGCCAGAAACTTTGCTTTAAAAATGACAGCGGCTGTTCTGTGGACACTATCACACACTGCATTTTTGAGTTGGATTTATATCCCTCCCTTTCTCTCCTATAGGAGACTCAAAAGGGCTTACAAACTCCTTTCCCTTCCCCCACTCCACAACAAACATCCTGTGAGTTGGTGGGGCTGAGAGAGCTCAGAAGAACTGTGACTAGCCCAAGGTCACCCAGCTGGCATGAGTTGGAGTGTACAGGCTAATCTAAATCCCCTAGATAAGCCTCTACAACTCAGGTGGCAGAGCGGGGAATCAAACCCGGTTCTTCCTGATTAGAGTGTACCTGCTCTTAACCACTATGCCACTGCTGTTTTTAATGCACTCCTATAGAAAGAAGATACCACCTTTCTCCAGCCTCAGCTTGTGTGCATGCAAAGTGCTGTAAAGGTGCAGTCAACTTATGGGGACCCCCACCGGGTTAAAAAACAAAACAGAAAGGAGATGAAAAACATCAACCCAGAAGAACTAGGTAATCAGGAAGGTTGACAAAAGGCCTAAAAACAGAATGAACAGCAATGGGTTTTATATGATAAATTATCCGCAACTTTCATACTTTATAAATAGAAAAAAAATAATTAAAACCAAATGCATTTAGGCCACAAGGTTTTACTCAGGTGTCATAATTGTTAAAATACAATTGGAGTCTCCTTCTTTGGAGGTTTTTAAAGAGAGGCTGGATGGCCATCTGTCAGGAGTGCTTCGATTGTGTGTTCCAGCATTGCAGCGGGTTGGACTTGATGGCCCTTGTGGTCTCTTCCAACTCTATGATTCTATAAAGTAAAATATTCAGAATACAAAATACACCATTCCTGACCAAAGCTTTAAAACATACAAAGGAAGCAGCACCAGTTCATTATCCAGATGATCCCCCCTTCATAAATGGAACCCACTAGGACCTCTAAAAACCATTTTCCGGAATATTCACGGTCCATGTCAGCAAGATCAGAGTGACGTGGGGCTCCATAGAGTGTACATCCACATTCAGGGAGCAAACTCTGGGCCATGCAGGGTAAGGCTGCTTCAGCTTACCTGCATTTTTTTGAGTTGCTGCAGCTGGTTACGGAGGTCGCTAGCATTGTGCTGCAGGTCATGAAGATGCAGCTGCATGTGCAGGCGGGTGATGGCCGTGGGCTGCCCCGCTGGGGTACCAGTTGCAGATGGAGGTGGGGGGCCAGGCACAGGAGTCCCAACACCACTTCGGCTGGGGGCTGAAAGAAACACAAGAGCAGGTATCCAATGACAACATGATTATGAAAGGTCATCCAGTCTAAAACTTTCCAGGCTTTGCTGTCTGAACTTCCAGAGAAAAGGCTGCTGGGTTTTTGCACAAAGGTAAGCCAGTCTGCATGCACAGAGAACTGCAGCCAACTGGGTTTTTTGGTTTTTATCAGTCTTTTTCTACTCAAGAAGTGAGTACCCTGTACTGGTCTCATTACTGGCTCCCATCTCCAACAGGAACATAAGAGCAACTGTACTAGATCAGATTCATGGTCTTTCTAGTCCAGGGGTCCCTAACCCCTGGAGAGCCAGCATGGTGTAGTGGTTAAGAGGAGATGGATCTAATTTGGAGCACAGGGTTTGATTCCCCACTCCTCCACCTGAGTGGCAGAGGCTTATCTGGTGAACCAGATGTGTTTCTGCACTCCTACATTCCTGCTGGGTGACCTTGGGCTAGTCACAGTTCTTCGGAACTCTCTCAGCCCCACCTGCCTCACAAGGTGTCTGCTGTGAAGAGAGGAAGAGGTGTCTGTTGTGGGGAGAGGAAGGGAAAGGAGCTTGTAGGCCACTTTGAGTCTCCTTACAGGGGTATAAATCCAAACTTCTTCCTCTTCTAATTGTTTTACATCTGTGGGCACCTTTGAAATTATAACACAGGGGGTTGGGTTCAATGACAAAATGACTGTCACAAGAGGTAGGGACTGAGGTTGCATATAATTCTCATAATAAGTCTTCAACATGTCAAGCAGGAGCTCTGCTTAATAGGATGCCTTTTAAAATGAACATGAAGCTTAAAAATATTTTACTGCATATACACAGCTTACCTTCAGTCATACAGTGAAGTCCCTTGTGCTATGGTGGCTGCTACTGCCAAAGCAACTTTTGTAAAAAAAATCTGTGCAATCAATTGGGTCTTCAACAGTCAAACAAAAGTCCTGGTGGGCAAAAGTGTCACCTGGCCCTGCCCGCTTGCTAAAAACACTCATCGGGCAGCAGGAAAGGTGACAGTGTGCCCCAGGGGCATATCTACAATAAATAGCACTGAGGCAGGCATGCTGGGGCACTTGGCACATGCCCCAAGGAACTCAGGGGATGGCGAGAGTTCAGGCACAGGCCTGAGGGTGAAGTTGGGCATGGGGTGGGGGTGGGCAGTGGCTGTCCTCTGGATCAGGTCAAGGTAGACAAGAGTGGTCAAGAGGTGAAGGGTAGCAGGGCAGCAGCAGCTGGGGCACCCCATCCAGTACCCACCTACTCTTGAGTTGCTCTCTTACCCCTCCCCAAATCCTGAACTTCTCAAGCCCCACCCCCAAATCTCCAGGAATTTTCCAACCCACAACTGGCCACCCTCTCCTTCCGCTCTCTGAGTCCTGCTTATGGAACTACTGTATATTACAAAACCCTCCAAGTTACAGATCACACCTCTTCCAAATTCTACTGCATCATGCCTAGGGACTTAATTAGTAGAAGTAGCGGGATGCACAGATTCGCAGCTCGCAGATCAACATGAAACCTGCCGTCATCACTCCCTATCATGCTGCATATGAACCAGTTTCACACATGCCTGCCTTTCAGTCGAGGACATGCCCAATTAACAATTAGAGGCCCAAAGTGTGAATGAACTGCCACTCTTGAAAAGAACCGCATGCGATATAAGATTGCAAGAAACCCAGTGGCAGGTCCATAATTTCCATAATCAGGAAGCAGTAAAGGAAGGATGGACAAGAGGACATTGCAAAATTCCCTCTTTTCAACACTCCTCTGTTGAGCTAAAAATGTTTGGTTATAGCAAATTTGGATCAAGTGCTTCTGATGCTGTCTGTTGCTCCCCGGGACCTTTGCCTACCTTCCTCTTGTGCCAGCTATAATATACCAGCTTGGGAAGGGAGAGGGTAAGCAACAGAAATGGTGGGTTAGGAGCAGTGGTGGGATTCAGCCGGTTTGCATCCGTTTGGCACAACTGGCAGCTAATTTTTTGCTGACTTTGCCAAATCGGCTGAATTCCACCACCCCAGGGGAAGGGGAGAGGGGGCGCTTTCAAAGTCCCAAAGCAGCCGGTCACCTTGCTGCCAGGCTGCTCCAGGGCTCTAAAAGCCCCCTCTGCTGAGGGGAGTGTGTGGTACAGGGGTGGGGGTACCAGTAGATAAATTAATAGAATCCCACCACTGGTTAGGAGGACCAAAAACACAATCCTAAGGTAGCAGGTCTTTCTGCTTTCTTGTTATTGGAAGAAAACTGCATACCCACTCTTGGGCTCTCAATTTCCTGTTCAAAGCTAATGTGTACAGGTGTCAAGTTCTTAATAAATATGAAATTTCCTTAAGAAAATACTAAACTTGTGACATGGGATCTGATAACATTCTCTCTGTTCTAGTAACAATCTGTATCCACATTCTGCTCTGTCACCTTCTCTTCTGCAGATCTAGGTCAATTCCCCACTTCAAAAATGGATCCCGATTCAAACTGGTTTGAAAAGAATCGGAGCTTTTGAGCATGGATTCATGCTCCCCACTGCAGCTTCTACCCCCTTGCTCTAGAACCATGGCAGCCATGCAGGATTCCCCACTGCCAGCTGATCAAACGCGCAATCCGCTCAGGGGCTATCCTGATTGGCTGCTGCGTTGTGCTGGGGTGGGATTTTTAAAAATCTTTGAATCTTTGGATCCATATCTCCGCGAGCAGGTGCAGAACGGCTACATAGGGACGGGCGATTAGAACAAAGCCCAGCTTCCACGTGCCTTCGTGTGTAATCATTTAAGACAGTGAATGCAAGGTAGACACAAGCATACACTTCCCCATTTCATTAAAACAACTTGTCCCCAGCTGGAGTTGAACCAGCAACCTTTTGCCCAGCAGCCGAACACTCATTTGACTACACTATAGAGGCACTGCTGGCTTAAGGCTGGGGAAAATGCTACTTAACTCTCCCTGTGTTGCTGTGTATTTCATTAAAACAACATTTCCCCGGCTGGACTTGAACCAGCAACCTTTTGCCCAGCAGCCAAACACTTAATCAACTGTGCCATAGAGGTACTGCTGGCTTAAGTCTGGGAAAAAATGCTACTTAAGTCTCCCTGCATGATTGGAAACAGGGAAATGTAGCCACGTGGATTCGTTTTAAAGTAAATGCAAGGTTTACTGCTGCCTTGCTGTGTATTTCTTCAGTGAGGGAACTGGCCCCACGTCACTTCAGATCGACGTGGATCTTTGTTCCGAGAAATTTTTTTTTAAAAGGCTGGCGCGACACACTGGCTACCGCTACACAGTCCGGGCCATATGGCTTGATTGGATGGGAGTGCTCCCACGCCCACTGCGAAGGGCGGGAGTTTAAATCTGATCTTCACTTCCCAACTTCCCCACCACTCCAGATTGGCCGCATGTTTTTTCAAAAGGTCTACTTTCTTCCAGGTTCTGAAATAACACAGGGGGGGGGGGGGGGCGGCAGAACCTGGATGACTGCGTGTTCGGTGCTGGTGCAGTGGGTAACTCTGCTGGAAACCTGGATATTTGGAGTGATGAGCACGCATTTAAATGTGAGTGGGGAATCAACCCTAGACGAGTCTAATATATACTTTTTCTATTGTTGTCACATATTAAAATTTGTTCCTGTTTAATGTATGGGTTTCCATCATAGCAACATACAAAATTTTGCTATGCTGCTTGTTTTGTTCTGGCATTCTATTTAATCTCCAGCACCTCTCCTACACTATCTATGCTGTTGTCAGCATGTTCATAATAAGTCCAGATTTGGAAAGATACCCCCAAAGAATCTGCTTCCTGTCATTCTGAAGTCTGTGGGCGATTATATGCAAGGTGACCGGTGCACAATGGGGGCGAATGTTTGTCACAACAAGATTTTTTGTACGGATCTATTTTCTGGAGCCCTGCTTTCACTTTCTATTCTCTCTGTGGCAAGTGAGACCACTTCTTGTGCAACTTCTAATTTGTCTCGCTGCCAGAGCAGGAAGATTTGCAACAGAGCACAACTTTGTCCCTTCCCTCCACCCACGGCCAGCTTGCACTGCCATCCACACCTTGCCCCCTTGCTTACACACTTCTGTGTTGCCAGTTCCCTTTCTGCTTCCCTAAATTCTCACATTGCTATATCAATATTTCAATATAATAATAACAACAGAGTTGACTTTTACAAAGAACAATACAAACAGGGACTCTTTTTGGTTCCACTTCACCTCCCCTGCTCTATTTCCATCCTCTGCAATGATTGGGAGGGCTTTTTAAAACTTTATTTGCAACAAGCTTCTATCTTAAAACAAGCCTTTCTCTTGTCTTCTCTTGCAGCAGTAGCAGCAAGCAAGAGAGAAAGAGAAAGAGAGAGTGGAGGGGAACAGAGGGGAAGAGAATATCAGCTCTAGCCTTGGGACTACTGATGAGATCTGTGCCTTTAAGGCTGTTGGTGGGTGGAGTTAAGAGCACCGGGAGAAACAGAGGTCCAATATAGTTCAGCAGACCAACTGTACTGCAGGCTGTGGGCTGCTTCCTCACATGTAAACAGAGAAACGCGAAGAGACCCCAGTACAAGTCCACTGTGCAGCGAAGAGCTCTAGATAAGTGGATGTTGATGCTAGATGCTCACTTACGTGCTGATGGAGGTGTCCCTCCGTTGGTTCCTTCTGTCCTCTCACTGCAAGAAAATTCCAGGGATTAGATAGCTTGGCATATCATTCATGCACGACAGTTCCCTTAAACTACTAAGTTTACAGTGTGCACCACCAGCCAGGGCAGACCTCACCCATGTGTCAGAAGGAAACACCAAGGGGCATGTGTTACTCTGGTGTTTCTATTGCTAGGTTTGTTCTAACACTCTGCATACAAACCCTGAACCTCAAAGCTGTTTCTCACTGGTGGTAACCAGCATGGATGCTAAGCGCCAAAGTTGTAGGGAGCGGTACTTTATTTTATACTTCCAGATGTTATGGGACTACATTGGCTTCATTCAGCCCCTGCCAGCATGGTCAATTGGCCATGCTGGCAGGGGCTGATGGGAATTGTAGTCCATAACATCTGGAGTGCCAAAGGTTCACCACCACTGTTATCTCCTCCACCCAAAAAATGGCATGCTCCTTTTTTTGGTCACAATGCAGAAGAAAGCTTTCTGGGTTCCCAAGACATCCTCAGGACATCTTATTTCAGCACAAGCCATCTTATTTTGTAGATGCTAAAAGGTGGACTTTTTGCCCCCCCAAAGTGGTCTGCAAGACACCTTCAGCCTGGCTGTGTAATGCTCAGGAGGCGTCTCTTACTCTTTCCTCAACCGAATCGCTTTGGATCTCCCGCCAGTTTCACCTCCTTCACAGGCTTCCACCCAACAATATTAGGTATTTCCTTATATCTCTTCTCTCCTGTAAGAAGACTCAAGGTGGCTTACAAACTCTTTCCCCTTCCTCTCCCCACAACAGACACCTTGTGAGGTAGGTGGGGCTGAGAGAGTTCCGAAGAACTGTGATGAACCCAAGGTCACCCAGCAGGAATGTAGGAGTGGGGAAACACATCTGGTTCACCAGATAAGCCTCTGCCACTCAGGTGGAGGAGTGGGGAATCAAACCCTGTGCTCCAAATTAGAATCCACCTGCTCTTAACTGCTACACCTCACAAATGGAGGTAGGGAGAATCCCCTCAACAGCACACAAAATGTTGTGCGTTAGCTGAGGCGGAAACTGACCAGAGATCCTAATGGTCACGTGGCAAAAATACTATTTTCTCCTCTGATGCCTGTCCTGTCCAGACCCAAAAAATGAGAGGTGGCTTTTTTAAAACATCCCCCAGACATTTCTGCTGTCTGAACAAAAAAAAGAGTTGCCTCTATTTAAAACGTCCCCCAGACGTTTTATTTGTGCTGTGCAGAATGGACCATAGAGTCTCTAATATAATGCAGAAAATCCACAAGCAAGCCAGTTTATGGTATTGTCATTGGCTTCGAATAAATCCTAGGAGGCTTGTGGTGTCTATGGGAAAAGTCTATATTCATTATGAAATGTAATATCCAATGTGTCCAAACTGTATAGACTGGGCTCCCATTCAACTTACTTTCAACAGGACTCAAATATCCTCTCAGTAAACTACTTGTTTACCCAGGGTAGCTTGTCCTTCTGTCTCAAGATATGAGATTTTTTGTGGGCTTGGGTGGAATTGTCAAATTGGCAACGTTTAGCCACTGCATCAGCTCTGTTTTGTACCATCTATACAGTCTCACCAGGCGACGCGCCTATCTGCAGACAATCCCTCCATTACTACCAACCCCACTGAAAGAGCAGAAGGAAACCCAATGCCCTTGCAACCTCTTACCTGGGGGTTTCTGCATCAGAACTTCGCATCAATGCACTCTGCACCAATCCTGTCAGACTGGCGATCTGTTTCTCCATCGCTTCCATTCGTTCTCTTAATGAACAAAAAGAGGAACTTGGTCAGATATCGGGTGGGCATGTGCATTTCTCTGTCTTTACCATCTCTGCTAAGCAATCTGGCATGGTGGCTAGCAAGGACGTAGGTAAGGGTTTTTTCCCCTCGGGTTCAACCCCCCCCCTTGCATATCCGAAGCTCCACCCTCTGTTTGTGGGGGTTTAAAGCCGCTTTTTTTTGGTTTTTTTGGCCCTGCAGGGGGGTGTGAGTTTTTGTGGCTTAAGACCAGGGACTCTGCAAGTTTAGGAATTAGGACACCCCATCAGCCTCTGTCAGCATGGCCAATTGGCAATTCTGGTAGGGGCTGATGGGAATTGTAGTTCCTGAACATCTGGAGAGCCGCAGGTTCCCTTCCCCTGTGCTAGCAGCACCAAACTTTCAGGGATTGTTTGGGAGATTCTCCTGATGATACTACCCAGGTGATACTACCCACTGGGGCCAGGGCCGGGACGAAGAAGAAGAAGAAGAAGAAGAAGAAGAAGAAGAAGAAGAAGAAGAAGAAGAAGAAGAAGAAGAAGAAGAAGAAGAAGAAGAAGAAGAAGAAGAAGAAGCAGAAGAAGAAGAAGAAGAAGAAGAAGCAGAAGAAGAAGAAGAAGAAGAAGAAGAGTTTGGATTTATATCCCCCCTTTCTCTCCTGCAGGAGACTCAAAGGGGCTTACAATCTCCTTGCCCTTCCCCCCTCACAACAAACACCCTGTGAGGTAGGTGGGGCTGAGAGAGCTCCGAGAAGCTGTGACTAGCCCAAGGTCACCCAGCTGGCATGTGTGGGAGTGCACAGGCTAATCTGAATTCCCCAGAGAAGCCTCCACAGCTCAGGCGGCAGAGCTGGGAATCAAACCCGGTTCCTCCAGATTAGATACACGAGCTCTTAACCTGCTACGCCACTGCTGCTCATAGAGAGGTATGGCCATGCCCCAGGGACGCGTGGGGGTGTGGCCTCGCCCCGAACTCCCCCATAAAAAAATCTATACCTACGCCCTGGTGGCTAGGCAGAGATCAACCGGGGGTGGGGGGAGCATGTTTTTGACAAGCCCAGATTGGGAACAGGGAGGTTACTCAAGGAGTAATCACAGCAAAAATAAGATCTCTGGATGTGAATTGGGATATGGAACTTGACAACATTTTCATAAAAATGAAGCTCCAGGACTGAGGGGCAAACACTGACAACATCTTCTCCTACGATCTCATCACCTAGACTCAGATAAATAACTTGCATGCTTAGACTGAAATTACACATTATGGGGTGATACTACATATGGGGTGATACTATATCACCATGTAAAACCCATGTTAAGAATGGGATGAGCCAGAAAGAGGTGGAGACTGAAAGAAGCAGAAGGCTTTAGACTCATGAAGTTAGCGGAAGCAAGGTTACCAGGCTGGACCTTGATAGATTATTATAAGCTCTTAACACCTTGTTTAAGGTAAATGCAATGTTATTGGAAATGAATGGGAAGGGAGATGTTTATTTTTGTTATCTTGTAAATGTTAGAATTTATTGTTTCAGGGCTTTGTGTGTGTAATTGGTGAGAGTTCTTTGGGGACCTTCATCATCTCAAATCCAGCACACCAAGCATCTGGAGTCTTCATGAGCCACTTACTTGCAGGAAGAAATGGACTTGGCATTATCAGACTGTAATTAGAGGGACATGAAATGAAACTTAAACAGGACCTTGAACTGTTATGTTAAATGTTAATACTTGATGCGTGCTATATTTTGTTTAAAAATTTAGTTGCAAAACTTCTTCCCAGCTCTGCCCTACTGAACCCATAAGCTGAGGTTACAACTGCAAACATCATAGAGTAGAAGAAGAAGAGTTTTGGATTCATATCCCCCCTTTCTCTCCTGCAGGAGACTCAAAGGGGCTTACAATCTCCTTGCCCTTCCCCCCTCACAACAAACACCCTGTGAGTTAGGTGGGGCTGAGAGAGCTCAGAAGAACTGTGACTAGCCCAAGGTCACCCAGCTGGCATGTGTGGGAGTGCACAGGCTAATCTGAATTCCCCAGATAAGCCTCCACAGCTCAGGCGGCAGAGCTGGGAATCAAATCCGGTTCCTCCAGATTAGATACACGAGCTCTTAACCTCCTAAGCCACTGCTGCTCCTATTTCTCCCTGCTTGTCACACCAAGTCTCCACAGAGAAGAGGTCCCCAAATTGGTGCCCAGGGGCATCACAGCGCCTGCTGACACCTTTTCAGGAGTCCACTAAGTGTCTTTTTAGAAACTGGGTGGAGCCAGTTTCTGACTGGTTATTGGAGATTTGATTGGCTGTGCCGATTTTTAAAAAAAATGTTGCTTCAGCAACAGCTGCCACTACAGCACAAGGATCTGCACTTTGTTACTGAAGTTAAGCTATGGGAATCACTTTGTGGCAGGCCTTGCTTCGCCCAACACGCCATGCCAGAATTCCAAATGCAGGCGCAGGCTGAAAATCTTGGGACCTTGGCCTCTAACTCCAGGTTATATTTTTTTCCTGTATTCTCCCAGGTCTGCACAATTAGACGTGTATTCCCCCTCCCCCCCCCTTTTTTACTAGGAACTTAATTCCCAGTGGCTAAATTATGGTACATGGTAAGAGGGGGCTTTAACTTCCCCATACTGTTTTCTTGAATTAAAATAGCCCCAAATTTCCCCTTTGGGAAAACATACATGCAGCCCATCAGTACATGTTGCTTCCTCAGTGGGTCAAATACCCACCCCCTTGGGCCATGTCAGTTTGGAAAAATTCTGCTAATGGGGGGAGTAGAGTATGAAGGTCCTAATCCAAATCAACTCATTTGTGCTAGGGAATGAAACTCCCATCATGGAATTCACAATGGAATGCACAATGCTGTGAACCCAAGAAGGATGTGAGGAAAAAATAAATGTGAAATTGGGTAAAATGTAGTTGTGGGGAAAAAAATGATGTTACTTGTAGAGATGATGTGGAAATGTTGACACAGTGATTTCACATCTGTAGTTTTTCAAGAACATGTTACCATGGAGTCACCCCACGTGACTCCTTAAAAGATGTCCATGTGATCCCTCATAAGATATAATTTGGACTCCAATGATTTTTTATGATTTTTTAAAAATTCCACCCCACTTCCAAGGAGCTATAGATAGTCTATGTAATTCTCCCCTCCTCCATTTTGTCCTCACAACAGTGTGTCACATAGTTAAGCTGAGAAAGCATGATTGGCTCAAGGTCAACTGACAACATTTATGGATGAGTGGAGATTTGAATGTGTGTCTCTCTGGTCCTAGTCCGACACTTCACCACACTGGATCCAAGACACTCGAGCGGGGGGTGGGGTGGTGGGAAATAAGTTGTCTCTTAAGAATAAGAGGAAAAGCTGTGGTGCCCTATAGGTGTCAATGACTATTATGCCAATAAAATGTAGTCATTATGTCAAGGCTGTTTCTGACGATCTTAAGCAAGGCGCCAACCTTTTTCCTTCTGAGAGCCATAACCTTTGAAAACCTCAGAAAGGAGAAGGGGAAAAAAGAAGGAAACAAAACAAAACAGTTATAATGTCATCCAGTACAAAATTTTGTTGCCTCCTCTTTCCCGACAATGTCCACCCCAAAGGCCCTCTTCAGCTATCCTTCCCTGACGGTTCTGTAGGAGAAATTTCTCTCATCCAAGTTCTAGTACATTAATTTTTGACACATCCAAGTTTGCCTTTCTTTTGACCTCTTGGGCTTCTTTTGACTCTCCTCCACCTGTTCTCTCTCTCTCTCTCTCCCTCCCTCCCTCTCCCTCCCTCCCTCCCTGTTTCTCTGCCTTTCTGTTCCTAATCATTCCTTCCTCTTTATCTTTTTGTTATCCTAATGAGGTCTGCTCCAATCATTCCCCCTGACAATTCCACTGACAGCAAGAGCCATCCTTCCTGGGGAGATGTAGACACAGAAACACTGAACACAAAATTAGGTGAAAATTTATCCTGCCATCTAATTTGCCTGAATACATCTTCTTGTATCTAAAGAACAGGGAAAGGAGTCTCCCCCATGTTTCCATTGGTGAGAGGGGGAATGGATGAGGCACATTGGAGCAATACACCATTGGTCCAACAGCTCAGCGAAAAGATGTCAGCTAAAGAATATTAAGCAGCTATTAAGAGAGAAGATCAGGGCTAAGAATGTGGGGCTGTGTGCTGTTGGGGATACAGATGGACAGCAAGGCTTCAAAGAGGCAACAGAGTAAGGATGCTTGAGCAGTGAACTAGCTGAACAGCAAGCTGAGGGGAAAAGGGCATAAAAGAAAGATTTATAACAAAGGATGGCTGGGGAAAAGGGACGTCTTAGACCCGTTCTGCACATGCAGAAAAATGTACTCTCAATCCACTTTCAATGCACTTTGCAGCTGGATTTTACCATGCGGAATAGCAAAATCCACTTGCAAACAATTGTGAAAATGGACTGAAAGTGCATTATTCTGCATGTGCGGAAGGGGCCTTACAGAGCCTAGGAACTGGTGGTCTTAACAGTAAGGGGTAGACAGGGAGCTTTAGAAGCTGAGGGAAATGGAGCAAAAGATGAAGAAAACAAGGAAGCCACACAGCGCACTGATATGTGTGTGTTGAGCTTCCCATATTAAGAGAATGAATACCATTAAGTCACATATGCTAAATTAACCAAACTTTAATAAACTGCAAACAGTCAGTAAAACCATACGTCCCTGCACGGCCTCTTCGATCAGGAGAGGCCAATCTACTGGTGGTCCCTGGCCCCTCGGCGATACGGCTGGCCTCCACACGGGCCAGAGCATTTACGGCTCTGGCCCCGGCCTGGTGGAATGCTCTCCCTCCAGCTGTCTGGGCCCTGCGGGACCTCGCTGAGTTCCGCAGGGCCTGTAAGACGGAGTTGTTCCGCCGGGCCTTTGGAGGAACCAGCCGTTGAAAGTTCCTCCCCTTCTTGGCCTTCCTGGACATCTAGGCCAACTGTCAGTCCTAGGATCACTCGCCCATTCCTCCCTTTTGGAGGGGGAGGGAATTTCTAGAATTGGAACGTTGGACGCCACTGCTCCCCCCTTTTGAGGGAGGGGTGGGGGTTATAGTAGTAGACTGCTGAACGCCATTTATTTTATTGTAACTTATTATATTTATTAGACATGTTTTATGGTTTCGCTGCTTTTAAATGTTTTAATTGATTATGTTGTTCTTTTGTGTTGTACACCGCCCAGAGCCCTTCGGGGATGGGGCGGTATAAAAATCTAATAAATAAATAAATAAATAAATAAATAAATAAATAAATAAATAAATAAATAAATAAATAAATAAATAAATAAATAAATAAATAAATAAATAGGGCTTCCTCAGGGGTACAAACTGTTAAGTTACAAAGTTCTTTCCTAGATTTATAACTCACAGGTTCAGAGTGGTTTCCAGTATATCAATAAAACATAATGACACCTTAAACACCCAGCCAACATGGGTCAACTATAATAAAGCAAAAAGAATCTAAAAACATCCGGGCTCCCCTAGTCCACAGGACAAAAGAGAGGGGAAGGGAGGCCAGATGTAGGGGTGAGCCAGCGAACCCAGCAGAGCTTCAGAAAGAGCACAGGAATGCCTGCGCCATCTGTTGCCTTCTGGGCGCACACGCTCACCTGTCACAAGACCCCCATGACTCACAGGTCACAAGATGTCCTGGACAAAGGGACAAAAGGTACATACCCCCAGCTATGGATTAGGCCCAGACAGGAACGTTTCCTCCCGCACGTACGCAGCCCCTATGATTCATGTATTGTACAATCATTCTCCCGCTCTCCCGCCTTCCCAAAAACTCTAATAAAAGGTGCCAGGGACACCAGCTCGGCAGAGTAGCCAGATCCACGGATCACACTATATCGCCACTGGCTTCTCTCCACCGGATGATATCGCTGCGTCTCGTCTGTTCCATGCGTTGCCCTTAACGACTTCAGCCAGCAAAGATGGATCATGTTTGTTGTGGCCCTCAACTTTAAACCTGGTGCAACAGCTCTGTTTTGTAGCCCCTACAGAAGTGAGACAGATCCCAAAGGACCCTGATCTCACTGGATGGAGTGTTCCATGAGGCTGGGATGAGAAGACTCTTGTCATAGAGGACAGATGGACATTTTGGGCTAGGGATCACCAGAAGGCTGTTGTTCATAGAGTGTCATGCTCTTTGGGAACATATCAGGCAAGGCATGTGGATAAGGGGGAACAAGTAGACAATGTCCAACAGGCTTTTGACAAAGTTCCTCACCAGAGACTATTGAGAAAACTCAGCATTCAAGGAATAAGAAGGGAAATTCCTCCTATGGATTCAAAACTGGTTGAGGAACAGGAAGCAAAGGGTGGATGTAAATAGGAAGTTCTCACAATGGAGAGATGTAGGGAGTGGTGTTTCCCAAGGATCCATTTTGGGACCAGTGCTCTTTAACCTATTCATAAATGACCTGGAAGTAGGGGTGGGTAGCGTGGTGGCCAAGTTTGCAGATGATACCAAATTCTGTAGGGTGGTGAGAACCACAAAGGATTGCGAAGAGCTCCAAGTGGACCTTGATAAATTAGGTGAGTGGGCTAAGAAATGGCAAATGCAGTTCAGTGTAACAAAATGTAAAGTGATGCACATAAGGGCAAAAAATCCAAACTTCACATACACACTACAGGGGTCAGTGCTGTCAGTCACAGACCAGGAAAGGGATTTAGGCATCTTAGTTGATAGTTCCATGGGAATGTCAACTCAATGCAAGGCAGCTGTGAAAAAGGCAAACTCTGGGGATAATTAGGAAAGGAATTGATAATAAAAATGCAAAGATTGTCATGCCCTTATATAAAGCAGTGATGCAACCTTGGAGTACTTGGAACTGAACGCTTGGAGTACTGTGTTCAGTTCTGGTCACCACATCTCAAAAAGGATATCGAAGAGACAGAAAAAGTGCAGAGAAGGGCAACGAGGATGATTGAAGGATTGCAATACCTTCCTTATGAGGAGAGGCTGCAGCGTTTGGGACTCTCTAGTTTGGAGAGGAGACCTCTGAGGGGGGATATGATTGAAGTCTCTCTTTCTCACAATACTAAAACCAGGGGGCATACATTGAAAATGCTTGGGGGGGGGGAGAATTAGGACTAATTAAAGGAAACATTTCTTCACACAATGCGTGACTGGTGTTTGGAATATGCTGCCACAGGAGGTGGTGATGGCCACTAGCCTGGATAGTTTTAAAAGGGGCTTGGACAGATTTATGGAGAAGTCGATCTATGGCTACCAATCTTGATACTCCTTGATCTCAGATTGCAAATGCCTTAGCAGAACAGGTGCTCAGGAGCAGCAACAGCAGAAGGCCATGGCTTTCACATCCTGCACGTGAGCTCCCACAGGCATCTGGGGGGCCACTGCGAGTAGCAGAGTGCTGGACTAGATGAACTCTGGTCTGATCCAGCAGGCTAGTTCTTATGTTCTTAAGGCAGTCTTGCAGGTATGATGGTCCCAGATTGTCCTGAATGTGGATACAACCACAGAGCTTTGATTTACTGCTTACTGAGATATTTGGACCTGATATAAACACAATCTGTCCTGATCTGGATGCCTAACCTTACCAGATCTCAGAAGCTAAGTAGAGTTGAACCTGACAAGTATTTTGGTGGAAGACCTCCAAGAATACCAGGGTCATGATGCAGAGGCAGGCAACAGTGAACCACATCTATTGGTCTCTTACCTTGAAAACCCTACAGCAGTGATGTCGAACCTTTTCGAGACCGAAAATTGCCCAAATTGCAACCCAAAATACACTTATCACAAAGTGCCAACGCGGCAATTTAACCTGAATAACCTCCTCAAGCAGGGGCCAGCCTGCTGCAGCCAACAAGTCCCACATGCGCTATGCCTCTCTAGCATCTCTGCCATCTCTGCCCCCCCCCCCCCCCGGGCAGCAGCCACCTGGAGCACAGGCACCAGGTCAGCCAGCCTCCCTGCTCGCTGAGGTGCACGCACATCAAGTCCAGCGGCCCAAACCAGCCTAGATGTGTGTGTGTGTGGGGGGGGCGATTTCCCTCCCCCACATGACAAACTCTACGCGCACGTGCCCACAGAGAGGGCTCTGAGAGCCACCTCTGGCACCTGTGCCATAGGTTCGCCACCACTGCCCTACAGAGTCGCCGTAAGTCAGCTGTAATTTGATGACACAACCCCCCCCCCCCACACACGAATAATCTGAAAAATGTTTCTTGATGGTCCTAATCTATGCTGTACTAAAGAGCATTATCTAGATCAGTGGTGGCGAACCTATGGCACGGGTGCCAGAGATGGCACTCAAAGCCCTCTCTATGGGCACGCACAAACAGTGCCCCCCCCACACACACCTAGGCTGGCCTAGGTCGCTGGGCTCAATTATTAGCATTAAACCTAAGACCTAGTTTGGGGGAAGCAGTGTAGGTAACCCTGTTAAGCGCTGTTAAACCCCACTGGTTTTCCTGTGAAGAACTAAAGCGTAATGCTTTACCTGGGAGTAAGCTCGGTTGCTGGCAATGGGGCTTGCTTCTGAGTAAACCCTCCTAGGGTCGTGATTCACCCATTGGAAGAATTGCACGGTTGCTTAAGCCACCGACTACCACCAAGCTTACTCCTGAGTAATGCACACCTCAGAGCCAACCATTTTTTCTAAACTAAAACCTCAGTATTCAGGTTAAATTGCCATCTTGGCACTTTGCGATAAATAAGTGGGTTTTGGGTTGCAATTTGGGCACTCGGTCTCGAAAAGGTTCGCCATCACTGATCTAGATGATCCTATACTGAAGGGGTATTGCTTAGTTAATAAACTGGCCCTACTTATTGTGTGTACTTTAAAGTTTGGTCAGAAATGCTGTATTTTGTATTTCTATGTGTGTACTAACAATTTGTACCACTGAAGAAGGCTTAGTGGGAAAAATGCATTCAAATCTTAATGATTTTTTTAAGCAATTCATCACATATGAAAGTTCTGTTAATTTAGCTATGTGAAACATTGGTATTCATTCTGTTAATAAGCTTTTTTGTCAAGCTTCTTGGCTACCTGGTTTTTCTGGGATGAAGGGTTTTTTCCCCTTTTTCTTTCTGTTTCAGAAATCCCCACATTTACAGGGATTAACCAGACAGAATCACTGCAGGTCTTTAGCGATAACAGCCAAGAGGACTACAAACATGCCTTTTTTGAAATCTGAAACATATAAGTCCCACATTCTGGGCTCTGATCAAAGAGTTAACTGAGAACAGCCCCCAGAGGAGTGTCTAGGGAAAATGCCCCCCTTCCTGCATGGGCGACTGTCCTCCACCATGATGACCAAACAACATTTTTTTGCACCAGGTCATCTCAAAATCACCATCACAGGGGGGAAAGGAGGAGGGGTACGGGTGGCGATTTTCTACCGCCACGTGACTAAATGGCTGCACCCTGGGAACACTTGACCCCCAATTGGCCATGCTGGCAGGGGCTGATGGGAATTGTAGTCCATAACATCTGGAGTGCCAAAGGTTCGCCACCACGGCCCCATATGTCTCCCTGGGCAGTACGCCCTTGACACCACCTCACTGGAAGTGAATAGACCCATATCTTACCTGGTTTCCGTATCCTTGACAGGCACTGGTGAGCTGAACCCAGAAAGCGGGCGTTCCCCAGGTCCAGGGAAGAGATCTGAAGGCCCTGAAGAGCTTGGGTTTCGGGGTTTGTTGACAGGGCTTTCCATAAATACTGAGGAGCAAGAGTCTTTGCGGAAGGTCTGGCGGACGGGCGAGGACCTGCTTGGAGGCCCAGAGTAAGGGCTGTGTGGACTTTGGCTCTGCTGAACATCCACCAGCCGTCCATCGGCAATTTTCTGGGGTGATGATGGAGGCAAGCGGAAGCCCATCCCCGGACCATAAGTATCACTATAGATCTGTGCATTGGGCTTATATAAGCTATCTTCCAGTTCTGTTTGGAGGGCAGCGGCTGAATAGGTGCTGAGCGAACGGACAGAGCCCCGCTTGTAGAGTCCTCCAGGGTAGGCAAACGGGTCTCCTATCCCTGCTAATGACTGAGTCGATGTAATACTCAAGCGTCCCTCATGCACCATTCCATAGGGGTCAGCATACAGGCCTTCGTTTTTCATCAGCACCATATTCTTCCCAGCCAGATCCTCATCCGGTTTGACATCCCGACGTTCCAAGATAGCACTCGGGCTTGGTGATACACCCTGAGCTGGAGGCAGGTTGGAAAGGCGTTCTGCGTGGTGCACAGGACTGCCGGCATAGGAAGGTGGGCGCCCACCGCTGTAAGACATGCGGGAACGGGACGGGGAGGATGACTGGAGCACAGGTGGAGGAGAGCCAGAGGTGAGGTGAGCAGCAGGGGACATGCTGTTCAGACGCCGGGTGGGGGAGGATTCCCTGGAGGAGTAGACCATCTCTCTCTGCAGAGACAAGAGATTGGGGAGAAGACAAGGATGTTAGAATGGTGCCCCTTAGAGGTGAGGCAAATGAAGCCAAAGACTAACCATTCTGCTGTGCACTGCTATGTATCTACTGAGCAGAGTTCATGTACATATCCCCATGAGGAAAACAGGTTCAGGGCTGTTGCTGGTTAGGAAAAGTGCACACAAGGGTGGGGCTTAAGATCCTTCTCACTGTGTAATTCCATTTCAATCCAATGCAGTCCCCCATACCCTTGAGAACTGAGTTCCCAGTGACATCTGACTGAATGCCCTCAAGGCAGGCACATGGAAAAGGTAATGTGTAGACTTCAGTGATGGCATGGAGCCATTGTGGAAGGTGTATAAGATACAAAGACCTGCATGTGAACAGCCAAAATTAAAATCCTCATAGGCACCGTGCCTGATAATCCCGCCCCCCTGCTTTGCAAAACAGCAGCTAATCTTGGGCATCCCCTCTCAACAGCACAGAACTATATTTCTTCTACCTCTTTCACAGGTTTGCTAGCACTGCCTTAGCAAATTCTGAGAGCTTCTGAGGGTGCCACCCAGGGAGGATGAAGATTGGGGAGGATGTGATGTCACTTCTGGGTGACACTTTAGAAATTTCCTATAACCTCCGTAGTAAAAACCATAAAGACACAGGGAAATTCCTAGAGCAGTGATGGCAAACCTTTTCGAGACCGAGTGCCCAAATTGTAACCCAAAACCAGCTAATTTATTGCAAAGTGCCAACGCAGCAATTTAACCTGAATAACCCCCTTGAGCAGGGGCCAGCCTGCTGTAGCCTGCAGCAAGTCCCACATGCGCCGCTCTGCACCTCTCTAGCATCTCTGCCGCCTCTGCCTCCCCGCCCCCCCCCGGGCAGCAGCTAGCTGGAGCACAGGCACCAGGCCTGCCAGCCAAGTCCTCCTTGCTCGCTGAGGTGCATGCACATCAAGTCCAGCAGCCCAGGCCAGCCTAGATGTGTGTGTGGGAGGGGGCAATTTCCCCCCCACAAGACGAACTCTGTGCGTGCGTGCCCACAGAGAGGGTTCTGAGTGCCACTTCTGGCACCCGTGCCATAGGTTCGCCACCACTGTCCTAGAGCATGCTATGGAGATTTTTGAGAGCACGGGATTGGGGCCAAAGGCAAAGGTTTACATAGCATGGAAACCTACATTTTTCTATCCCCTTCCTCCTTTTCCTTGTTTTCTTCCACCTGACATCAGTGTATTTCTGACTTGTGCACTGATTATGTCATATTTATTTCTTCACTGCCAAAGCTTTGGCCATTTATTTTCCTACAGCAACATTTGCTGGTGGTGACCAATGGCAAACATTGTAAATTCCTTCCAGAGAAAGCATGCAATTATTTCTCACTGTTTTCTACCGAATGACTTTTTCTGCCTCTTACACATCCAGTCTTGTCCACCCCCACCCCCACCCCCACCCCCACATACATCTGTTCCTGTGTGTGTCCACCCCACTGTGTCCACTTTGGCATGTATGCTTAGTTGTATGGGAAAAAGTGTAACTACTCGCTGAAAGGCAGAATAGATTCTAGTGCATTTGGGCTCGGATCTGTGGGGAACACAAGTCCCACACAAGTCCCAACCCAACTGCCATCTCCCTCTAAGGTCGATTCCCCACTGAAAAAATGAATGTAGATCCAACCCGGTTTGGAAAGATTCAGCACCTTTTGATCACAGTTCCATGGTCCTCACTGCAGCTTGTGGCCCCCAAACAATCCTTGTTCCCAGCAACACAGCAGCAACGCAGGACTCCCCACTGTTGGCAGATTGAACGCACAATCTGCTCAGGGGCTTTCCTGATTGGCTGCTGCGTTGTGTTGGGGCGGGAATTTTTATTTTATTTTCTACCTTGTGGATCCACAACTGTGTGAGCATGCGCAGAATGACTCTATGAAGAGGCGAAGAAACGGGCGATTTAAGCAAAGCCCTGTTTCTGCGTGCCTCCGTGGATATGACGTGTAGCACTGCTTTGTATTGCCGTCTACTCAATCACTCAATCAGTCAAAACTGGCCCCATATTGCTTCGTATCCACCCGGATCTTCGGTCTGCGAAATTTAAAAAAAAGGCTGCACGCGCATCGCACACAACCCACTGCGTTCTCATTGGACGGGAGGCTCCACGTCACCACCAGCGGCGGGAAAAATGAATCCAGAATCAACCCCCAAACTTCCCCACCCTCCAGATTCCACACGGGTTTTTTAAAAAGGTGTACTTGCAAGCAGGTTCTGGAAAAACATGTGAGGGGGGGGGGGAGCACCAGAAATGAGATGAATGCGTGTTGGGTGCTGGTGAAGTGGGGAGTTCTGCACCAAACCTGGATAATTCCCGTAAGTATCACGTGTTTAATAGTCAATGGGGAATCGACCTAACACAGCTCTAAGAAGAGGAGCTTAGATTTATATCCCATAAAGAGACTCAAAGCAGCTTGCAAACTCCTTCCCTTCCTCTCCCCACAACAGATACCTTGTGAGGTAGTTGGGGATGAGAGAGTTCCGAAGAACTGTGACTAGCCCAGGGTCATCCAGCAGACTTCATGTGAGGAGCAGGGAAACAAATCCAGTTCACCAGATAAGAGTCCTCTACTCATGTGGCAGAATGGGGAATCCAACCCAGTTCTCCAGATTAGATTCTACTGCTTTTAACCACCACACCAGGCTGGCACAGATACAGGGTAAAGAAACCCCCATCTTAAACTTACAGGTGGTGTCAGCCTACCAATCACAAGAAAAAGGGGACACTCTCATCAATGATCTCTTCTCTGCCAGACAGGAGGGGGCATTTTATTGTGAAAAGAGAGGACTATGCCAGTAAGCCCCATAAAAATCCCACTGCCAAAATGCCTGCAAAAATACATTGCCCGCTAACAGAACCTCAGCCAGATTTGATTCACTTCTAACACCACAGTAAATAGCTTGCACCTTCCTGTAACAGGTTTAACTCCTCAGCAAGACACCCCCTCCACCATATCGATGCCATGTGAAAGTAACAGCCTAACAGTCCTAGCGTCATCGACAGTTCTCACCCGCAAGTCACCATTGGTGATGTGGGATCCAGGGAAGGAGGCATAGAGGGGCTCTTTCCGGTAGATTTTGATAATGCTTCTGTCCTGGATGTCCCTGCAAGATCAAAGTTGGAAAAAAAAACCAGATTGATCCATGGAATAACATTTATTTGAAGAACCAGATTCAGCGAGGCTCTGACGGCAACAGAGGTGGCCGTAGGTCAGGGGTCTGCAACCCCTGGCTCCGGAGCCGCATGCGGCTCTTTCAGCCTTATACTGCAGCTCCACGTAGCCTGGAGGTCGGAGGGTAGCGTGGGCGTGTCCCTCCAGGAAAGGTGAGTGGAGGGGCCAAACTGGAGGTGGCTCCATACAGAGCCACCTCTCCAGCTCAATAGATCTTTGGAGCTGTGGGAAATGGGTCCAAATGGCTCTTTGGGTGGTAAAGGTTGCTGATTCCTGCCGTAGGTGCACTGAAGCAGATCACTGACACGGTCAGCCCACTAGCTGCGAGGTGCCTGTGGATCAGGCCTCCCTCCCCCCCCCCCCACTCCTGGCACTGTGGATATGCAAGTTTTATGTCTGTGTGAGTCCGTAAAATCCTCTCTTTTGCATTTGTGTAGGAATTCCTGCTCAGTAAGAACATAAGAACATAAGAAAGAGCCTGGAATGATTACCTGTGATGTTTCTCATGTATGGGATACTTGTTTGGACAATGTTGGCTGTTATATAGATTCTATGCCGAATAAAGGTTTATATTATTTAAAAAAAATAAGAAAAAGCCTGCTGGATCAGACCATCTAGTCCAGCACTCTGCTACTTGCAGTGGCCCACCAGGTGCCTTTGGGAGCTCACGTGCAGGATGTGAAAGCAATGGCCTTCTGCTGCTGCTGCTGCTCCTGAGCACCTGGTCTGCTAAGGCATTTGCAATCTGAGATCAAGGAGGATCAAGATTGGTAGCCATAGATCGACTTCTCCTCCATAAATCTGTCCAAGCCCCTTTTAAAGCTATCCAGGTTTTTAAGCTATCCAGGCCATCACCACCTCCTGTGGCAGCATATTCCAAACACCAGTCATGGTTGTGTGAAGAAATGTTTCCTTAGTCCTAATTCTTCCCCCCCCCCCCCACCACCACCTGGTTTTAGCATTGTGAGAGAGAACAATTTTTCTTTATCAACATTTTCTACCCCATGCATTATTTTGTAGACTTCAATCATATCCCCCCTCAGAGGTCTCCTCTCCAAACTAGAGTCCCAAACGCTGCAGCCTCTCCTCATAAGGAAGGTGCTCCAGTCCCTCAATCATCCTCGTTACCCTTCTCTGCACTTTTTCTATCTCTTCGATACCCTTTTTGAAAATGCTTCTGTGTTCTGTGTTACATCCAGTCCTCCTGTTGAGTTGGGTTTACAGCACTGGAAGTTGCTAAGAGCAGAGACTGCCCATTGACCAGCTGAAATGACTTAAGAGGGCCCATGCTAGTGCAGCAATAGTCAGCTTCCAGCACACATGTTGAACCAATGCACATCAGACCATTTTGCACAGTATGCAGGACTGGCTCGCCACCCGAGGGGCTCAGGGTAAGTTGGCACAACCCAGAGAATTCCCACTATCTGACACAATGTGCTCACAGCAGCTGTCACTGACTTTGTATTGCATTCCATCTTCTGCAGGCTCTGGAAGAACTGGGTTTGTTCCCAGCATGTTGAGCCAGATACAAACACTGCCTTATTTCCTCCCCTTAGCAGTTATTTGCTGGCACACCATCAACTTCCCAGGTAGATATTGGGCTCTTATGCACTTGTGATCTCCTTCGTACTGAGAGCACATTCCCTTCGGGTTGGATTCTTGGTTGCGCACATGTTTTCCCCTCTGTGGAAATCGTTGCGCTCTTGTATCTGAGAACGTCTGCGGTTTCCGAAAGCTTTCAAAGTGCAACTTTTCAGGGAAAGGGAAGGGAAAGCGAAAGGAATCAATATGCATTTCCCTTTCTTTGGATTTTCTTGCTCCTACCAGCTTTCCCCACCCACATATTGAACAAGGAAGTGGGGGATGGGGCAAATGGCAGATGTAAATGCTTCGCAGTGGGTTTTTTTCCCACTGCTGGAAAAAATGCTGGAAAAACCCACTGCGTAGCACACAGCCACGAAGTAAGCACTGCATGCATAAACGGCCATTGTGGGGGGTTTTATATACAGGCTGAAACGGTTGCTCACCATTTTGCTAGAGGTTTATAGAGGGTGTAATAGGAGTGGGAATGACTGGGGAAACATGGCAGAGGTTTATCAAATTAGGAATGGCGTAGAGAGAAAGAGTGATTTTGGTGCCCATCTGTGGCATACCGACATCCCCTTTTCTTTCCCTGTTAAGCCGTGTAGTAATGCTGCTGTGCAGCACAGCTGAGAAAAGAATAAAGCCCTTTGTAGGACTGAAAAACAGGGGGAAAGACATGCAACTGCTTCAACTGAGGAATGAGCGTTCTTCATGAGAGCCTCACCTGACATCCTCCAGCTCATAGAAGACATTGCGGGATTCGTCCTTGATCAGGATGGCAGTGTTGGGCGACTTGAGCATTCCCATTGTTAGCTTCTGAGGAAACATGTGGACGATGAGGGCGTGCAACGTATCCATGCTACTGATTTCATGGGTGATGTGTACCCGCCTCGTCTCTTCCCCAAACTGAAGGAAAAGGACCCCTACATTGATGGAAGTTACAGGACAAAGGAGAGGAAGAGGTCAAGTAAGACAGAACATGGACTGAACCAACTAGCAGTACTGGAATGGCAAGCTTTTGAGTTATAAAGTCTCTTCTTCAGGTGTATAAGTATTACAAGAAATAGAATAATAAACAGTCAAACCAACAGGCTCTTCTGGTTTATTTCTTTATGAGAAAAATTCTGACCACCATTCTTTCAGCATAAAGACTTTTTCACAGTAGTTTGCAACAGTACATCAAAAGACAATAAGAATGCAGCCAATCTACAATGCATATTTTGTTTGTTTGTTTTTGTGGTCAATTGACTCATAAAGATACATATTTGAATTTCAGCAATAATTTTTTTTTAAAATGATAAAAGCTCATTCTTATTTAAAGTCTGAGTCAACAGAACATACAATGCAATTCAAGTTACACTCATCTAAATTCATTGATGTCAAGGGATGTAAAAGGGAATAACTCTGTTTAGGATTGCAGTGGTAGCCTGGTGCTTAAATTATGATGATTTGAGAAGTCTACCTAGGGCTCATTCCGCACATGCAGAATAATGCACTTTCAAACTGCTTTCAGTGCTCTTTGAAGCTGTGCGGAATAGCAAAATCCACTTGCAAACAGTTGTGAAAGTGGTTTGAAAATGCATTATTTTGCATGTGCGGAAGGGGCCTAGGTGAAAGTTACATATCCAAGGAGCCACCACAGAAAGAGCCCTCTCTTCAGAAAGAGAAAGAGCCCTCTCTTCAGCCCTCTCTTCAGCCACCCACTTCACATTTGAAAGTAGAGGTACCTGAGGTAAGGTCTTGGAAGATTATTTTAATTCTCTGGTAGGTTCATTCAGGTGGCATTGACAAAATCCAGGTGGGGTCTGGAGATTTCCCAGAAACACAACTTCTCTCCAGACTTCAGAGCTCAGTTCCTCTGGAGATAATGGCTGCTTTGGAGGGTGGACCATATTGCATTATACTCTGCTGAAGTCCTTTCCTCTCCAAACTCCACCCTCCCCAAGCTCCAAATATTCAGGAATTTCCCAACCTGTTGGCAACTCTACAAGAGAAGATGACGGATGAGATACCCTGGCCTTTTAGAGCTTTGTAGATCCAGAACCAGCTCACTGAATTGTACACAGAAATGACCTGGCAGCCAACGATGATTTTCTTTTAATTCTTGATTTAACTACTACCTTATATCTGTTAGGTTGACTCTGGGCATTCAATGCTGGGGCCTGGTTACCTGTAAGGGGCCTCTGTAAGGGGCTCTATGGTTTTCCTTTCCCTCTTGTCTGCTTGGTACTCAGATAACAGATCTCAGCCAGATGGTTTGCTATCTCCCATCCGGCCTTGGGGATTACTTTCACTTTCCCACACTTTTCCTGCTTTCACATTACGTGGGAAGGGGCAGGCTGGGGGTTGGATTTAGAGGGGTTATGCTGTGGGGGGTTTGAATGTTGGATCAGAACTGGCTTCCACCAAGCCAGGCACATGTCATCCAAATCAATAAAGGCTTCTGATTCAAGAAAACCAGGGCTGGTCATTGAATGGATTCATAGATCTGACACTATCGTAGTACGCAAGGTGGAAACTGTATTCTGAATCTGTGAATTGTTCAAGAACACTTTTCAAGGGCAGCCCCACAGAAAATGTTTTACTGTAACTTTCTACACAAAATATATGCTCTACAACTGAGGTTTCCTTCACTCTATTAGGAGGAGAATCTAAACCTAAGGTTCCACCTCAGATTCTGAGACAGCCTTCTGAGGTTAAAAAAAAGGATCTCATGTTGATGAATAATTGGAAATAGATTTGACCTACAGAACCTGACATTATATCATCATATCTGAGGAAGAATTTGTATAAAATTCATACTGACTGTACCGTAGTCCTTCTAAACTAGGGCATATCTATAATCCAGCATTAGATATATGCTGGCTCTATCAGTATCCAGGTATGGATTTTTAAAACATACCTATTGGCAGTGTCCTACTGCAGAACAATTCTGGAAAGAAATCTAGGTTGCCATCAGACATTTAATGGAATCTAATTTACTGTCTGCTCCTAAAGTAATTTTTGTTGGCATATCTTAAAAATAATGGTTGAGAAGATGACTAAGAATCTGTTTTGGGTTTGATAACTACAGCTCAAAGATCTGCACCAACCCTCACTGGGGTGGGGGGAACCCAATCTTCAGATGCTTTAACACATGCTAAATAATGTATTTTAATCCACTTTCAATGCACTTTAGCAATCACTTGCAAGATGATTTTGCCATTTCATACAGTAAAATCCAGCTGCAAAGTGCATCAAAAGTGCATTATTCAACATGTGTGAAAGCTCCCCTCTCTAACAGCATAGTAGGGAAGAATGTAGAAGTTTGCATAGATTTCTAAAATAATATAGGCAGAAACCTAATCCACAATAATTGAAAAATGGGTGTTATTGGTAATGGACTGGAATAACAGATTTTAAGAACACCCTATGTTATTCTTTTAATGTTGGAAGTGTTCTTCATAATGATAAAATATAATAATAAAAATATTATTATTATTTAATAATAACATATTATTAAAAAATAAAGCTGCCATGCCAAAACAAGATGATTATGTTAAAATAGCTTCCATGTGTATCCCCAAGATGTCTAGAAATTCTGAAAAAAAAATGAATCAGTGAGTTCAGCTTTCACAAAATAATAATAATAAGAGTTTGGATTTATACCCCCCTTTCTCTCCTGTAAAGAGACTGAAAGGGGTTTACAATCCCCCCCCCCACAACAAACACCCTGTGAGGCCGGTGGAGCTGAGAGAGCTCTGAAAAGCTGTGACTAGCCCAAGATCACCCAGCTGGCGTGTGTTGGAGTGCACAGGCTAATCTAGTTCCCCAGATAAGCCTCCACAGATCAAGTGGGGAATCAAACCAGGTTCTCTACATTAGAGTGTACTTGCTCTTAACCACTATGCCACTGCTACTCCACAAAAGACCATCTTTGAAAAGAACAAAACATTGTCTGAAATCTGTGGTGTCAGTTCAGATTGCAGACATTCACAAAACCATTTTCCAGACCAGAGGGCAGGGAAAGTTACCTGGTGACCGGAGTTTTGTTTGGCTGGTGGAACGGGAGAGAGGCAAGCTTTGCCGGAAGCGGTTCATTCTGTTGAAGCCAATGGGCAGCTCAGCTTCTGACATGGTCTCCAAGGATTCAGCTGAAGCAAAGGAGAGTTTGGCTTGATCTGCCAAGCCCGGCTGAGAACCCTGCGAGTGCCGGGAACTTCGTGTCTGGAAAGCAAAGAGGGAGAGAAAGATGTGGTTATGGAGATGGTGGTATATCTTTCATGAACCAACTGTATGAAATGTGGGTGATAAACAGGCAATCTATTCCCCAACTCCTGTTATTTTTAGAAATTTTTTCCTCATTATATACTTACTAAAACTAACCCTAACCCTTAACCCAAGACCATGAGCACAGCAGCAGAAAAACATCCCCAAAACACTGAATAAAACATACACAAAACTAAAATGAAGACATCTACCTTAATTTTTGGAAACAGAGAGATTAGATGTATAGCTGCAAGCTTCTTTAACCAAGTTAATTGGTAGATTCAACAACTAACGATTATCCGATGGGGTCAATTGCAGCTGGGGAGGACAAATTTAAATCATTGGGTCTTCAGATTAACGACACACCTGTTTAATTTATTGGACAATATTAGTTCTGATGTGTTCCTCAAAAAGGAACTGGAACAAAAATAGTGAAGATAATGAAGCTGGTCTTTTGCGGAACAATGAGGCAGGTGGTTCGGGTGGGTTTTCTGGGCTGTGTGGCCGTGGTCTGGTGGATCTTGTTCCTAATGTTTCACCTGCATCTGTGGCTGGCATCTTCAGAGGTGTATCACAGAGGGAAGTCTGTTACTTCCCTCTGTGATACACCTCTGAAGATGCCAGCCACAGATGCAGGTGAAACGTTAGGAACCCACCAGAACCAGTTGAATCCGGCTGTGAAAGCCTTTGACAATACAATGAGGCAGGTGTTTATTCCATTGTAAATTGGTCATAAGCTCCTCTTGATATCTCAAAAGTGCATCTTATGCTGAGGTTTTGGCACAATGCAAATCTGCATAAATTGAATCGATAACCCATTCATTAGAAATTAGATGATTCATCGAAGAGATTCTTTGTTATTAAGAGATGCTTTGTTATTGTTTTCTTGAAGGAGGATTTATTATAACTACGGCAATAAAGGCTCTTGTATTGTATTGAAGATAATTCATCGGTGAAGGATTTTTTCATTCATTGACATACGTGGAATGAAATTCAGCCTTATGTCTTCAGTCCACCCCAGTTAACCTAATCAAGTATTCATTCGTTCTGCTCTTATAGAAACCCAGTGACACTTCTGGGCAACTTATTTCAGCCCTTCATCAGTCTTATATTGAACCTGGAACCTCACCCTGGTCCACTTCACATGCTGTCTCTTTCCCTTATCTTGTAACTCCCTACACTGTTCTTTAAATTTGCAGGCATCAAGCGCTCAAGTAGCGAGCATTATAATGACACTTGAATCAATGCTCCAACTTGCCCTATCAAGACAAAGGCTTGAGTGGCTGCATCAGAACAGACCTTCCACAAAGGAGGCTAGAAGAGAATCCTGTCTCGTTTTGGAGGGATCAAACCAGCTTGCCTTCAGGGCTATCAAGCACCACCACTGACCCTCAGAGAAGAAAATGAGCTGCGTGACTCGCTCAGCTGCGTGGCTGTCTACTCCCCCCCACCGTGTTTCCAGCTCTCTGTTGGGGAATTTCTGGAGATTTGGGGGGCAGATTCTGGGGGATGGGGTTTGGGGAGGGGTATAATGCCACAGAATCCACCTTTTATACCATTTTCTCCAAGGAACTGTTGCCTGGAGATCAGTTGGCTTCCCAGGTGATATCCAGCTGCTACCTGGGGGTTGGCATTGGCAACTCTACCCACCGACAGACCAGGGTTCCTGGCATTCAGTCCTTTTCTGCTGCCCTGCCAGCTCATCAAACAGCAGGCTGGGAAGAGTGACTATGAGCTCATTTACTCAGAAAGAAGCATCCCAATAATCCTATTTCAAGCAAATAGTCCTATTGGGGCAGCAGTCCTCTGTGAAGCCTGCAAAACATGGCAAGAAACATTACAGAAGAACAGTGGACCTCTAAGGTCATGGCTATTAAATCACCAAAAGTCTGCAGTGCAGATATATGTCCCAGAGGGGCGCTATCTAGGGACAAAATAAAGTCTGCACTTTAATTAGAGATGACGCCAAGGATGGAATGCAGCTGGCCGAAGCTGCTCTCTGGAAAACGTACCTCTGGCTTTGGTGGACAGAGGTGGATTTGTATTCCCGAAATCAGCGTAAGCAGTCATGGAAGGCTTGGTGGCCCCTGGTACCAGCTTCCCTCCCCACTCCATCAATAACAACAGGAAAGGCAAAACTAGCAGACAAACAGAGCACTGGGATAGCCCTTGAAATTACACGAGGGCTGCACGTCCATTTTGCCAGCAAAACAGCTCTTGGGAGACATAAAAGGGCTTATTGTGATTCTGGAAGGGACGTAGCAATGAGGTTTGTGGCTGTGAAAATAATGCACGTGGAGCCCTGGCAGTAAAAGCAGTAATGTGGCAAGGGTCCCATTTTGCAGAAATGACCATATATCCTCTCTGCACAAAGGGGCTGCTTGAATGGATGGTCCTCCCAAGGTAAGAGCATTGAATGTGCTAGTAAGTAAAAATGGTACGCCAATTTGGTAAAGGTACAGAGGTGTAGTTCCAAGGGGACGGGCGGGGGTACACGATGCACAGGGCGTGTGTCCTTGTGGGGGTGTGGCAGAGGCATTCCGGGGGTGTAATGGGGCGTTCCGGGGCAGGATGAGGGCATTCCAGGTGGGACAGGGCCGGAGGACGCACCAGTGCACCAGGTGCTTTCCCCCCTTGCTACGCCTCTGTAAAGGTATCACTTTCTTAGTCTAAATTGGCCCAGTTCATATTAATCCATGGATGAAAATGGCAACCATTTTCCCAGAGGATACTGCTCTGGGATGCAGGTGGATACAGATGGATTTCAGAATGCGATTTTCGTGTCAAAATGGCAGATCAGTCATTCTCCTCACCCTCTTACTTCTACCAGCCTTTGCATTAATCGTGAGACTGGGAGGGATGTCTGTTTGAATCCGCAGGCAAGTTCAAATGCATGCATGTGCAAGAAAGGACCCGGCAAATAAGTAGAGATTGCCCTCCTCCCCTGGACAGATCTTTGCTGCACAGGAATACAGACAATGTAAATGGGCATGCCCCCCAAAAGAAGGTCAGGCTGAAAGGGGTGAGGGCTGTTGATCTAATGAACCTGATCCCTCTGCCCTGCAACAAGAATTGCCACAGAAGCAGAAGAGTAAAGGCTGAGGTTTTTTTGTTGGGAATTTTGGGAGAAGATTTTCCTGTGCAATACAGAATGCTATTTATGTACAGGACTACTGCAGCAAGGGCTTTATGTGCACAACAATGGAGAGGTAATAAGATACCAACAAAAGAGGACTGGATTCTGAAAGCTACCGCATATGCAAAACTAGCAAAACTGACGTCACTACTAAGGAATAATTCCGTGTTTCCCCGAATATAAGACAGTGTCTTATATTAATTTTTGCTCCCAAAGATGTGCTATGTCTTATTTTCAGGGGATGTCTTATTTTTCTGTGTTCTGTTCGTCGGGCATGCTTCCAAACAAAAACTTTGCTATGTCTTACTTTCGGGGGATGCCTTATATTTCGCACTTCAGCAAAACCTCTACTATGTCTTATTTTTAGGGGATATCTTATATTCGGGGAAACAGGGTAGTTGGACAAATTTTCAGAAAACTGGAAACCTTTTACGGAATGCCTTTTTAACACTTATTCAGAGAAGTAGTAGCAGGGTTTGAAATCGAAAAGAAAACAGCAGATTGTAAATACTGGTCATTGGCTGCAATAAATTGATTGAATTGAATTGAATACTTGCTTAATTTACTTCAAAAACTATAATAACTGAATCAATATTTTTAACAATACGCATGAATCTAAAGTTAATTCTCAATCAAGGATGAGATGGCTGGAAATCTTCAGATGGCGTGTCATGGATTGTATTTTGTTTTGAACTTCTTTTTTCTTCGTTTTTCTTTCTTTTTGCTTATGTGTGTACTTCGTTTTGTGTGTGAGAGAAATTTTTTTTAAAATGACAAAAAATAAGAAGCCTGGAGGAAACGGGTAATGGCTACCCCGCTGCAGACAGAAGGAGAAACATGTGGAAAACAGGTAATGGGTAATAACAGCAAACATGCCCTGAAACAAAGGCTGCGTGGTGAATGCTCCATCTGATCGCAGTAAGCTCCCCAGGCATAATGGGCCTCGTTCTCTGAGTCCCTGCCTGCTTTTTAAACATAGAAACCCTGGAGCAGCTTTTTGGAACACTGACACATTGAAAATTATAGGATTGTGAGTAAAGCCCTCGGTACCTTCTGGTTGTATTCCGCTGCAGATAAGGTGAGCGGAAAGAAGGTGAAAGGGAAAGGGGAAAAGAGGGGAAGTCGCCAATGTATAGGATTGCGAGGTCTGGGGTGAGAAATACCTGGAGATTTTGGGCGTGGAGCTGAGGGAGGGGAGGGAGCTCAGCAGGGTCCCATCAATGCCATAGATTCCAACCTTCAAAGCAGCCATTTTTTCTAGGACAGAGGCATACCGGCCGAAAACCACACCTGGGGCACGGCTGGCTCCCTGTGCCCCCTGCCCAGCTCCCCGCACCTCCTTACCCTGTCAGCAGGGGAGGGCAGGAGTCGGCGTCCTGGGCAGGGGGTGGGCAGACAGAGGCATCCTGGCCTGTGGCTGCTGACAGGGAGACTGGGGAGGGAAGCAATCAGCCTGTGGCCACCTTGCACAAAGGGAGTCACTGGGCACCAGCCGAGTCCTTGCGGCCAGCTGGGGTCCCCCCCCCCCACGAGCCTAAACAGCATGTGCCCAGGGACATGGGGTACCACATGTCGCCATTACTGGTATGCCACTGGTCCAGGGGAATTGTTTTTTGTCATCTGGAGATAAATTCTAATACCAGGAAATTTCCAGGCTCCACCTGGAGGTTGGCAACCCTACCTATATATCACAATTTTCTTACAGAGGCCTAGACTGCCCCAATAGGTATGCTGAACGACAGCACTCACTTTACTAGGGGGGTTTAAATTGGCTTTGGGATTTTATGCGTTGTATCCAGATGGGATTAACTGAAGCACAAAATTGCCACTGAAAACAGCAGCACTGGAAAAAACTGATCCTGTATATATATATATATGTGTGTGTGTGTGTGTGTGTGTGTGTGCGCGCGCGCGCACGCGCAGAGGTGGGATCCAGCAGGTTCTCACAGGTTCCCGAGAGTAGGTTACTAATTATTTGTGTGTGCCGAGAGGGGGTTACTGATTGGTGATTTTGCCACATGATTTTTGCCTTAGTTACGCCCCTCCTCTCAGCAGTAGCGTGCAGAACTTGAAGCAGTCTAGCAGGAGGTGCACCGGCGTGCGTGGCAGCCTGCGCTTGCGTGCATTCGTTTCCCGCCCAAGGACCGGCGCAGTGGCTGCGTCCTTGCCACAGCCCCGCCCAGCAATGCCCCGCCCAGCAATGCCCCGCCCCCGGAATGCCCAGCCATGTCCCCGTCGTGCCCTGCCCAGCCCCATTGGCGCTACGCCACAGTTTGAATCCCACCACCATGGGAACCTGTTACTAAAATTTTTGGATCCCACCACTGTATGCGTGTGTGTGTGGGTGTGTGTGTGTGTGTGTGTGTGGGTGTGTGTGTGTAAAGCCGGGTTACTCTGAAGTAGCAAAACAGGAGTCCAGTGGCACCTTCAAGAATAACAGCATTTATTCCAGCATAAATTTTCCCTGAGTCAGAGGTCACTTCATCCCCACATACTTTCAGACTCCCGAGGGACACAAAAGATTGTATTATCTCTCACTGACGCTTTCTGATGAGAATCCTGAAATGTTGTGCAGAGCCAC
This sequence comes from Sphaerodactylus townsendi, assembly GCF_021028975.2. NCBI lineage: Eukaryota > Metazoa > Chordata > Lepidosauria > Squamata > Sphaerodactylidae > Sphaerodactylus > Sphaerodactylus townsendi. Next base: position 12,460,199 of record NC_059439.1, on the reverse strand, counting down.
AAATTTAACCAGATTGCAAATCGGATCAGGAGGTCGCTGGTTAATACCATTTGATGCCTATTGGTTTTTGATGCCTATTGGCTTATTGTTTTTTTAAAGCATATTTTATTTTTATGGGACAACAGTATTTTATATTTTTATACCCTTCTATTGTATGCCCGTCTTGGACTGTGAATAAAACTTTTGTCCATTCGTTTTTTCGAGCTCACTTCATCAGATGCACAAACAATACATTACTTCAGCGTAATAGACCACTGACCACTCCTCGACTGTCCATAACTTTGCCACAACTACAGTTCTATATTTATTATAGATGATTTTTCCCTTTTGCAAATGCAACTTTCTGGGGTTGCTTTATCAAAGAGGAGGATGGAGCACAGAGGTAGGGAGAAACATTAATTTGTAACTCCCCTGTTATTTTTAATTTTTTTTCTGGAAAGGTCTTTGCACCTTAAGCTGCTATTAACTCCTAAAACCTGTGAGCATTTATTAGTCAGATATCGTTCTGGCTATCTCCCTTGGGCTCATTCGCCCATCTGTACTATTTATTTATTTCAAACATTCTTATGCTATCTTTCCACCCAATTCATGCCCTCAATATTAAAACATTTGAACCATTACATTTTAAAGTATTTTTAATTTCATTAATCATTTTTATCAATGTATTATTTTGATTAATTTAATTAAAACATAAGCAAATGGTTCCAGAACCAGGGAGGACAGTCAATCATGGTTTATTGTGGGTATGCCAAATAAAACAAAAAGTGTTCCTCCGCTAGTGGAAGACACTGTACAGATGGAGACAGACAACACCTCTCCAGGGAAGGATTTCTAGTGTTTTGGCGAGAAAGCCCTTTCTCAGGTTGCCACTTGTATGCCTTTAGAGGCAGGGGCTTCCAAGGATGAGGTGGTCCTTAAAGTATGCTGGGCCACTTGAAGGCCAGCGCCCTCTACAGTGTGGTATAGTGGTTAACAGCAGGTGTACTCTAATCAGGAGAACTGGGATTGATTCCCTGCTCCTCCTCTTGAGCTGTGGAGGCTTATCTGGTGAACTAGATTAGCTTGTGCATTCCAACACATGCCAGCTAGGTGACCTTGGGCTAGTCACAGTTCTTTGTTGTTCTCTCAGCTCCACCCACCTCACAGGGTGTTTGTTGTGTGTGTGTGTGGGGGGGGGAGGAGATTGTAAACCCCTTTGAGAGAAAGGGGGGGATATAAAACTCTTCTTCTTCTAAAGGTCAATACCACAACCTTGCATTGAACCTGGAAGCATATTGGAAGCCAGTGTAAGTGGAATGAGACTGGACTGATAGGCTCCCTACAACTCACTCCAGGGAACAATCTGACTGCAGCTTCCTCTACCAGCGGCAACTTCCAGATAGTATTCAAGAGCAGCCCCACATACAGTGCATTGCAGTAATCTAATCTAGATTCTACCAGGGACTAGATCTTTTTCACCCAGGTGAAACACACCCCTGGCCACTGATACCAACTGTTTACCCAACAGGTCCTCTTGCTATCCTAAACTGCATCCTTTGAACAGACATTTCAAATGTATCACAGAGACACGATATGGTGGAAAAATCAGACTGCTTCCAGAAAATGCACTGTTTTGTGTTACACAGTTTTATTTCTTTCCTCCCCAGAAACACAGCAGAAACTCTTTTCATGTTGCTAAACAACTCGTGGGGTAAACTAGTTGCAGGGGGCAGGGAAGCCTCCATTTTGGGAGCAAATTTTGAAAAAAGCAGAAGAAATCAATATTTGAATCAATAACAGCCATAATCGCAGTTTACAGCAGGCATTAAATGGCAACTTTCATTCCTCCTGTGGGCGGCATGGAAAAAGTTATCTCCAAAAATAATTGCCGTAAAATCGGGCATACATTATCCTCCTCCATGCTGTTGGCTACATGGAGTGTTCAAATTCTCTTTAAAGAAATGGCTGATTGTGGGTCGCTAATAGGAGTGCAACTCCTTTCCTGGTATGCTGTATAGCAGGGGTCCCAACCGTTTTGAGCTGGTGTGCACATTGGGAATTCCTACACAGCAAGGTGGTCACAGTGACAAAATGGATGCCACAAAATGTAATAGTAACACAGTGTGGATCCTTGTGCTGTGGTAGCAGCTGCTGTCAAAGGAACATTTTTAAAAAGCTGCTGTAAAAGGAATGTTAAAAATTTTTTGTCTCCAGGTGCCATTTACCCACAGTACGCCTCTGGTTGACCCCAAAAGAGTCAGCATTATGGCGCCCATGGATTTTGAAACCTTGCAATAAGGTTTTGAATCTGGACATTGCAGAAAAGCTTTTTTGAAAGCTCCATACATTATACATCAAGCCCAACTCATCACAGCTCAGTTCAGATAATGGAAGAAGAAGAAGAAGAAGTAGTAGTAGTAGTAGTAGTAGTAGTAGTAGTAGTAGTAGTAGTAGTTTGGATTTATATCCCCTTTCTTGAAGGTGGCTTACAATCTCCTTCCCCCCCACCCCACAACAAACACCCTGTGAGGTGGGTGGGGCTGAGAGAGGTCTGAAGAACTGTGACTAGCCCAAGATCACCCAGCTGGCATGTGTTGGAGTGCACAAGCTAATTTGGTTTCCCAGATAAGCCTCCACAGTTCAAGTGGAGGAGTGGGGAATCAATCCCAGTTCTCCAGATTAGAGTGCACCTGCTCTTAACCACTACACCCGTGGTGGCGAACCTTTGGCACTCCAGATGTTATGGACTACAATTTCCATCAGCCCCTGCCAGCATGGCCAATTGGCAGTGCTGGCAGGGGCTGATGGGAATTGTAGTCCATAACATCTGGAGTGCCAAAGGTTCGCCACCACTGCACTACACCATGCTGGCTCAGAGGTGAGGTAGAGTTGCTGGCCTGCAGGCTGGGGCTGGAAATCTCTTATTACAACTGATTTCCAGGGGACAAAGATCAGTTCCTCTGGAGAAAATGGCCGCTTTGGAAGTTGGACTCGATGGCATTATAACACATTGAAGTCCTGCCCCTCCCTAAACCCCACCCTCCTCAGCTCCACCCCCAAAATCTCCAGATATTTCCCAACCCAGAGCTGGCAAATGAGAGTTTGCTCTTTTAGCAGCGCTGTATAGTGGTTAGACTAGGGTGTGGGAGACCTAGATTCGAATCCCCATTCTGCCATGGAAGCTTGGGTCATACACACAACCTTACCCTTATCTACTTCACAGTGTTGTGTGAGTAAGGATAAAATGGAGGAGGGGAGAACTATGGTGATCCACCAGTTTGTACTGGTGAATTCATCTGCGCAGTTTAGATATTTACCAGGCCACCATTCCAAGCCACAAGATAGAGAAGCAGTTTCAGAGGGTAGCCATGTTGATCTATAGTGGATCAAACTACATTTGAATCCATCAGCACCTTAGAGTCCATCAAACGTTTTCAGAGTACAAGCTTTCAAAAGTCAAAGGTCCTTTAGTTGAGCAGAGAAGCAGGCGTGCCTCACCACTTTTCTTCACCAAGACCCAAGATTAGCAGGTCAAAACAGGGATTCCTGGAAAATACCTCCTTCCCAACCCCACAGGCACGAGGCATAAAATGTTTGACCCTTGAGCTGCAGGGTCGAAAGGGGCATTTCACAATGTTGGAGGGAGGAAGATGCTCGATCGATGATCCTCAGTGTACGGAAAGGCATCATAAACATACAAGAGCATCCTGTTTTACCTTCGAAATGCTGAAAGGTACATTAATCCCCTGCTACCTGATAACTATCTAGCAAAACCGGAGAATTGACAAACGTCTGGGTACTGGTTGAAATCACTGCACAAAGCTGTCCCTCGGATATTGCAGTGCTTAAGGCAGAAATTCAAACATGCTCCTACCTCAGAGATCCACATGAAGCACAACCCACAATTCCCCATGTGCATCTCCTATTCACTTCAGAGAGGATTGCGTAGGATGGCTTTATGATGGATTATGTCTGTTTGCAACCTTTAATGATGCTTCAGACCCTCTGCCTGAAGCACCTTTATTTTATTTCCAGCCAGGACTTCCTTGGCTATAGTGGGAAAATTATGGCAACCGGTCTTTTAGTGCCATTCTGCCCTATTCCTCTTCTTATTTTAGCCTATGTTCTATATGGTCTTTGTCTTCACAGGACTCATCAACCCTATTAACCCTTTTGGTGGCCAACAGGGATCCCCTTCCAATTTTTCATCAGTGGAAAAGTTGGTTGGATTCAATCTATTTGGAGTTTTAGAGAGTTGCAACTCTGCCTTTTCACCAGACCTATAATTTAATATCTTGCAAATTATCTTCCCTGATCTGAACCTTTAGAAAACAGGGTGAACTGAAAGCATGCACATCTTCCCCTTAAAAAAAAAATATCCAGATATATTTAAATTCATGCTCTTCCGACAGGTATTTTATCTCCCATCATCAAGCCATTGTTCAGAGTATCTCTTAAGCAGCTGTTTTGAAATCCAAATGAAGCTTGGATTTCTCTGGGCCTTCTTTTCTCCCTTCCTCTTCCAACAGCTTATTTCACTGAGAAAAGAAACAAACAACAAAAAAACCCGACTGGATCAAGAAGGTGAGGGGAAAAGCTGAAAGAGGTGTACTTGTATTTTGATAATGGTATGGAGGTTTTTTTCCAGGCAAATGGCTGCCCTTGCTATGCTTCAAACTTGGTTGCTAACAGTTTTGGGGGCAAGTGGTTGCCGGAATGGCTGGGGGCAGCTGATTTGATGTACTTTCTCGAATCACTGGAAGTGTAAGGAGACTCAAGGTGCAAGTCTCCTGTAAGGAGACTCAAGGTGGTTTACAAACTCCTTTCTCTTCCTCTCCCCATTCTTCCAATACCTTGTGGGGTAGGTGGGGCTGAGAGAATTCAGAAAGAACTGTGACTAGCCAAAGGTCACCCAGCAGAAATGTAGGACTGTGGAAACACATCTGGTTCACCAGAGAAGCCTTCACTACTCAGGTGGAGGAGTGGGGAATCAAACTTGGTTCTCCAGATTAGAATCCACCTGCTTTTAACACTACACTACGCTGACCCCAAAGGCATGAAATGGCAAGTTCATTGTATTGGAGGGTTTGCAAATGCATTTCAGAAGTTCCTACGGTCATGGTCCAAGCAGTTGATTACATTATTGCTACAGTATCTGCCAAGTTTTTAAAATCCGAGAAGAGGGAGATTTATGCTCATCCTTGGGGCTTTGAAATTCTTTCTCTTCTTTGTTCTTACTATTCAATTCATAAGAACATAAAATGCAAGGCAGTCTCTTCTTCACCAGCATATATTTAATATTTGCATGTGTTCAGATCATAATCGTAAATTATGCTAAAAGCTTCCTAGGATGCTTTATATTCCCACACTTTAAGAATGAACAGATTTATTTTTGTAAGTTTTGTACTAGGCTTTTCTGGCAAGGTTTGCTTTCTGGACTTCAGAGAAATTTCACTTGATTAATTTGCAGACTCCCTAACAGCCTTGTAAAGAGTTCTACTTTGATGTATTAGTTAGTTTGAGCAAGGCTTATTAAGCGCAAACTCTTTGCAATCAACCTGAGTTGCCACTTTGCAATGCACTTTACTGTACTGCCTAGTCTGGGTCTTTCAGGCTAATGAGCAAAGACCCCTTGCAGAGTGACAGGGAGCTCCAATCTGCCAAACCCTGCCTTTGGACAGCTGCTTGTATAACAGTGGACACAGGCAATGTCTGTTCCTTTAAGTAGGATTGTTCCCTAGTACGCCTGATGTTTTATCATGAGCCGGTGGTTGCTCTCTCATAGTTCTTGTTCTGTCTATGCTCAGAGACTTTTGTCTTCAGGCTCCTCTCTCTATTAAACTTTACTGCTGTCCTTTGAGCATGTCTGAGGCCTGCTGTGTTTGCTGAGACTAAGAGACATTACATGGTATCAGAATATGGACTGTTTTCAACTCCCATGTTGACACAGAGACATTACAGGCAGCACAATCTGGGGTTGGGGTTGGGGGTTGGGGGGAGGTATTACCAGACCAACCCATGTTGGGTTGCGAGAACCCTGCTTTTAGGAAAGCAGTGTCTCTACTCCTCCTGCCAACCCTTGAGGTGCCTAGCACTGCAATGCCAAAATGGGGAGCCGATTCCCTAAATTGGCTAGTGTGCCCACAAGGACACAGGAAACCTTCTCTGGACTGGCCTTGCCCACACTTGCCTTGCAAACAGCTGCCACTCCCTTCCTGAAGGGATTAAGAGAACACAATACCCCTGCCCTGGAAAATGTCCCCCAACTCCAGCCTTGGACCATATACCCTGCAAAGACAAAATATTTATTAATGTTTTTGCCCCAAATGTTCCAGCCAGTATTGCGTTAACTTGGGAACTTCTTCCAACTAAGCTTTAACAACCACCTTATTTGCATTATCATTGCCCTACAGTTGAAATTTAATCAGCTTTCTTCCCCCTTTCAGCCACTCCCAAACTTGGCCAATCAAGCTAATGCCTCAACATATTAGATTAATGACCCAACACATCAAGGTTGATGTTTGTCTTTTGTCTTTCCCTGGAAAGGCAAGACTCCTCTGTCCTGGGAGATTAAGCTCTCTTAGCATAGCCCAACATTCAGTGTCCACTGTATCTGGACTGCTGGTCTGGCAACACTGTTCCACCCAGCACTTCTGAGCCAGCAAATGATTCAGTTGCTGCTGTGTGGCACCTGCTTTCTACCCTGTTTCCCTGGAGCCCAGAACTTGTCACTGGACTCTGCTTTATGGACCCAAAGCCACTTCAGGCTCTAATACAGTATCACCACTAAGAATCCCTCCAATTACTCTGCTATTCCCAACCTATCCTCTCAATGCTGCTTATATCCTAGGACTGTGTGCGTGTTCTGCTGCTTTGACTATTGTGTACCCCTATTATCCCTAAATAATCTTGTTAAACTTTATTTTGCTCTCCTGTGGAATTTCTTACTAAAGCTGATCTCAGTATACACAATCAACAAAGATCCTGAGCTTGCCCAACCTTTTGCTAACCCAAGAGTCTGCTCTCACTAATTCCCCATCTAAAAGGGAGAGACACCCACCATTTCAGGTAACAGAGCTGCACTGTAGCCAGGGACTGCATAGCTGCGACATAGCCAAGCCACCCCCTAAGCAACTTGCTGTGCTGCGACCAGCTACCCAATAGTGACATTCCCCCAACCCCTGTGGAATCACTGATTGCAGCTACATGGGTTGGACCTACATTATTGCCAGCGTAAGTTTGTGCTGAAAAATGTGGGCATTCCAGTGTGCTGATTGACTACTGCCAGCCCTGATTCTGGGCACTCTCCCTTTGGTGCCAGTTTGAGCTGCTGTCCTGGAGGTGCAGTGGCATGAACTGCAACTGCTCTGGAACCCATGCATGGCACTGCTGTGCCACTCCCTGGCACCAGGATAAGGACCCTGGAACCTTTGTAAATGCCCCTTAGGCCAGCCAAGTGGCATTTTCACCAGCACCAGGGTCATGCTGCCTCCTTAGCACCTTGTGGATTGCACTGCAAGTCTCTCAAGAGGGAAATGAGCCCTAAAACAGTTGGAAAAACGTATACCTGACTTTAGCCTGAAGTTTGACTAACTGACAAAATACATGCAGTCGCCTTTGTTCAGGCAACAAGGTGACCACATGCACTGGAAGGATCTACAAGCAGTTGGAATGTGTGGTGGCAACATCTAAAATGACCATCTCAGCCCAGGACATGAACAGAACAGGACCTTTTGAGTATGCGAAGGGAAGCCTGAATCCTTCCCTCATCACTGAGTTACCTATATGATTTCCATACACACCTGTGATTAGCATTAGGGGCATCCAGATCAGTGCTTTTCGTACATCTTGAACCCCATGCTCTATTTATTTTAGAAATTAATAGGGATGCCAGCCTCCAGGAGAGACCTGGGGATTCCACAGAATTACAGATCATGTCCAGAATATATGGATCAGTTCCCCTGGAGAAAATGGATGGTTAGGAGGGTGTACTCTATGGCACTGTGCCCTACTAAGGTCCCTGTCCTCCTCAGGTTCCATCTGTAAATCTCCAGGGGTTTCCCAACATGGATCTGGCAACCCCACCTCCTGCCTCCCACCATTAGCAAGAAGGACTTGGCAACTAGTGTTGTCAGGTCCAGGCTGGGAAATACCTGGAGATTTTTGGGGTAAAGTCTGAGGAGGGTGGAGCTTGGAGAGGGAAGGAACTTCAAGTGACCATTTTCTCCAGGTGAACTGATCTCAGTCACCTGGAGATCAGTTGTAGAATCATAGAATCATAGAGTTGGAAGAGACCCCAAGGACCATCAAGTCCAACCCCCTGCAATGCAGGAACATCCAATCAAAGCACTCCTGACAGATGGCCATCCAGCCTCTCTTTAAAAACCTCCAAAGAAGGAGACTCCCCCAGTCTCCGAGGTAGTGCATTCTCTAGCCACAACCTGGAGGTTGGCAAATCTGCTGGCAACCCTGTAAATTAACAGATTACTAACATGCAAATATTTTCAGCCCTGGCAAAATGCCTAATTGTAGTCAACCATGCAAACATTTTACAGTCGGATAAAAGGCCCTCTTATTTGCAGGGCAAAAGTTGTCTGTCAATTGTTTCCAGGTCTCTCTCTCTATACTTCCAAACTTTGCCCCCCGTCTGGCCTATCTGATGACAAGCTCAACAACAGCAAAAATCAAATGCATGCATACTTCAATGGGCTTGATAAAAGATTCTGTTTCTTGCACCTTGGATCCCCTACTATGTCACAAATTAACTAGGGGTTCAGAGTCAGGAGGATCAAGCAAGCACTAATGCAGGGGCGGAGTGAGGGGGAACTGCGCCGGGGGCATGCGTGCGCCCTACGCCCCTGCTGTGGCTTTGCCTGCCCCAAAACGCCCCGGCCATGCCCCCTCCATGGCCTGGCCATGTTCCCGCTGCAGCCTTGCCTGGGGCGTTGCCCCCCCCCCCCACTCTGTTGGCACTATGCCACTGCACTAATGTGAATGATATGCTTGCGGAGTCATAAAAGACCTTGCACACAAGAGACCTTCCTGACCATGTTTGCTACCCCTGCCATTCTTTTAAGGGGCCTGTTTACATCTGAAGCATGCCCCACACAAATGCAGCTGTATCTCCACAATAGCAATGCACTGGCTGATTATGGGATGGGGGGTGGGGGGGGATGAGAGAAGTAAGTTTGGGTTCATACCTTGTTTTTCTGAATTGTAAGAAGTCTCAACGCAGCTTACAAACTCCTTCCCTTCCTCTCCCCACCACAGATGCTTTGTGATGTGGGTAGGGCTAAGAGAGTTCTGAGAGAACTGTGATTAGCCCAAGAAGTGTGATTAGCCCAAGAAGTGTGGAAACAAATCCAGTTCACCAGGTAGGAGTCTGCCCCTCATGTAGAGGAGTGGGAAATCAAACCCGGTTCTCCAGATTAGAGTCCACTATTCTTAACCACTATACCACACAGCTTCTCAAACCTCTACACCAAGAAGGCAACAGGGAACCAAAGAAGGAAGAAACTTGGTGAATTTGATAATTTGGGGGGTTAGGGGGTAGCCCCTACCTGGAATTTGGGGGGGGGGAGCCCCAACCTGGGGTTTAGCTCCAACCTGCTTTTATTTCTGAGAAAAAATGCTCTAAATTTTTAAATTATCAAATGAATGCCATTTTATGCAAATGAAGTGCTTTGTTTTCCCTAACCGTGACATTCTGAATGTTGTCTAGCCCTTGAAAAACAGCCTGCGTTTGTTTTGATCTTTGCAAGGGAATAAATATGGTAGGCACGATTCAGTCTAAAACAAGTTCTTTGCAGACCCAATGGGCAATGTGGCTATGGATTTATATATAATATTTTTCATAGGAATAGAATGACAAGATTTGGCTGGACCAGACCAGAAAGTTCAGCACCAAATGAACTCTCATTTTGTGCAAATAAATACAAATAAATACATCCAAATCTGCATGGATGTTTTTCATTTGCAGACCTCCAAGGCTTGAGATTTTGTAGAATTTAGGGGGTTGCAAGAAGCTAGAAAAGGATAAAGATGAATGGGGGAATTACGGCCAAAGGCAGTTACAGATGGTTACAGGAAAATGTAAGACACAGAATCTCCATTAATATTCCAGCTTGATCTACATCATCTTATTTTCCTGCAATTAATATGGAGTTGATGCTAATTTATAGCTCACTCTCCATGAATTAACATTCTGCTGGTGAACTTGCAAAGGACCTGAGTCATGCCACAGAGTGTTCCGCTCGGATGTTTCTGCCCTATTCCTTAGACACTCTTGGTTGTCAATAATAATTCATTGTCAATAACACTGGGACTCAATGAGTTCTTTAGCTATGAGCTGAGTTGCCCTTTGCAACTGGAATTACCACATACATGTCAACAAACCAACTGTTGGGTCAGCCGCCTGCTTTTACTTTTCTCATCATGTGTGAATGCTTGTTAACTAACAGTCCTATCCAGATTGGGCTGGCGAGTAAAGACAGCCCTGCCCTGCCCTCCGCAAAGGGCTTCCCTGCGGCATGGGAAGCCCAAAACAAGCAAACAACCCCCCCAGTGGTGGGATCCAAAAATTTTAGTAACAGGTTCCCTCCCCAGCCTCCCCTCAGCAAAGGGGGCAGAGGCGTACCTGGGCAAACCTGAGCCCTTGGCAAAACCTGAGTTGGATTGCCCCCCCATGGGCAGCCACCCCACCACAACCCCCCAAATTTTTTTTGCACCAGGTCCTTTCTAAATTATCTTCACATTATAGAAAATGCTCCAACTCAGAAATCTGAACACAGCAATGGTGAAACACACAGGTTCTTTGATAGAGACTGGTGAGATAAAAGGTACTAAAGGCTGAGAATCAATGAATTGCAGTACCTGAAAGGGATTAACCCAGTTCAGGGAGTTACATGATTAGTCGCAATTGCTATATGGAACCTTCATCTTCATAAGAACATAAGAACAAGCCAGCTGGATCAGACCAAAGTCCATCTAGTCCAGCTCTCTGCTACTCGCAGTGGCCCACCAGGTGCCTTTGGGAGCTCACATGCAGGATGTGAAAGGAACGGCCTTCTGAGGCTGTTGCTCCCGATCACCTGGTCTGTTAAGGCATTTGCAATCTCAGATCAAGGAGGATCAAGATTGGTAGCCATAAATCGACTTCTCCTCCGTAAATCTGTCCAAGCCCCTTTTAAAGCTATCCAGGTTAGTGGCCATCACCACCTCCTGTGGCAGCATATTTCAAACACCAATCACACGTTGCGTGAAGAAGTGTTTCCTTTTATTAGTTCTAATTCTTCCCCCCAGCATTTTCAATGTATGCCCCCTGGTTCTAGTATTGTGAGAAAGAGAGAAAAATTTCTCTCTGTCAACATTTTCTACCCCATGCATAATTTTATAGACTTCAATCATATCCCCCCTCAGCCGCCTCCTCTCCAAACTAAAGAGTCCCATCACCACCTCCTGTGGCAGCATATTCCAAACACCAGTCACGCATTGTGTGAATAAATGTTTCCTTTAATTAGTCCTAATTCTCCCCCCCCCCCCACAAGCATTTTCAATGTATGCCCCCTGGTTTTAGTATTGTGAGAAAGAGAGAAAAGAGAAGGAAGGTATTACAATCCTTCAATCATCCTCGTTGCCCTTCTCTGCACTTTTTCTATCTCCTCAATATCCTTTTTGAGATGCGGCGACCAGAACTGGACACAGTACTCCAAGTGCGGTCGCACCACTACTTTATATAAGGGCATGACAATCTTTGCAGTTTTATTATCAATTCCTTTTCTAATGATCCCCAGCATAGAGTTTGCCTTTTTTACAGCTGCCATGCATTGAGTTGACATTCCCATGGAACTATCAACTAAGATGCCGAAATCCCTTTCCTGGTCTGTGACTGATAGCACTGACCCCTGTAGCGTGTATGTGAAGTTTGGATTTTTTGCCCCCCCTATGTGCATCACTTTACATTTTGCATACATTGAACTGCATTTGCCATTTCTTAGCCCACTCACCTAATTTATCAAGGTCCGCTTGGAGCTCTTCGCAATCCTTTGTGGTTCTCACCACCCTACATAATTTGGTATCATCTGCAAACTTGGCCACCACGCTACCCACCCCTCCTTCCAGGTCATTTATGAATAGGTTAAAGAGCACTGGTCCCAAAACGGATCCTTGGGGGACACCACTCCCAACATCTCTCCATTGTGAGAACTTCCCATTTACACCCACTCTTTGTTTCCTGTTTCTCAACCAGTTTTTAATCCATAGGAGGACTTCCCCTCTTATTCCTTCAAAGGCAGTATGCCTCTCGGGGAGGCGAGGGTGTGGAGATGGAAAAGCGGATCCAATTAGTAACCCCCTCTCGGCACACACAAATAATTAGTAACCCATTCTCGGGAACTGGTGAGAACCTGCTGGATCCCACCTCTGAACCCCCCTGCCTGGCCAATACACCCCATAGGGGATAATAGAGATATGACACAAAAAACATAGCCTATCTCCAAGGCCAGCTCTGCTAGCACACGGGCGTCGGGCAGGCAATGGAAGCCGGTAAAGATTGGCTCCCCCTCTCCAAAAACCCCAGTCACGCCAGCTCAGTTTTCTGTGCCGGCAGGCCTGGGGACAGATGGCAGCTACCAGGTTGGTTACCATGGAGCTGTATGAGTCCCGCCCACCAGGGTAAGTCTCCCATCCGCTGACACATTGTCGCATTTGCCCCTTGCAAAACTAAGAACCAAAACACACACACACACACACACACGCGCGCGCACACACACACACACACACACACACACACACACAGATTGAACTGCTGGCTATTCTTCTGTTTCCTGATTTTCATTTAAAATGGAATCTTTTTTTAAAAAACAATACCGTCTTGAAGGCTTTCATGACTGGAGTTATATATTCGCCATATATTCGGTTATTTTGCCATGGTTTGACTATCTTTATTCCAGATGGTTTCGCCAGCACCTGTGGCTAGCATCTTCTTTACAGAAACCCTCTAGCCACAGGTGCTGGCGAAACATCAGAGATAAAGATATGCAGGCCATGGCCGCATAACCTGAAATCACACATCACGTATCATTTTTTAGAAAACAACTGCAGAATTGCCTGCGAGAGTAGAAGATAAGTTTATGATATCACACACATTAGTCAATCAATGCTGGCCACACTGGTGCCAGCTGCAGATTTTCAGGATGATTCCGCCCCCGCTCCCCACACACCGAGCTTGACCCTGGAAATGAATAGTAGGTTTGCAATTAACACAGGCTGCATCCCCACATCACTGGATATTGCACTGCCATTCATATAGCAATCAACTAAGTGGATTACTTAGGGTTGCCAATCCCCCAACTGAGGAATTCCTTTCCCCGCCTCTTGTTTCCTGCCACTGCTCAGAGAAGCACTGGGAGCAAAACATAAACATGCCCACTGGGCCCAACGGCATGATGTCACTTCCAGAGAAAACATGACAGTGATATCATGCAAATGTAGGAATCGCTGCCCAGTCTAGGGCAAAACAATGTGGTTTCTGTTGATTCTTCAAGATGTGGTATTACTTCTGGGATTCTCCTGCAAATGATGTCATGTTGTCACCGACGGCTGCCCTGCTGGGTCTCCCACTGGTTGTCAAGCTGTGCGGCAGTTCTAGCACAATCTCCAGAAATGTGTGGATGCAGTCTTGTATGGTTGCTTATGGCACAGGCCTACTTTTCTACACAAGAGACAGTCAACTTCTCCTTTCAGTAAAGGGGAAAGGGTCCCCCAAAGGAGCATCATTTGGCGATCATTTCCAAGCAAAAGGAAGTGGTGCTTGGGGCTTCCTTTGTTGTAAACTGCCCTGAGCCCTGTTTGGCAGGAGGAAGGTGGCTTATTATTATTACTCTCAATAAAGCCCATTGAGTGAGAAAATATAATGGGCTCTAGAAAACTGTTGTGTGCAAAGATGGATCCTGGCTTTACAAAGGGGCGGGGGATAGGGTACCTGTGAAGAACTCTCCCCATTTCTATAGGAACAATCCCAGGACTGTTTGCAAAGCTGAATCCTACTTTGTAAAGGGGGGGGGGGAGAGCAGGGTGCCTGTGAAGATAGGGAGAGTTCTCCCCATCTCCATAGGAACACCTTCCCAGTTGCAAAGCTGGATCTCAGCTTTGCAAATGGGGAGGGGAGCCAGCAAGGTACATGTGTGAATGGGGAGAGTTCTCCTCATCTCCATTGGCATACACAACTGCCCCCATTTGCAAAGCGGAGATGGTAAACAGGCTCATAGCAAGTATAGAATCATAGCATTGGAAGAGACTACAGGGGCCATCATGTCCAACCCCCTGCCATGCAGGAATACACAATCAAAGCATCCTTGACAGATGGCCAGCATCTGTTTAAAAATCTCTAAATAAGGAGACTCCACCACATTCAGAGGCTGCATATTTCACTATTGAACAGTCCTGATTGTCAGAAAGTTCTTCCTAACGTTTAGGTGAAAGCAAAAAAAGGGGAAAAAGCATAAAACAGCTTTCCATACAAGGCAACTTTCTCTCTCTATAATTGCTGCAGATGGTGAGACCTTTCTTCGCTCAATAATCACACAACAACGACAGGCTGGAAAAGGAATGGGCCGCAGCCCAGTTTATTAAATATATAATAACATGATCAAAACAGAACTATGTACATTAGAGCTGGGCGGCAAACGGGTTGCACATCACATCCCAATATCCATGGGACTGACAGGAAGGGAAGCCCCAGAGATAGCACTCCGGCTTCACCCTTCCCGCCCATGCTGAGGAGGCGGGCACCGGCTAAGCCCATGGCCGCCTGACAGCCCGGCCTCCTCCCGTGCTTGCTGGGGTGTCGGGCACCGGCTGAGCCCATGGCCGCCTGTCAGCCCGACCCAACCCCACTCCCTGGGGTGTCGGGCATGCCCGCCCTGCCGGCCTGCCAGCCTGCCCACCCCACCCCCCGCCTCTACCACAGGGCACAAGCCTGGGAGACCCAGCCGGGAAGGCTCAAGCCCCCCCCCCAGATGCTGTAACCCGCGGTAAACCCGCCAGGACTGCGACAGTAAAGGACCACAACCCCCAAACCCTTAAACCACAGGGAGGGCGGGTGGGCCACGCCTTGCTGGGTCTCGCCGCCGGGAAGGGCGCGGACTGAGCGTGGCGTCCTTAAATACCCTGGCTCCTCCCACCTTTGCACCCGGTTCTGCAGCATGCCACCATATTTCGCTCCATTGCTCACCCCGGCAGCAATGGCTGCCTCCGGTTATTCGGGTGCATCTAATTATATGCATACGTGATGTGACAGCCAGCATAGTATAGTGGGTACAGTTTTGGACTCGACTCCAGGTTCAAATCCCCACTCAGCCATGGAAGCTTTGTTGAGTAACCTTGAGCCAGTAAGCTTTAGCCACACCTACTTCACAGGGTTGTTGTGAAGAAAAAATGGAGGAGAGGGGAATGATGTAAGCTGCTCCGGATTCCTGTTGGGGGAAAAGGGTGAGTAGAAATGAAATATGTATTGTAGGCGAAATATGTAATGCAGGCGAAACGTCAGGAGAGAATGCTGCTAGGACATGGCCATACAGCCCGGAAACCACACAGCGCCCAAGAAATGAAATAAATACACAAAAGTCCTGTGAAGGAGGTGTGGGGGGGGGGGCGGGGGGAGGGCTGATGAACTATCAGTATGCTGAAATCTTATACCTGGACAAATATGTGCATAATTTTCACTTTGCTCAGTGGGGTGGCTGGATACATGCCACTAGCTGCAAATAATAAGATCTTAAGAAAAACAAACATGCTACTGTTGATATATTCACATTTGCTTCTCACCTATGGCTGCTAAAGCAGCAGCAATTTTTTTAAGCCAGTGTCCACACACAGTGCAGCAGGACTTCACTTCCAGAGGGAACCTCTGATTCTCACTCTGTGCTCTCACAACACTCTCCTCCATAACACTTGTTGCCAGTGCTCCCTGATGCCACTCTAAATTACAATTGCCCCAGACTCCCCACCAGATTATTTTGGGCACTCCAGAGGTAGATTGGAAAATTTAAAAACCCAACTGAATGGACCCTGGGAGCTACAAGCCAATACTGCCAAGACCACTTGGTTTAACCTGGCCAGCAGCACCAATGAGGTGTGGCAGTTCACCTGCTGATGGTTGTGTTGGAGGACACAGCAACTGAGTTGGCACCCATTGTTGGCACTACTGGCCAGGTTTGAGTTAAGTGGTCTCAGGAGAGGTACAGGGGCTTGGCACTCCTTGCTCCTGGCTGTTCGTTCGGCCGTTACACAGTTACGTTCGTTCTACTGGATTAGATTGGATTACCGTTCCGTTCAGTTGTTTCTTTCGCTGCTGCTGCTTTCTTTCTTTTCTTTCTTTCTTCTTTCTTTCTTTCTTTTCCGTTCACTGCTCTGTCAGTTCGCCTGTTCGCTCGTCTGCTCGCTCGCTCTCTTTCTTTTCTTTCTTTCTTTCTTTCTTTCTTTCTTTCTTTCTTTCTTTCTTTCTTTCTTTCTTTCTTTCTTTCTTTCTTTTCCCCTGCCTGCCTGCCTGCCTGCCTGATTCTCTCATTTCTACCCTGCCCATTCCACACAGGGCTCAGGGTAGCATATTTACATGCTGCTTTTCTCCTCAAACACAGGACTCATAGTGGCTTACAATGTTAAAGGCACGGAAAAATCTTAACATATACTCACTTAAAATTCTAATGTGTATAAACGTAGCCTGTTCATATCCCTAGTACTACAAAATTCAAAATGGGATAAAAAGTACCGTACTAGCAAGAAACCACCTACAGAGATGAGAAAACAATCGGCTATGAAACACACAAAAATTAAGAGCAGGGAAACCAAAAGTAGACAGGTTGATAATCTGCAGGCTAGAATAATAAACAGTTTCCTACGTTCCTGTCCCAAACCACTAGGTTATCACTAGGCTGGGGGTCGAGTGGCAGCTCTGCCAATGGAATAAGGAAGCTGGCAAATCTGCAGGTCATCATCAGCCCTCCGGGCAGGGTGGGGCAGCCTTCAGGTGGGGCCTGACGCTTTCCTGGAATTAGAACCAACTCCAGACTATAGAGGTTAATTCCTCTAGAGAAAGTGTCTGCTTTGGAGGGTGGACTCTGTATAGGAAGGCCCGTCTCCTGGTGGGACCTGGGGACCCTCCAGAACTTCAGCTCATCTCCAGAGATCAGTTTCCAAGAGAACATGGATGCTTTGGAGGGTGGGCTATATGGCATTGTACCCCACTAAGCTCCTTCTCCTCCCCAGGCTCCACCCCCTTCCCCAAATCTCTAGGTGTTTCCCAGCCTGCATCTCCCAACCCTCTCCCAGTGGCCAGGGGAGACCTGGTAACCCTATGGTATGATACCCCACTGAGGTCTCTCCCTTTCCCCAAACCCCACTCTCCCCAAATCTCCAGAAATTCCCAACCCAACACCATGACTTCCAGGCCCACCAGGAATTTTCCTTCTGAGTTCAATGATCAATTGATCCAGGTAAACACGTGACTCACCTTAACAAGAACCATATCCGCAAGTAGCAAATTGTAAAAGCAGATGGGTGGTCCTTCCCCCATTTCCTCAGTAACCAAAAGGGAATGTCCTCCACCATGTGAACATAATAAGTATTTTGCTTGTATATTGCTATGCCCAAAGAGACTCCATTCTGATTGTTGGAAAAGCCTACAGAAAACCTGGGGGTGGGGGTGGGGGGGTTATCTCTCTTGCTTTTCGCACAGCTGAGAAGCAGGCATTTGTAGATAGAGATAGGCTGTACCTTCACCAACGTCCAATTCCTCATTAAGGACATGGAATCATCTCCAATTATTTTCAGCTAGATCCAACCAGTCAGCCAAAGCCCTAATTGAAAGTTTCAAAAGGGCTGGGTAATTTGCTCATCTTCTAGAGAGTTCTTACTAACTTGATACCTGATTGGTTAATTGGTAATTATTTGCTGGGGCCAGTTTATGCCATAAATGTATCTCATCAGAATTAGCAGCCATCTTCCTTTTGTATTGTTGAAGGCTTTCATGGCTGGAAATGTCGTGGGTTTTCCGGATCATGTGGTTGTGTTCCAGCAGTATTTTCTCCTGTCGTTTCACGTGCATCTGTGGTTGCCAGAAAACCCACAACATCTTCCCTTTGTCTTTTGTCTATTTCATCTCTACCTTGCTTGAAGAACTTTGCTTGCACACTGAGCACTGCTATCGTATCTTCTAGCCAGGATTTCTTTTAGTACATAAGTGTACTTTGTTGTTTTATTGTGTGACTGGAAATACACCTTGAGATTTTGTGTTAATTGCCTGTTTTTTAAACTGTTATTTTACAACCTTTCTTTGAAATAAAAATATAAAAATTTTGCTTTGTGTTTTTAGTACTGGTTCAGAACCCAGGGCTTGACATTGCTACCACCTCAAAGGCTTGGACAGGTCTTTGACACACTATTACCCCCCAAAGAGATAGCATCATATCACACTCTTCATCTGTGACTTTTGCAAGAGTCTCCAAAGTACACATTCATTCATTCATTCATTCATTCATTCATTCATTCATTCATTCATTCATTCATTCATTCATTCATTCATTCATTCATTCATTACATTTAGTACTCTACCCTTTCCCAGCCAAGACCAGGCTCAAAGCAGCTTACAAACATAATTTAAAAACAATCATAAAGTCAGTTAAGTATAATGATATACATCAATAAATGGGAGCTTTTCGGATGTTGGTAAGGGGGTGTTGGTTGGTTTACTAAAGTGATTGTTTTTATTGATTTTATCACTTATTATATTGCTATATGGCTGTAAGTCACCCTAAGCCAGTGGTGGCGAACCTTTGGCACTCCAGATGTTATGAACTACAATTCCCATCAGCCCCTACAATTGGTCATACTGGCAGGGGCTGATGGGAATTGTAGTCCATAACATCTGGAGTGCCAAAGGTTCACCAGCACGGCCCTAAGCCCATGATGGCGAACCTATGGCACGCATGCCCAAGGTGGCACTCAGAGCCTTCTCTGTGGGCACGCATGCTGTCATCTCCCCCTCTTCCTTCCCCTTCAAATCTGACACAAGAAACAGACTAACAGATAACTTGAGTGCTACATGTGTTGCTCTCAAACTTACAAAGTATGAGCCAAGGTTAGACAAATTATCAGCATGCAGACAACAGCAAAAATCACATTAATTGTTCAAAAGCATGCCAAATGCAAACTTTTCCTTTCAATAAAACATTGTTTGTATAATTTAAAGCTCTGTTTTTGTGTTTTTCTTTTAAGACAAAAGATGTTAATGTATGAGTTGTTTTTTCTAAACTAAAACCTCAGTATTCAGATTAAATTGCCGTGTTGGCACTTTGCGATAAATCAGTGGGTTTGGGGTTGCAGTTTGGGCACCCGTTCTCTAAAAGGTTCGCCATCACTGCCCTAAGCCTATTTGGAGAAGGGCTGCCTACAAATAGTAATATTTAGGTGGGATCCTAAAGTATCACGCAGATGCAATGACACCACTTCCGGGTTTATGTTGGAAGTGACATGATGCTATTGGGACACCATCATTCCCTACTGCCAAACTTTACTGACAGAGTCGGCACAATATTATAAAATCTTTTTAAGACAACCCAAGAATTATAAGTATCAAAACAAGCACAAAAAGAAGCCCAGGGCACAAAAATAACATAAAGCAACATCCAGGACTCTAAAAAACACCCTAGTAGCTGACCATAAACACACTCTGAAAAGATGGAACTCCTCAGTTAAAAGTTCAGCCATAAAAAACAATATTAAAAACAAAAACTGAACATCTCAAAATAATATCCCTAATCTCAGGCTACAAATGAACCATAAAAACTTGTTCCTCAAATATAAAAAGTGGGGTGATTCTGCTATTCCAGATCCTATTGTAGCCAAACAAATGCTCTCATATGTTCAGGTCTGGGTTATCCGAGAAGCCAGAATTTACTCTGGATTCTGCAATTCATGTGAAGATTCGTACTGAGTTTTTGATATGCAAGCAGTGTCCCCAGCAGTTTGGTTGAGGGAGAAGAGACATTAGCCTTTTTTGTGCTGAGTTTTTACATTATTACTCTTCATTTCTCTCCATTGGAAGTTCATATTAGGAGCAGAGGTGGGATCCAGCAGGTTCGCACAGGTTCCCGAGAGTAGGTTACTAATTATTTGTGTGTGCCAAGAGGGGGCTACTAATTGGTGATTTTGCCACGTGATTTTTGCCTTAGTTACGCCTCTCCTCTCAGCAGTAGTGCGCAGAACTTGAAGCAGTCTAGCAGGAGGTGCACTGGCGTGCGTGGCAGCCTGCATCTGCGTGCATTCGTTTCCCGCCCAAGGACTGGCGCAGTGGCTGTGCCCTTGCCACAGCCCTGCCCAGGATTGCCCCGCCCCGGAATGCCCAGCCATGCCCCCGTCGTGCCCCGCCCAGCTCCATTGGCGCTACGCCACAGTTTGAATCCCACCACCATGGAAACCTGTTACTAAAATTTTTGGATCCCACCACTGATTAGGAGTATAGGCTACAAGGAATTGTTAGCAAGTAGCTAGTTGTTAGTTTTGTACTTGTGAATTAGTCAGTTTCCCCTGTGTAGTTATTCTTTTGTACATTGCTAGGTGTAGAGGTAGGAGTAGCCAAATCCTTTAACTAGGGAGTTTTGTTAGGTTTTTGCAGCAGTGTTGTTTAATGTGGGGTAGTCTCAGTTATTGCTAATGATTTCATTGCACTGTTTAATGTATTGCTTGTTGTTGCATTAGTTGATTGTTATGTATTGTTTGTGGAGTTAATGTATTGATGCATTGGAAACATATGGTTGTAAATGCATCAACATATTTTTGTTTTAATTGTTATATACTGTTATTCTGATGTTTTTTATTATTGCTATGTAGTTATGTATTATTGCTAATGTATTGACTTATGATTAATGTCGTGGATATTATGAATTTAGTGGTACACATTAATGTGCTGCAAATGTTGCTGTTATTGTTCTCTGAAATTGTTTAGTTCGAAATGTTAAGTCGCCATCTGTAATCTGGTTCTATTTTAGTTCTATGTAATTTATCATTGTTATATTGGTATAATGTATCTGTTTATTATGTTGTTAGCCGCCTTGAGCCCTTCGGGGATAGGGTGGGGTACAAGTATAAAGTGAAATGAAATGAAATGAAAGTGTATGTGGAGTGATAGTCTAAGTTTGGGGAGATGAAAGTTCAGATGGGCCGATCACATACTCTCAGCCAAATCTACCTCATAGCCAGCTGGGTGACCTTGGGCTAGTCACAGCTTCTCGGAGCTCTCTCAGCCCCAGGGTGTTTGTTGTGAGGGGGGAAGGGCAAGGAGATTGTAAGCCCCTTTGAGTCTCCTGCAGGAGAGAAAGGGGGATATAAATCCAAACTCCTCCTCCTCCTCCTCCTCCTCCTCCTCCTCCTCCTCTTCTTCTTCTTCTTCTTCTTCTTCTTCTTCTTCTTCTCCTCCTCCTCCTCCTCCTCCTCCTCCTCCTCCTCCTCCTCCTCCTCCTCCTCCTCCTCCTCCTCCTCCTCCTCGTAGGGCAGTTGAGAGAAAGGAGGAGGCGTATGTCCTTTCATACCCAAATAAAATATTTACTCTGAAGGAGTTCACAACATCTTTCCTCTTAACTTACCAAGTCCCCTTTATTTGAGATGCAGACTATTACAGAGTGACTATATATTTAATTTAATTTAAATATATATATTTAAAACCACATGCGTAATTCTTGATGGCAGGTATTTTATTTATTTATTTATTTATTTATATTTCAAATTTCTATCCCGCCCCATCCCCGAAGGGCTCTGGGCGATTTCACAATAAAATGTTAATATACTAAAAATCAAGTATGGTCCAGGGTCCAGCCCCATGCCCTGTAGGATTGCCATACTTCAGATAGTGACTGATAAGTCTGAAAAACAACTCATCTCCAGGCACTAGAGGTTGGTTCACCTGGAGAAAATGGGCCCTCTGGAAGGTGGACTTTATGGCATTCTACCCCAGTGAAGTCATTCCCCTACCTAACCCCACCCTCCTCAGGCAACCCCAGGGCCCAACCTTTCCCCAGGAAACTTGCTGTTGTTTGGTCTGTGTAAACAGGACTGGAAGAGGGAAGAAAGCTTTTAGGAGCGAGGGAGCCTGACACAATTAAGCAATTCTCAGCTCCCCTCCAACAATCTCTTTATTGTGCCTGCTGAGAAACAACTTCATTATATCTGCCTGGTTAGATAAGACAGCGTCTCTGATCCTGCCTCCCTGTGTGCCTGTCTCCCCCTTCCCCACCCCCACATCTCCGCAACGCTGTATCAGCTAATACTGGGCCTGCCAACTCTGTTGTGTCTTGAATATTTTGTTTCAGGCACCCAAATCTTCCCAGGAAAAGGAACATGGAAAGGACTCTGTGAGGCACTCAAGCGCGGATTCTTGCAGTGCAAAGAAGCTCTGTCCCCAATGTCCAGCCATTCTGCTGGTTCAGCCTGCAAAGCTTAAAACCCTGTTTACACTTTACAGCAACACCTATACATCTAGCACCGTGGTGGCGAACCTTTGGCACTCCAGATGTTATGGACTACAATTCCCATCAGCCCCTGCCAGCATGGCCAGTTGGCCATGCTGGCAGGGGCTGTTGGGAATTGTAGTCCATAACATCTGGAGTGCCAAAGGTTCACCACTAGCATGTCGTGGTCGTGGTCGTGGTCGTGGTCATCATTCATTCATTCATTCATTCATTCATTCATTCATTCATTCATTCATTCATTCATTCATTCATTCATTCATTCATTCATTATAGCTGTAGACCAGAAATGTAAGCAACTCAAATAATAAAAAAGGTTTGCCCAACACCATTTCTGAATTACAAATATGCCACGGTTAAAAATTAGGACACCAGATATAAGACACATTGAAATCTCTGTAAGATTTTGCTGCATAATACACTTTTCAGATCCTAAATCAGGCTATCTGAGGATTCTTGCCTGATAAAAGGTAATCCAATTTGATTTTATCCTGTTGACAAAGATTCTTATCTGGCAGTGGGTTAATAATTTCTGGTCGAGCCACCTTATATGAAGGGCATCTCAAGAGGATATGTTCAGCATGTGTGTACATCCGTTTGTAAGAAAGAGCCAGAACACATTCACGTTACAAATGAAACCAAGGATCAGTACCTGGATAAATGTGCGGTTTCAATCGCATGTTCAAATGTACATATACAGAATCTAACATGAGAATTACTCAATGCACACATGAAAAAAATCAAGTGAGAGCCAGCAAGGTGTGGTAATTAAGAGCAGCAGGCTCTAGTCTGGAAAACTGGGTTTGATTCCCCACTCCTCCACATGAAGCTTGCTGGGTGACCTTGGGCCAGTCACAGCTCTCTCAGAACTCTCTCCGCCCATGCAGAGGCAGGCAATGGCAAACCACCTCCTGCCATTTCTTGCCATGAAAACCCAAGTCATAGCTAACTTATGGGGTTGCCAGTTCCAGTATTTTAAGAGTAGCAAGGCAGCCAAAAATCAACAGGTGATTTTATTTAATTGCAGTTTTTTGTATTATTCTAGATAACCAACTGGTGGTGTTTTTTCTAGTGTGAAGGTATTAAAGGCATAGAAGCTGTGTGTCATAGGAAAAAAGACAATGAAGTCATCAGACTCCCCCAACACACACAACTGAGCTCTGTACAATTCCCCATCTCCCATTCCTCTATCAACAGTATTTGTTAAAAACAAACAAACCCAGAGAATTCGCATAGTCAGTGAAAATAAAGTAACCATCAAGTAAAATGGTTTCCTTCTACGTTTCACTTTGAACGTTGATAGGAGAGCTGTCCCTGGCTAATTTCCATCCTGTTGCATAGAATTGAAATGCAAATTAGAATCTTCACCAGCTTCTCTGGGGACGTGTAAACCTACACTGGGATTGTTTGTAGTTTGAAGGCAACTGGCAGGAAGGAAACCGATCTGATGCCTTTTGGCAGGGGTAGCCACTCAGGGAACTGAATCTGGACTCGAAGGTGGTGCATTCCAATTCCTGATCCACAAAAAACCACCCTAACTGGCAAACCCTCTGCTACTAGAAAGGGTGGCTCCATTTCCTCAAACAGCCCAGGACCAAACAGCTCCTCACTTTACCATCCTCCTTCTTGTTATGCGTCCCCTTGACTAAATTTTCTTTCATGGTCCCCAGATACAGAAGAAGAAGAATAAAAGTTTGGATTTATACCCCACCTTTCACTCCTGTAAGGAGACTGAAGGTGGTTTACAAACTCCTTTCCCTTCCTCTCCCCACAACAGGCACCTTGTGAGGCAGGTGGGGCTGAGAGAGTTCCGAAGATCTGTGACTAGCTCAAGTTCACTCAGCAGGAATGTAGGAGTGTGGAAACACATCTGGTTCACCAGATAAGCCTCAGCAACTCAGGTGGAGTGGGGAATCAAACCCGGTTCTCCAGATTATAATCCAGCTGTTCTTAACAACTACACCACGGTGGCTCTACAGGTTTAACACTCCCATGCAGCTAAAGAAGGCCACCTTGCCCTGCAAATTCCTCACTTTCAAACCCCTCGCTTTCAATAACTGCCTCTGAAAAATCCAAAACTAAGAGACAAAACCTTTTGCTAGGAGCAGGTTGCTGGATACAAACTTGCTGTTCGCACAGAATCCTTCTGCAGACAAAATATCATGAATCCCAGAAACATGTTCTCTCTCACGGGCTCCTAACGGCCAGCTGACAAACATTTTTGTGCCACTAAAAAGCTTCTGTTCATTGTCTCAGGAAACTCAGCTGCACAAAAATATCACCTCACTTGCTGTTAACATGGCAACAAACATTTTGATCTCCTTTCCAAATAAGAGCAGTACACATTGGTAAGCTATCCTGTCCCAGTCATGGTAAAAGGAACATCATTTTATGGCACTTTGACTATACTTTTCAGCATACTGAGAGCATATGTGCAGTCTCCAGAGAGTTAGAGCATCTGTAGTGACCTCTCCCCATAACTAGTTCTCGCTACTATATCTGATCTCCAGGCGACTGAGATCAGTTCCCCCCTAGAGAATGGCCACTTTGGAACGTGGGTTCTGTGGTTCTATAGGGCATACAGTCCCTCCCCTCCCCAAATCCTCAAGCTCCACCCCCACAAATCTCCTGGTATTTTCCAACCTGAAGCTAGCAACCTTACCCATAATAACCCATCTCACTGTTTTTACACATATCCTCCAACTTTGACCTTAGAAACATCTCCCAGAATCCCAATAAACATGACCAAATTAAGCTTTGTTAGCAAAGAAGGTCTCTGACCCTGCATTTGAAGGATGTGTCACCTGGCTCCTCTTGTACCAAAGGATACACATCAGCAGACAGGGCTCCTGAGCATCTCTACAGAGGCAAGGTCTTCTGAAAAAACCACCACCCAGAAGAATCCAGCCACAGCAAAGCATTCAGTGGCTGTTGTGGGCTTCTCAGATGCTCCCCCTTCACAGCCAGTTCCATCAAATTTTGCTAAGATAATAGTCTGGAATGCGTTCAAGGATGCCGGAGGTCTGCCAGGGAAACCGCCTCCCGTGAGGATGGATAATGTCCCTTTGAAGAAGGTGCCAAGAAGACAATCCGCACTGTATGACCGGATACCTCCCACATAACTCTGCTGGTGGGGAGATTACTGTATCTCCCTAGGACCACAGGATTCCAGGACCATGGCAAAAAAGGGTCAGAGCAAAGCTGATCCTCAGGTTGTAGTGCAGGGCCAGTGGACATTTGGAAAATGGGGGGGGGGGGGAAAGACCTTGATTCTGATCTGGATTAATCCAACGTAATCCTCCTTTAAACACTGCCTCTAATGAAGAGGTTACCAATTGGTAACCCTTGGGCAAAATTTCCTCCCGGTTCTTCCAGTGACTAACGGGGAGGGGCCAGCAATGGGACTGGCTAGAAGAGGGTCACAACGATAGTCTGGCTGTTCAGAGACAGGCGAAAATTGGCTCAGTTTGTCTGGATGGAAATTTGTTTCGACAGCTGGACTAGAACAGCAACTGCAATCGACCGACTTGTACAGAAGAAGGAAATGCAAACGGAGGAGAGACTTGGTGCAAAAAAATAGTCCACTGGAATGTATCTACCATGTCCTTGGAAGTATACAAGCACTATTTCATCATGTACTGTGAAAACACTGGCATGTAGCAAAATGATATCAAGCCTTTGCATATTGAGCTACCAGTCTCTAGGTGGGGCAGGGAGACTTCCCAGAATTACAACTGATCTCCACACTACAAAGTTCAGTTCTTATGAAGGAAATGGCAGCTTCAAAGGGTGGAGCCCATAGCAGTCTACCTTACTAAAGTCCCTCCCCTCCCCAAATCTTGCCCCCTCAGGTTCCACCCCCAAATCTCCAGGAATATCCCAACCCAGAGCTGGCAACCCTGATTGCATCTAAGGTAGAAGAAGGTAAAAGAATAAGGCAATAAGGGAGAAGAAAAAGTTGCAAACCTTCAGGATAACAAAGAATATAAACAGTGGTCTGGGCATTCCTGGCTCAGGAAGCAGGGGCGAATCCACCACGGGGAGGGGTGGGGACAGGTCGCCTGGGAGGACGCATTTGGGGTCATGTGGGAGGCAGAAAATTGCCCCCCCCCTCCTCCTTTCCCCCTGCCTGGCCCTGCCTCACTGCTGGCTAAGGTAAGTGGGGAATGGGGGTGGACAGGCCCATGAGGGGGGCGGAAAACTCAGAGTCTGCCCCGGGATCCATTTTCCCTAGTTATGCCCCTGACAGGAAGTGTTATCTTTTGTAACGTGCTCCCCACTTCCAACAGCAGGCCAATCCACAGACTCAATTCCTTCTCATCAATACTAGAAACAGAATATCCAACCATATGGCACCATATGATATATCTCGTTTGTCGAAAAAGTACTGCTTTGTACAGTTATATCTGTATAACCAAGGTTATAGAGCTATACCTCTATTACACATTCACAAAGATTGGTTCAAAGCACAACATTTAGCATTTTGAACATTTCAGATTTTCTTGTGATTTTAGGGATTTTTTTTAAAGGCAAGTCTGTGTCCCTAATGGCCGATAAGTGCATTAACATATCCCTGGTTATACTGCAGGGCCTGTCCAGTCCAGATGTTCTGGCTTTGCTGTGCAGATTTAATTGGAAACCAAAATTATAGTGCCCCAGAAAATGGAATTGTAATGGATCCACTATTTACAATCACTCAGATGCCTAGCAGGAGATACATCTAAACTCTAGCCCCAACAGCTGGGGCACATCCTTAAAAATTAGTGTGCCAGCATTGCACTGATTGGACAGCACCTGTGAAATCAGCCTGAGACATGTCATCATCTTATCTCCTATCTGCACCATAAATAAAAGGTGGGGCTTCAGTCCTGCTGTTTACCCATTCCAGTAACTCGCTGAAGCTGGAGATGTTATGTAAAATAATAAGGAAATGCATGCAGATTTGCATCTTTGTACAGGTTATAGAAGCTCTTTTTTCCAAGTATAAAGTCTGTGGAGGGTTTCTGTTAGTGAGAACACAGCCCTGTGTATCATTCCTATTCCACCAGAGCACAGATGTTAAACATCTGTCAAACTCCAGATGTTATGTTTCCCTAGTGAATTCTTCGGGCAACTGGCAGGGGATGATGGGAACTGTAGTCCATAACATCTGGAGGGCCACGAGTTTGACACCTATGCACCAGAGCATTTGCAAATGAACATTATTTTTTTCATGCAGATGGCTTGCTCACTTCTGAGTGAAATATTTTGCTATGTGGTCGTATGAGAAGGGAAAGTACATTCATTCGGGACTGAGTAGATTTTTTGTGCAGGGCCCCCAAACCTTTTTGATTCTGCAGGCACAATTTGAATTCTGATGCGGCAAGGTAGGTGAAACCACAAAATGGCTGCTGCAGGAGGTGGAACCAGCCACAAAATCATTGCCACGGGTTAATATCAATACCACAGTGTAGATGTCTTAGCTGTAGTGGCTGTACATTTGAGCAACAGTTAAAGAAACCTGCACAGCCAATCAAATCTCCAGTACTCAATCAGAAACCTTGCTGGGCAAAAGCCATTCTTGGCCCCACCCACTTCTCTAAAAACATTTGGCAGGTGCCAGAAAAAAGTGTTGGTGGATGTCAGGGGCAGAGGTGGGATCCAGCAGGTTCTCACATGTTCCCGAGAGTAGGTTACTAATTATTTGTGTGTGCCGAGAGGGGGTTACTAATTGGTGATTTTGCCACGTGATTTTTGACATAGTTACGTCCCTCCTCTGCTCCTCAGCAGTAGCGCGCAGAACTTGAAGCAGTCTAGCAGGAGGTGCACCGGCGCGCGTGGCAGCCTGCGCCTGCGTGCATTCGTTTCCCGCCCAAGGACCGGCGCAGCGGCTGTGTCCTTGCCACAGCCCCACCCAGCAATGCCCCTCCCTGGAATGCCTGGTCACGCCCCCGTCTTGCCCTGCCCAGCCCCACTGGCTCTACGCCACTGTTTGAATCCCACCACCATGGGAACCTGTTACTAAAATTTTTGGATCCCATCACTGGCCAGGGGGCACATGGGCACCAAATTGGGGGACCCTGCTTTAGTTTAAAAGAAACAATCATGGCTCTTCCTTTGCCTGGGAATTTTTTTCATGCTAATCCTACAGCTCTCATGTTCTACAAATTTTACCCGTCAAGCCGCAAGCCGGACCTGAGAGGTATCTCAGTTTTATACTGTTACAAGAGGATGCAGGAGGAGGGATCTCTGCAGCATGAAATTTATCAAAGTGGAATTCTTTCCCTAGTGAATTCTTCGGGCAACTGCTTTCTTTGAAGCCATCTAATGTAGCAAATGCAAATCCCCCCTCAAAAAAAACACACACACAGAAAAAACCAATTAGCAGCTGAGGTGAGCCCCTGAACCATCTGGGAGATGCAAAATGAACAACACTTCTGATTATTACATATTCCCCCAAGAGCTTCTCACGCCGGAGGCCGTCAATAATACAGTCTATTTGTCCCTGTTCCAATTCTACAGCTTCGACATAGGCTACTGCATCTTCTTCCTTCAACTACATGTTGGAGGTTCGTATGGGGAAGATGCAGAGGAGTTTGGATTGAAACCCCGCTTTTCTCATCTGTAAAAAGTCTCCAAGAGTCTTAGAATTGTCTTCCTTTCCCCTTCCTACAACAGACACCTTGTGAGGCGGATGGGGCTGAGAGAGTTTGGAGATAACTGTGGCTAGCCCAAGGTCACCCAGCAGGCCTAATGTGGAGGGGTGGGGAAACAAACTCATGTCACCAGAATAGAGTCTGCTGCTCATGAGGAAGGTCAGGGAGTTCTCCAGATTACAATCCATTTTAACGACTACATCAGTGGTATTTTTTTCCATTTAACTAGACAATACATAGGGTGACATGTTGGGCGTAGAGGAGCAGCAGTGGCATAGTGGCTAAGAGCAGTGCTAAGAGCAGGTGCATTCTGATCTGGAGGAACCGGGTTTGATTCCCAGCTCTGCCACTTGAGTTGTGGAGGCTTATCTGGGGAATTCAGATTAGCCTGTACACTCCCACACACGCCAGCTGGGTGACCCTGGGCTAGTCACAGCTTCTCGGAGCTCTCTCAGCCCCACCTACCTCACAGGGTGTTTGTTGTGAGGGGGGAAGGGCAAGGAGATTGTAAGCCCCTTTGAGTCTCCTACAGGAGAGAAAGGGGGGATATAAATCCAAACTCCTCTTCTTCTTCTTGGGTTGGGTCATTTTCCCAAACTGAAACAGCTACAGGAACACAGGCGGAGTGAAGGGAAACTGCGCCTGGGGCGCGCGTGCACCCAGAACCCCTGCTGCGGTGGTGCCCACCCCAGAATGCTCCCGCCCCACTATGGCCTGGCCACACCTCCGCTGCAGCTCTGTCCGGGGGATTGCACCCCCATCCCCACCCCCACCACTGCACAGGAGACACCTATTTGTCCTGCTGTGGGGCTCCACATGCAGGGAATCTAGCACATGGAGTCCCACTGCAGGGCAAACACAACCCCCTCAGAAGCCAATAAGGTTTGGGGAAATGCCACTGGAGGGAGGGTTGAATGGCCTCCTCCCTCTGTACTGTGATCTTGAGCCAATATGAGCTCCGCAGCGTCAGGGAATGTGCATTTCCTCAACTTGTGTGTGATTACAAATCAGGTTGGGGGGCCCATTCCAACACAGGTTGCATGTATCATCTAGGCTTGCGCTAAGACATTACAGTCATGCCTGTGTGCGTGTGTGCGAAGTGCTGCCGAATCGCTTCCCACTTATTCAGGATCTCCTATTGCTAACATTCTTTTGTTAACAGCCTTGCTCAGATATTGCAAAGTGGATTGCGTACCAGAAGTTTACCAGCAGCGTCACAACCCACCCGATATGTGCAGTTATCTATGCATAACCTAAGCATACAGATTTGGTACATGAAACCTGACTGCTAGATTTTTCAGGATTTGTGTTTAGGCGTTCCCAGGCTGTATGCACATGGTTAATATGCAAATCAGCCATGTTTGCTCCGCCATGATAACCAGGCTTATCAGGAGTTCCTGGGCATCATTCGTTCCCATTAACACAAGGCTGGTGGGCTCCTGATATTTATGATCAGTCATAACATCTGCAAATGACTTTTCAATTTCATCATCATCATCATCATCATCATCATCATCATCATCATCATCATCATCATCATCATCATCATCATCATCAAATCCATCATGCTAAGTAGTGTATCGGGCAACAAGTGCTCTCCAGCATTTCTGGCCTCAGACGAGTATTTCAGCCTCTTCCCATGCAATATTTAATGCCTTCAGGTCTTGCTCGAATGTTCTCCAGGTGTTTTGGAATGTCCTTGCTGTCATTTGGCCTCATATCTTGTTTAGTTAGGGTTTCTTTTTTAAACCTTAACACACTGCTGCTCAACCTAAAGGGTTTTCGGGGCAACTAACAAAAAACCCCTCAAGTACATCCTTAAGGTATCCCAAGAAAGAGTCTCTAAGGTCATTTCCACATGGCACAATTAAACCGGGTTACAATCAGTATCTTACAATCTGGGTCTGTTTTATCCTGGTTTCTCCCTTCATATGGCTGCCTGTTTGTAAAGGAATCCTGTGAAGACCGGGAGGAAATACTCCAGTTTGTTTTACACGAGTCTGGATCTCTTGCATTTACACCGCAAGCATATCTGCTCATGTGCAAACACCCCCAGTGTCCCACATTCTGATTGGCTGCTGTTTTGGGATGGTAGCTTGAATGAAGTCTCTGCCCTGCTCTGCAGTTTTCTGGTAGAAGCACAACCCCCCCGCTTTTCCCCCCCAGGGCCCGGCACAGGCCTCAACACAGCAAGCGACAGCAAGAAACAATGGGGCACAGCATCCCATCACATTCCCACTCACGTTCTCATATTTTTGCGGAAAACGACAGACCCCCCCCACCCCACTAACATGTTGCCCAAAGTGCACATCTCCCTGGCAATGCGCTCTGAGCAACCAGTACATGTATAGAAAAGAAAATGGGGACATTTTGGGACTCCACTCCTGATTAACCCAGGTGAAATGGCACCCGGTCGATACCATGAGTAGAAAACATTCTTGGGGGAACATCTCGGGAAAGGCAGGATGCAAAGGTCAGTGGTTCAGAAGAGTTGAAAACTGACATGACGGCAGGTGGGGAGATCAAGGGGGTGGGTGGCAGGTCAGGGAGATCAGGCGGCTGGGCGGGAAAAATAAACTGATTCTGCTCTCGTGGTGTTTGCACAGTAGCGGGTTCAACGCAGGATTTCTGAAAAGAATTGCCAAATTGACCATTTTTGAAAATCCTGGGATGAGGGAAATATCACAGGACAAACCCGCTTTAGGACTGGGAACCGTGCAAACTTCTTGACCAAACCGGGATATTTCCCTTGCTCAAACCTGGATATTTGGATCATGCAGAAACGACCTTTGTTAACAATAAAATGCAGTACAATATTCAGCATTCCACCATAAACAAATTCCTTTCTGCAGAGAAGGAGAAAGGGGGCATGAGGAAACAAGATCAAGCCAAAGACTAGGTCAATAAAAATCCTTTTAGCTGGTCCCTTTTAGCTGGGCACCAGTTAGATCTGTGGGCTACGAATTGTCCTGGCAAGGTGCCATTGTAGAGTGGCCTCCTTCTCCCCTAATCATCCGATTCACTGCTGAAAGCAAACCAGGCCTCCAAAGATCAAAGCTACCATGCAGATTTTTGTGGGGGTAAGCGGTGCAGTAGATTATGGAGGTTCCAGACATGTTTACGGATGAAGGCTGGATCCAGAGTTTCCCTTCCACTAAGCCCCGCTGAGACTTTGCCAGCATAGCTTTCTTTCAGTGCAGCTGAGTTTACACAGGAGAATCCCCTGGTGGATCACATTCTATGTAAGGGCAGTCACTGAAACCTTTAAGGCCTTGTGCGGCCTAGGGCCTCCGTACCTGCGGGACCGCCTTGCCCCATATGTCCCTAATCGGCCTCTGCGTACAGCAGAGGCCAATTTACTGGTGACCCACGACCCCTCAATGATCCGACTGGCCTCTACCCGGGCCAGAGCTTTTACAGATCTGGCCCCTGCCTGGTGGAACGCTCTCCCTCGAGCTGTGCGGGCCATGCGGGATCTTAATGAGTTCCGCAGGGCCTGCAAGACCAAGCTGTTTCACTGGGCCTTTGGGGAGGCCGGCCGCTGATGGCCCCCCCTCCTTAACATCAGTGGATCCTACCGCCCCCTCCCCCCCTTGTTTAGGTGAATTGATAGTAGATCGCCATCTGTTATGTTTGGTATTCAGAAGCTGCATTTTAATGGGTTTTGTTTTTAATGTGTATAGAGCCATAATTATTTATTTAATTAATTTTGGTATTTACTGACTTATTTTGTGCTCTATCCATATATCTTGTTGTTCACCACCCTGAGCCCTCCAGGGGAGGGCGGTACACAAATATAATAAATAAATAAATAAAATTAGGAAAGACCTGGGTAGGAATTTGTCTACGCAGTCCAGACCAAACGCCAGTGGGAGAACCATGCCCCATGCTGCAGGACAAAACAAATGGATTTATTTACTTACACCTGCCTTTCTCCCTGGTGGAGACTCAAAGTTGCTTCCGTTATTCTCCTCTCCTCCATTTTAGCCTGTCCTCTTGCTTTCTACAAAGAGTTGTGATTCAGGGGTGGAGTATCTGCTTGCACGAAGAAGACTCCTGGCATAAACGCCAATATCTCCAGGTGACATGGACAACTTCTGGCTAAGAAATGCTGCCAAAGCAGACAAATCTGACCTTAATCGACCAAATGGTCTGACAGTACAAGCTGTGTTCATGTGAACTGTACTAATACAAACAGATGGACGTTGGCCAGCATCCACGAATCCTCCACCCCTAACTACCGGATGGAAACAGACCCCGGAGCAATAAATTGATGAAATTGACTCAGTCAGTCCCCAATGCAGTGCAAACCATTGATTTTTCAAATCTTATCCTCCACCCCTGATTTCCACCCTGGATCCTGTCTCTGCCTCAGCCAGCTTCAGTGGGCGTGTGATAGGGTCTCCATACTGAATTATTTCAAAACCTGCATGTCAGTTGGGGTAACAACGAATTCATTGGTAGTTTAAAATGCTCACCGTTTTGTCAGGATTATCCCGATTAACCCGGAATTAATCCAAATCTTGACGTTAACAGGATTAATGTTAAAATCGGATTAACAAGTAAATGGTACCCCTTGTTGAATGTGTGCGAGGGGAAAGCAGGGAAGGGGAGGTGGGAGGGAGGGAGGGAGGTGGCGTGCCTGGAAGATGTACGCTGGACCATTCAATATGGAAATAAACTGATGAACTCAAGAGAATCATGATGAATCTAAGAGAATCATGCTCGCCCAGCGACAGTACCGTGTGTGTGTGGGATTCTGCCAATTGAGACGATTGCTCATATTTTACTTCACTGTGAATTCTATTGGGAAATTAGGAACTGCCTAATTATGCCTTTGTTACCTAGGCTTCCTAGATTTGATGATGATGGTGGTGCCTTAGTGGTGGGATTCAACTAATCTAACAACTGGTTCCGGTGGTGGGATTAAAACAATTTAACAACTGGTTGTTTACAAGCACTGTTTTAACAACCGGTTCTGCCGAAGTGGTGCGAACCGGCTGAATCCCACCACTGTGCGTTAGTAAAATTGCTTGCAGATAAAGATACTAGAATGCCATATACAGTGGCAAAGTTCTACTATATTACTGATCTCTGATTGGTGACAGGTGATATACGAAGATTCTGTATTATTTGCTTCCTTGTTTTTTTATTTCTACGTAATATTGCTGATCAATGGCTGTAAATTAAAAAAAAAAACCTGAACTGACTCGCTTTCCACCTACCCGGCAGCCATTTTCCTTTCTCCACCACCCACAACAAATATTCTCCAACTGGAATCAAATGGAATCTCATCTAACCCGGATTAACAGTGTCTACTCGCAAGTAACAGAGGCTTTTAAATCAGATCACAGCTCACAAACATTCCCACACCAGGGTCATGGGGGAGGACTTTTTGAGATTTAAAACAAATGGTCATATTGGTATGGCAATTACTTAAAACTCTGAAAAAGCCTTACGCTGTGCTGTGTGTGGGATGTGCATGTAGAATGACTGCCACAGGAACTGGGGAAACCACAGTGACAATTTGGCCTTCCACAGGAAAGTGTTGCCATGTGGAAATGTTCAAATTTGCGCATAGTACAGCTGCAGTCAGGTGCCCGGAGCTGTACAGAAGTATCTGAATAGATTATACCACCATGGCCCTGTGGTAATATTCCTTCCTCCTCTCAAAGACATTTCAGTCTGGAGTGTTGTGGGGTTTCCGGGCTGTATGGCCCTGTTCCAGCAGCATTTTCTCCTGACGTTTCTCCTGCATTTGTGGTGAAATGTCAGGAGAAAACGTCAGGAGAAAATGCTACTGGAACACAGCCATACAGCCCGGATGGGGGGGGGGGGGGTGGGGGGGGGGGGGGGTGGGGGGGGGGGGGGGTGGGGGGGGGGGGGGGTGGGGGGGGGGGGGGGTGGGGGGGGGGGGGGGTGGGGGGGGGGGGGGGTGGGGGGGGGGGGGGGTGGGGGGGGGGGGGGGTGGGGGGGGGGGGGGGTGGGGGGGGGGGGGGGTGGGGGGGGGGGGGGGTGGGGGGGGGGGGGGGTGGGGGGGGGGGGGGGTGGGGGGGGGGGGGGGTGGGGGGGGGGGGGGGTGGGGGGGGGGGGGGGTGGGGGGGGGGGGGGGTGGGGGGGGGGGGGGGTGGGGGGGGGGGGGGGTGGGGGGGGGGGGGGGTGGGGGGGGGGGGGGGTGGGGGGGGGGGGGGGTGGGGGGGGGGGGGGGTGGGGGGGGGGGGGGGTGGGGGGGGGGGGGGGTGGGGGGGGGGGGGGGTGGGGGGGGGGGGGGGTGGGGGGGGGGGGGGGTGGGGGGGGGGGGGGGTGGGGGGGGGGGGGGGTGGGGGGGGGGGGGGGTGGGGGGGGGGGGGGGTGGGGGGGGGGGGGGGTGGGGGGGGGGGGGGGTGGGGGGGGGGGGGGGTGGGGGGGGGGGGGGGTGGGGGGGGGGGGGGGTGGGGGGGGGGGGGGGTGGGGGGGGGGGGGGGTGGGGGGGGGGGGGGGTGGGGGGGGGGGGGGGTGGGGGGGGGGGGGGGTGGGGGGGGGGGGGGGTGGGGGGGGGGGGGGGTGGGGGGGGGGGGGGGTGGGGGGGGGGGGGGGTGGGGGGGGGGGGGGGTGGGGGGGGGGGGGGGTGGGGGGGGGGGGGGGTGGGGGGGGGGGGGGGTGGGGGGGGGGGGGGGTGGGGGGGGGGGGGGGTGGGGGGGGGGGGGGGTGGGGGGGGGGGGGGGTGGGGGGGGGGGGGGGTGGGGGGGGGGGGGGGTGGGGGGGGGGGGGGGTGGGGGGGGGGGGGGGTGGGGGGGGGGGGGGGTGGGGGGGGGGGGGGGTGGGGGGGGGGGGGGGTGGGGGGGGGGGGGGGTGGGGGGGGGGGGGGGTGGGGGGGGGGGGGGGTGGGGGGGGGGGGGGGTGGGGGGGGGGGGGGGTGGGGGGGGGGGGGGGTGGGGGGGGGGGGGGGTGGGGGGGGGGGGGGGTGGGGGGGGGGGGGGGTGGGGGGGGGGGGGGGTGGGGGGGGGGGGGGGTGGGGGGGGGGGGGGGTGGGGGGGGGGGGGGGTGGGGGGGGGGGGGGGTGGGGGGGGGGGGGGGTGGGGGGGGGGGGGGGTGGGGGGGGGGGGGGGTGGGGGGGGGGGGGGGTGGGGGGGGGGGGGGGTGGGGGGGGGGGGGGGTGGGGGGGGGGGGGGGTGGGGGGGGGGGGGGGTGGGGGGGGGGGGGGGTGGGGGGGGGGGGGGGTGGGGGGGGGGGGGGGTGGGGGGGGGGGGGGGTGGGGGGGGGGGGGGGTGGGGGGGGGGGGGGGTGGGGGGGGGGGGGGGTGGGGGGGGGGGGGGGTGGGGGGGGGGGGGGGTGGGGGGGGGGGGGGGTGGGGGGGGGGGGGGGTGGGGGGGGGGGGGGGTGGGGGGGGGGGGGGGTGGGGGGGGGGGGGGGTGGGGGGGGGGGGGGGTGGGGGGGGGGGGGGGTGGGGGGGGGGGGGGGTGGGGGGGGGGGGGGGTGGGGGGGGGGGGGGGTGGGGGGGGGGGGGGGTGGGGGGGGGGGGGGGTGGGGGGGGGGGGGGGTGGGGGGGGGGGGGGGTGGGGGGGGGGGGGGGTGGGGGGGGGGGGGGGTGGGGGGGGGGGGGGGTGGGGGGGGGGGGGGGTGGGGGGGGGGGGGGGTGGGGGGGGGGGGGGGTGGGGGGGGGGGGGGGTGGGGGGGGGGGGGGGTGGGGGGGGGGGGGGGTGGGGGGGGGGGGGGGTGGGGGGGGGGGGGGGTGGGGGGGGGGGGGGGTGGGGGGGGGGGGGGGTGGGGGGGGGGGGGGGTGGGGGGGGGGGGGGGTGGGGGGGGGGGGGGGTGGGGGGGGGGGGGGGTGGGGGGGGGGGGGGGTGGGGGGGGGGGGGGGTGGGGGGGGGGGGGGGTGGGGGGGGGGGGGGGTGGGGGGGGGGGGGGGTGGGGGGGGGGGGGGGTGGGGGGGGGGGGGGGTGGGGGGGGGGGGGGGTGGGGGGGGGGGGGGGTGGGGGGGGGGGGGGGTGGGGGGGGGGGGGGGTGGGGGGGGGGGGGGGTGGGGGGGGGGGGGGGTGGGGGGGGGGGGGGGTGGGGGGGGGGGGGGGTGGGGGGGGGGGGGGGTGGGGGGGGGGGGGGGTGGGGGGGGGGGGGGGTGGGGGGGGGGGGGGGTGGGGGGGGGGGGGGGTGGGGGGGGGGGGGGGTGGGGGGGGGGGGGGGTGGGGGGGGGGGGGGGTGGGGGGGGGGGGGGGTGGGGGGGGGGGGGGGTGGGGGGGGGGGGGGGTGGGGGGGGGGGGGGGTGGGGGGGGGGGGGGGTGGGGGGGGGGGGGGGTGGGGGGGGGGGGGGGTGGGGGGGGGGGGGGGTGGGGGGGGGGGGGGGTGGGGGGGGGGGGGGGTGGGGGGGGGGGGGGGTGGGGGGGGGGGGGGGTGGGGGGGGGGGGGGGTGGGGGGGGGGGGGGGTGGGGGGGGGGGGGGGTGGGGGGGGGGGGGGGTGGGGGGGGGGGGGGGTGGGGGGGGGGGGGGGTGGGGGGGGGGGGGGGTGGGGGGGGGGGGGGGTGGGGGGGGGGGGGGGTGGGGGGGGGGGGGGGTGGGGGGGGGGGGGGGTGGGGGGGGGGGGGGGTGGGGGGGGGGGGGGGTGGGGGGGGGGGGGGGTGGGGGGGGGGGGGGGTGGGGGGGGGGGGGGGTGGGGGGGGGGGGGGGTGGGGGGGGGGGGGGGTGGGGGGGGGGGGGGGTGGGGGGGGGGGGGGGTGGGGGGGGGGGGGGGTGGGGGGGGGGGGGGGTGGGGGGGGGGGGGGGTGGGGGGGGGGGGGGGTGGGGGGGGGGGGGGGTGGGGGGGGGGGGGGGTGGGGGGGGGGGGGGGTGGGGGGGGGGGGGGGTGGGGGGGGGGGGGGGTGGGGGGGGGGGGGGGTGGGGGGGGGGGGGGGTGGGGGGGGGGGGGGGTGGGGGGGGGGGGGGGTGGGGGGGGGGGGGGGTGGGGGGGGGGGGGGGTGGGGGGGGGGGGGGGTGGGGGGGGGGGGGGGTGGGGGGGGGGGGGGGTGGGGGGGGGGGGGGGTGGGGGGGGGGGGGGGTGGGGGGGGGGGGGGGTGGGGGGGGGGGGGGGTGGGGGGGGGGGGGGGTGGGGGGGGGGGGGGGTGGGGGGGGGGGGGGGTGGGGGGGGGGGGGGGTGGGGGGGGGGGGGGGTGGGGGGGGGGGGGGGTGGGGGGGGGGGGGGGTGGGGGGGGGGGGGGGTGGGGGGGGGGGGGGGTGGGGGGGGGGGGGGGTGGGGGGGGGGGGGGGTGGGGGGGGGGGGGGGTGGGGGGGGGGGGGGGTGGGGGGGGGGGGGGGTGGGGGGGGGGGGGGGTGGGGGGGGGGGGGGGTGGGGGGGGGGGGGGGTGGGGGGGGGGGGGGGTGGGGGGGGGGGGGGGTGGGGGGGGGGGGGGGTGGGGGGGGGGGGGGGTGGGGGGGGGGGGGGGTGGGGGGGGGGGGGGGTGGGGGGGGGGGGGGGTGGGGGGGGGGGGGGGTGGGGGGGGGGGGGGGTGGGGGGGGGGGGGGGTGGGGGGGGGGGGGGGTGGGGGGGGGGGGGGGTGGGGGGGGGGGGGGGTGGGGGGGGGGGGGGGTGGGGGGGGGGGGGGGTGGGGGGGGGGGGGGGTGGGGGGGGGGGGGGGTGGGGGGGGGGGGGGGTGGGGGGGGGGGGGGGTGGGGGGGGGGGGGGGTGGGGGGGGGGGGGGGTGGGGGGGGGGGGGGGTGGGGGGGGGGGGGGGTGGGGGGGGGGGGGGGTGGGGGGGGGGGGGGGTGGGGGGGGGGGGGGGTGGGGGGGGGGGGGGGTGGGGGGGGGGGGGGGTGGGGGGGGGGGGGGGTGGGGGGGGGGGGGGGTGGGGGGGGGGGGGGGTGGGGGGGGGGGGGGGTGGGGGGGGGGGGGGGTGGGGGGGGGGGGGGGTGGGGGGGGGGGGGGGTGGGGGGGGGGGGGGGTGGGGGGGGGGGGGGGTGGGGGGGGGGGGGGGTGGGGGGGGGGGGGGGTGGGGGGGGGGGGGGGTGGGGGGGGGGGGGGGTGGGGGGGGGGGGGGGTGGGGGGGGGGGGGGGTGGGGGGGGGGGGGGGTGGGGGGGGGGGGGGGTGGGGGGGGGGGGGGGTGGGGGGGGGGGGGGGTGGGGGGGGGGGGGGGTGGGGGGGGGGGGGGGTGGGGGGGGGGGGGGGTGGGGGGGGGGGGGGGTGGGGGGGGGGGGGGGTGGGGGGGGGGGGGGGTGGGGGGGGGGGGGGGTGGGGGGGGGGGGGGGTGGGGGGGGGGGGGGGTGGGGGGGGGGGGGGGTGGGGGGGGGGGGGGGTGGGGGGGGGGGGGGGTGGGGGGGGGGGGGGGTGGGGGGGGGGGGGGGTGGGGGGGGGGGGGGGTGGGGGGGGGGGGGGGTGGGGGGGGGGGGGGGTGGGGGGGGGGGGGGGTGGGGGGGGGGGGGGGTGGGGGGGGGGGGGGGTGGGGGGGGGGGGGGGTGGGGGGGGGGGGGGGTGGGGGGGGGGGGGGGTGGGGGGGGGGGGGGGTGGGGGGGGGGGGGGGTGGGGGGGGGGGGGGGTGGGGGGGGGGGGGGGTGGGGGGGGGGGGGGGTGGGGGGGGGGGGGGGTGGGGGGGGGGGGGGGTGGGGGGGGGGGGGGGTGGGGGGGGGGGGGGGTGGGGGGGGGGGGGGGTGGGGGGGGGGGGGGGTGGGGGGGGGGGGGGGTGGGGGGGGGGGGGGGTGGGGGGGGGGGGGGGTGGGGGGGGGGGGGGGTGGGGGGGGGGGGGGGTGGGGGGGGGGGGGGGTGGGGGGGGGGGGGGGTGGGGGGGGGGGGGGGTGGGGGGGGGGGGGGGTGGGGGGGGGGGGGGGTGGGGGGGGGGGGGGGTGGGGGGGGGGGGGGGTGGGGGGGGGGGGGGGTGGGGGGGGGGGGGGGTGGGGGGGGGGGGGGGTGGGGGGGGGGGGGGGTGGGGGGGGGGGGGGGTGGGGGGGGGGGGGGGTGGGGGGGGGGGGGGGTGGGGGGGGGGGGGGGTGGGGGGGGGGGGGGGTGGGGGGGGGGGGGGGTGGGGGGGGGGGGGGGTGGGGGGGGGGGGGGGTGGGGGGGGGGGGGGGTGGGGGGGGGGGGGGGTGGGGGGGGGGGGGGGTGGGGGGGGGGGGGGGTGGGGGGGGGGGGGGGTGGGGGGGGGGGGGGGTGGGGGGGGGGGGGGGTGGGGGGGGGGGGGGGTGGGGGGGGGGGGGGGTGGGGGGGGGGGGGGGTGGGGGGGGGGGGGGGTGGGGGGGGGGGGGGGTGGGGGGGGGGGGGGGTGGGGGGGGGGGGGGGTGGGGGGGGGGGGGGGTGGGGGGGGGGGGGGGTGGGGGGGGGGGGGGGTGGGGGGGGGGGGGGGTGGGGGGGGGGGGGGGTGGGGGGGGGGGGGGGTGGGGGGGGGGGGGGGTGGGGGGGGGGGGGGGTGGGGGGGGGGGGGGGTGGGGGGGGGGGGGGGTGGGGGGGGGGGGGGGTGGGGGGGGGGGGGGGTGGGGGGGGGGGGGGGTGGGGGGGGGGGGGGGTGGGGGGGGGGGGGGGTGGGGGGGGGGGGGGGTGGGGGGGGGGGGGGGTGGGGGGGGGGGGGGGTGGGGGGGGGGGGGGGTGGGGGGGGGGGGGGGTGGGGGGGGGGGGGGGTGGGGGGGGGGGGGGGTGGGGGGGGGGGGGGGTGGGGGGGGGGGGGGGTGGGGGGGGGGGGGGGTGGGGGGGGGGGGGGGTGGGGGGGGGGGGGGGTGGGGGGGGGGGGGGGTGGGGGGGGGGGGGGGTGGGGGGGGGGGGGGGTGGGGGGGGGGGGGGGTGGGGGGGGGGGGGGGTGGGGGGGGGGGGGGGTGGGGGGGGGGGGGGGTGGGGGGGGGGGGGGGTGGGGGGGGGGGGGGGTGGGGGGGGGGGGGGGTGGGGGGGGGGGGGGGTGGGGGGGGGGGGGGGTGGGGGGGGGGGGGGGTGGGGGGGGGGGGGGGTGGGGGGGGGGGGGGGTGGGGGGGGGGGGGGGTGGGGGGGGGGGGGGGTGGGGGGGGGGGGGGGTGGGGGGGGGGGGGGGTGGGGGGGGGGGGGGGTGGGGGGGGGGGGGGGTGGGGGGGGGGGGGGGTGGGGGGGGGGGGGGGTGGGGGGGGGGGGGGGTGGGGGGGGGGGGGGGTGGGGGGGGGGGGGGGTGGGGGGGGGGGGGGGTGGGGGGGGGGGGGGGTGGGGGGGGGGGGGGGTGGGGGGGGGGGGGGGTGGGGGGGGGGGGGGGTGGGGGGGGGGGGGGGTGGGGGGGGGGGGGGGTGGGGGGGGGGGGGGGTGGGGGGGGGGGGGGGTGGGGGGGGGGGGGGGTGGGGGGGGGGGGGGGTGGGGGGGGGGGGGGGTGGGGGGGGGGGGGGGTGGGGGGGGGGGGGGGTGGGGGGGGGGGGGGGTGGGGGGGGGGGGGGGTGGGGGGGGGGGGGGGTGGGGGGGGGGGGGGGTGGGGGGGGGGGGGGGTGGGGGGGGGGGGGGGTGGGGGGGGGGGGGGGTGGGGGGGGGGGGGGGTGGGGGGGGGGGGGGGTGGGGGGGGGGGGGGGTGGGGGGGGGGGGGGGTGGGGGGGGGGGGGGGTGGGGGGGGGGGGGGGTGGGGGGGGGGGGGGGTGGGGGGGGGGGGGGGTGGGGGGGGGGGGGGGTGGGGGGGGGGGGGGGTGGGGGGGGGGGGGGGTGGGGGGGGGGGGGGGTGGGGGGGGGGGGGGGTGGGGGGGGGGGGGGGTGGGGGGGGGGGGGGGTGGGGGGGGGGGGGGGTGGGGGGGGGGGGGGGTGGGGGGGGGGGGGGGTGGGGGGGGGGGGGGGTGGGGGGGGGGGGGGGTGGGGGGGGGGGGGGGTGGGGGGGGGGGGGGGTGGGGGGGGGGGGGGGTGGGGGGGGGGGGGGGTGGGGGGGGGGGGGGGTGGGGGGGGGGGGGGGTGGGGGGGGGGGGGGGTGGGGGGGGGGGGGGGTGGGGGGGGGGGGGGGTGGGGGGGGGGGGGGGTGGGGGGGGGGGGGGGTGGGGGGGGGGGGGGGTGGGGGGGGGGGGGGGTGGGGGGGGGGGGGGGTGGGGGGGGGGGGGGGTGGGGGGGGGGGGGGGTGGGGGGGGGGGGGGGTGGGGGGGGGGGGGGGTGGGGGGGGGGGGGGGTGGGGGGGGGGGGGGGTGGGGGGGGGGGGGGGTGGGGGGGGGGGGGGGTGGGGGGGGGGGGGGGTGGGGGGGGGGGGGGGTGGGGGGGGGGGGGGGTGGGGGGGGGGGGGGGTGGGGGGGGGGGGGGGTGGGGGGGGGGGGGGGTGGGGGGGGGGGGGGGTGGGGGGGGGGGGGGGTGGGGGGGGGGGGGGGTGGGGGGGGGGGGGGGTGGGGGGGGGGGGGGGTGGGGGGGGGGGGGGGTGGGGGGGGGGGGGGGTGGGGGGGGGGGGGGGTGGGGGGGGGGGGGGGTGGGGGGGGGGGGGGGTGGGGGGGGGGGGGGGTGGGGGGGGGGGGGGGTGGGGGGGGGGGGGGGTGGGGGGGGGGGGGGGTGGGGGGGGGGGGGGGTGGGGGGGGGGGGGGGTGGGGGGGGGGGGGGGTGGGGGGGGGGGGGGGTGGGGGGGGGGGGGGGTGGGGGGGGGGGGGGGTGGGGGGGGGGGGGGGTGGGGGGGGGGGGGGGTGGGGGGGGG
Source organism: Sphaerodactylus townsendi (assembly GCF_021028975.2). NCBI lineage: Eukaryota > Metazoa > Chordata > Lepidosauria > Squamata > Sphaerodactylidae > Sphaerodactylus > Sphaerodactylus townsendi. The sequence continues at coordinate 12,417,538 of NC_059439.1, read as the reverse complement.
GGGGGGTGGGGGGGGGGGGGGGTGGGGGGGGGGGGGGGTGGGGGGGGGGGGGGGTGGGGGGGGGGGGGGGTGGGGGGGGGGGGGGGTGGGGGGGGGGGGGGGTGGGGGGGGGGGGGGGTGGGGGGGGGGGGGGGTGGGGGGGGGGGGGGGTGGGGGGGGGGGGGGGTGGGGGGGGGGGGGGGTGGGGGGGGGGGGGGGTGGGGGGGGGGGGGGGTGGGGGGGGGGGGGGGTGGGGGGGGGGGGGGGTGGGGGGGGGGGGGGGTGGGGGGGGGGGGGGGTGGGGGGGGGGGGGGGTGGGGGGGGGGGGGGGTGGGGGGGGGGGGGGGTGGGGGGGGGGGGGGGTGGGGGGGGGGGGGGGTGGGGGGGGGGGGGGGTGGGGGGGGGGGGGGGTGGGGGGGGGGGGGGGTGGGGGGGGGGGGGGGTGGGGGGGGGGGGGGGTGGGGGGGGGGGGGGGTGGGGGGGGGGGGGGGTGGGGGGGGGGGGGGGTGGGGGGGGGGGGGGGTGGGGGGGGGGGGGGGTGGGGGGGGGGGGGGGTGGGGGGGGGGGGGGGTGGGGGGGGGGGGGGGTGGGGGGGGGGGGGGGTGGGGGGGGGGGGGGGTGGGGGGGGGGGGGGGTGGGGGGGGGGGGGGGTGGGGGGGGGGGGGGGTGGGGGGGGGGGGGGGTGGGGGGGGGGGGGGGTGGGGGGGGGGGGGGGTGGGGGGGGGGGGGGGTGGGGGGGGGGGGGGGTGGGGGGGGGGGGGGGTGGGGGGGGGGGGGGGTGGGGGGGGGGGGGGGTGGGGGGGGGGGGGGGTGGGGGGGGGGGGGGGTGGGGGGGGGGGGGGGTGGGGGGGGGGGGGGGTGGGGGGGGGGGGGGGTGGGGGGGGGGGGGGGTGGGGGGGGGGGGGGGTGGGGGGGGGGGGGGGTGGGGGGGGGGGGGGGTGGGGGGGGGGGGGGGTGGGGGGGGGGGGGGGTGGGGGGGGGGGGGGGTGGGGGGGGGGGGGGGTGGGGGGGGGGGGGGGTGGGGGGGGGGGGGGGTGGGGGGGGGGGGGGGTGGGGGGGGGGGGGGGTGGGGGGGGGGGGGGGTGGGGGGGGGGGGGGGTGGGGGGGGGGGGGGGTGGGGGGGGGGGGGGGTGGGGGGGGGGGGGGGTGGGGGGGGGGGGGGGTGGGGGGGGGGGGGGGTGGGGGGGGGGGGGGGTGGGGGGGGGGGGGGGTGGGGGGGGGGGGGGGTGGGGGGGGGGGGGGGTGGGGGGGGGGGGGGGTGGGGGGGGGGGGGGGTGGGGGGGGGGGGGGGTGGGGGGGGGGGGGGGTGGGGGGGGGGGGGGGTGGGGGGGGGGGGGGGTGGGGGGGGGGGGGGGTGGGGGGGGGGGGGGGTGGGGGGGGGGGGGGGTGGGGGGGGGGGGGGGTGGGGGGGGGGGGGGGTGGGGGGGGGGGGGGGTGGGGGGGGGGGGGGGTGGGGGGGGGGGGGGGTGGGGGGGGGGGGGGGTGGGGGGGGGGGGGGGTGGGGGGGGGGGGGGGTGGGGGGGGGGGGGGGTGGGGGGGGGGGGGGGTGGGGGGGGGGGGGGGTGGGGGGGGGGGGGGGTGGGGGGGGGGGGGGGTGGGGGGGGGGGGGGGTGGGGGGGGGGGGGGGTGGGGGGGGGGGGGGGTGGGGGGGGGGGGGGGTGGGGGGGGGGGGGGGTGGGGGGGGGGGGGGGTGGGGGGGGGGGGGGGTGGGGGGGGGGGGGGGTGGGGGGGGGGGGGGGTGGGGGGGGGGGGGGGTGGGGGGGGGGGGGGGTGGGGGGGGGGGGGGGTGGGGGGGGGGGGGGGTGGGGGGGGGGGGGGGTGGGGGGGGGGGGGGGTGGGGGGGGGGGGGGGTGGGGGGGGGGGGGGGTGGGGGGGGGGGGGGGTGGGGGGGGGGGGGGGTGGGGGGGGGGGGGGGTGGGGGGGGGGGGGGGTGGGGGGGGGGGGGGGTGGGGGGGGGGGGGGGTGGGGGGGGGGGGGGGTGGGGGGGGGGGGGGGTGGGGGGGGGGGGGGGTGGGGGGGGGGGGGGGTGGGGGGGGGGGGGGGTGGGGGGGGGGGGGGGTGGGGGGGGGGGGGGGTGGGGGGGGGGGGGGGTGGGGGGGGGGGGGGGTGGGGGGGGGGGGGGGTGGGGGGGGGGGGGGGTGGGGGGGGGGGGGGGTGGGGGGGGGGGGGGGTGGGGGGGGGGGGGGGTGGGGGGGGGGGGGGGTGGGGGGGGGGGGGGGTGGGGGGGGGGGGGGGTGGGGGGGGGGGGGGGTGGGGGGGGGGGGGGGTGGGGGGGGGGGGGGGTGGGGGGGGGGGGGGGTGGGGGGGGGGGGGGGTGGGGGGGGGGGGGGGTGGGGGGGGGGGGGGGTGGGGGGGGGGGGGGGTGGGGGGGGGGGGGGGTGGGGGGGGGGGGGGGTGGGGGGGGGGGGGGGTGGGGGGGGGGGGGGGTGGGGGGGGGGGGGGGTGGGGGGGGGGGGGGGTGGGGGGGGGGGGGGGTGGGGGGGGGGGGGGGTGGGGGGGGGGGGGGGTGGGGGGGGGGGGGGGTGGGGGGGGGGGGGGGTGGGGGGGGGGGGGGGTGGGGGGGGGGGGGGGTGGGGGGGGGGGGGGGTGGGGGGGGGGGGGGGTGGGGGGGGGGGGGGGTGGGGGGGGGGGGGGGTGGGGGGGGGGGGGGGTGGGGGGGGGGGGGGGTGGGGGGGGGGGGGGGTGGGGGGGGGGGGGGGTGGGGGGGGGGGGGGGTGGGGGGGGGGGGGGGTGGGGGGGGGGGGGGGTGGGGGGGGGGGGGGGTGGGGGGGGGGGGGGGTGGGGGGGGGGGGGGGTGGGGGGGGGGGGGGGTGGGGGGGGGGGGGGGTGGGGGGGGGGGGGGGTGGGGGGGGGGGGGGGTGGGGGGGGGGGGGGGTGGGGGGGGGGGGGGGTGGGGGGGGGGGGGGGTGGGGGGGGGGGGGGGTGGGGGGGGGGGGGGGTGGGGGGGGGGGGGGGTGGGGGGGGGGGGGGGTGGGGGGGGGGGGGGGTGGGGGGGGGGGGGGGTGGGGGGGGGGGGGGGTGGGGGGGGGGGGGGGTGGGGGGGGGGGGGGGTGGGGGGGGGGGGGGGTGGGGGGGGGGGGGGGTGGGGGGGGGGGGGGGTGGGGGGGGGGGGGGGTGGGGGGGGGGGGGGGTGGGGGGGGGGGGGGGTGGGGGGGGGGGGGGGTGGGGGGGGGGGGGGGTGGGGGGGGGGGGGGGTGGGGGGGGGGGGGGGTGGGGGGGGGGGGGGGTGGGGGGGGGGGGGGGTGGGGGGGGGGGGGGGTGGGGGGGGGGGGGGGTGGGGGGGGGGGGGGGTGGGGGGGGGGGGGGGTGGGGGGGGGGGGGGGTGGGGGGGGGGGGGGGTGGGGGGGGGGGGGGGTGGGGGGGGGGGGGGGTGGGGGGGGGGGGGGGTGGGGGGGGGGGGGGGTGGGGGGGGGGGGGGGTGGGGGGGGGGGGGGGTGGGGGGGGGGGGGGGTGGGGGGGGGGGGGGGTGGGGGGGGGGGGGGGTGGGGGGGGGGGGGGGTGGGGGGGGGGGGGGGTGGGGGGGGGGGGGGGTGGGGGGGGGGGGGGGTGGGGGGGGGGGGGGGTGGGGGGGGGGGGGGGTGGGGGGGGGGGGGGGTGGGGGGGGGGGGGGGTGGGGGGGGGGGGGGGTGGGGGGGGGGGGGGGTGGGGGGGGGGGGGGGTGGGGGGGGGGGGGGGTGGGGGGGGGGGGGGGTGGGGGGGGGGGGGGGTGGGGGGGGGGGGGGGTGGGGGGGGGGGGGGGTGGGGGGGGGGGGGGGTGGGGGGGGGGGGGGGTGGGGGGGGGGGGGGGTGGGGGGGGGGGGGGGTGGGGGGGGGGGGGGGTGGGGGGGGGGGGGGGTGGGGGGGGGGGGGGGTGGGGGGGGGGGGGGGTGGGGGGGGGGGGGGGTGGGGGGGGGGGGGGGTGGGGGGGGGGGGGGGTGGGGGGGGGGGGGGGTGGGGGGGGGGGGGGGTGGGGGGGGGGGGGGGTGGGGGGGGGGGGGGGTGGGGGGGGGGGGGGGTGGGGGGGGGGGGGGGTGGGGGGGGGGGGGGGTGGGGGGGGGGGGGGGTGGGGGGGGGGGGGGGTGGGGGGGGGGGGGGGTGGGGGGGGGGGGGGGTGGGGGGGGGGGGGGGTGGGGGGGGGGGGGGGTGGGGGGGGGGGGGGGTGGGGGGGGGGGGGGGTGGGGGGGGGGGGGGGTGGGGGGGGGGGGGGGTGGGGGGGGGGGGGGGTGGGGGGGGGGGGGGGTGGGGGGGGGGGGGGGTGGGGGGGGGGGGGGGTGGGGGGGGGGGGGGGTGGGGGGGGGGGGGGGTGGGGGGGGGGGGGGGTGGGGGGGGGGGGGGGTGGGGGGGGGGGGGGGTGGGGGGGGGGGGGGGTGGGGGGGGGGGGGGGTGGGGGGGGGGGGGGGTGGGGGGGGGGGGGGGTGGGGGGGGGGGGGGGTGGGGGGGGGGGGGGGTGGGGGGGGGGGGGGGTGGGGGGGGGGGGGGGTGGGGGGGGGGGGGGGTGGGGGGGGGGGGGGGTGGGGGGGGGGGGGGGTGGGGGGGGGGGGGGGTGGGGGGGGGGGGGGGTGGGGGGGGGGGGGGGTGGGGGGGGGGGGGGGTGGGGGGGGGGGGGGGTGGGGGGGGGGGGGGGTGGGGGGGGGGGGGGGTGGGGGGGGGGGGGGGTGGGGGGGGGGGGGGGTGGGGGGGGGGGGGGGTGGGGGGGGGGGGGGGTGGGGGGGGGGGGGGGTGGGGGGGGGGGGGGGTGGGGGGGGGGGGGGGTGGGGGGGGGGGGGGGTGGGGGGGGGGGGGGGTGGGGGGGGGGGGGGGTGGGGGGGGGGGGGGGTGGGGGGGGGGGGGGGTGGGGGGGGGGGGGGGTGGGGGGGGGGGGGGGTGGGGGGGGGGGGGGGTGGGGGGGGGGGGGGGTGGGGGGGGGGGGGGGTGGGGGGGGGGGGGGGTGGGGGGGGGGGGGGGTGGGGGGGGGGGGGGGTGGGGGGGGGGGGGGGTGGGGGGGGGGGGGGGTGGGGGGGGGGGGGGGTGGGGGGGGGGGGGGGTGGGGGGGGGGGGGGGTGGGGGGGGGGGGGGGTGGGGGGGGGGGGGGGTGGGGGGGGGGGGGGGTGGGGGGGGGGGGGGGTGGGGGGGGGGGGGGGTGGGGGGGGGGGGGGGTGGGGGGGGGGGGGGGTGGGGGGGGGGGGGGGTGGGGGGGGGGGGGGGTGGGGGGGGGGGGGGGTGGGGGGGGGGGGGGGTGGGGGGGGGGGGGGGTGGGGGGGGGGGGGGGTGGGGGGGGGGGGGGGTGGGGGGGGGGGGGGGTGGGGGGGGGGGGGGGTGGGGGGGGGGGGGGGTGGGGGGGGGGGGGGGTGGGGGGGGGGGGGGGTGGGGGGGGGGGGGGGTGGGGGGGGGGGGGGGTGGGGGGGGGGGGGGGTGGGGGGGGGGGGGGGTGGGGGGGGGGGGGGGTGGGGGGGGGGGGGGGTGGGGGGGGGGGGGGGTGGGGGGGGGGGGGGGTGGGGGGGGGGGGGGGTGGGGGGGGGGGGGGGTGGGGGGGGGGGGGGGTGGGGGGGGGGGGGGGTGGGGGGGGGGGGGGGTGGGGGGGGGGGGGGGTGGGGGGGGGGGGGGGTGGGGGGGGGGGGGGGTGGGGGGGGGGGGGGGTGGGGGGGGGGGGGGGTGGGGGGGGGGGGGGGTGGGGGGGGGGGGGGGTGGGGGGGGGGGGGGGTGGGGGGGGGGGGGGGTGGGGGGGGGGGGGGGTGGGGGGGGGGGGGGGTGGGGGGGGGGGGGGGTGGGGGGGGGGGGGGGTGGGGGGGGGGGGGGGTGGGGGGGGGGGGGGGTGGGGGGGGGGGGGGGTGGGGGGGGGGGGGGGTGGGGGGGGGGGGGGGTGGGGGGGGGGGGGGGTGGGGGGGGGGGGGGGTGGGGGGGGGGGGGGGTGGGGGGGGGGGGGGGTGGGGGGGGGGGGGGGTGGGGGGGGGGGGGGGTGGGGGGGGGGGGGGGTGGGGGGGGGGGGGGGTGGGGGGGGGGGGGGGTGGGGGGGGGGGGGGGTGGGGGGGGGGGGGGGTGGGGGGGGGGGGGGGTGGGGGGGGGGGGGGGTGGGGGGGGGGGGGGGTGGGGGGGGGGGGGGGTGGGGGGGGGGGGGGGTGGGGGGGGGGGGGGGTGGGGGGGGGGGGGGGTGGGGGGGGGGGGGGGTGGGGGGGGGGGGGGGTGGGGGGGGGGGGGGGTGGGGGGGGGGGGGGGTGGGGGGGGGGGGGGGTGGGGGGGGGGGGGGGTGGGGGGGGGGGGGGGTGGGGGGGGGGGGGGGTGGGGGGGGGGGGGGGTGGGGGGGGGGGGGGGTGGGGGGGGGGGGGGGTGGGGGGGGGGGGGGGTGGGGGGGGGGGGGGGTGGGGGGGGGGGGGGGTGGGGGGGGGGGGGGGTGGGGGGGGGGGGGGGTGGGGGGGGGGGGGGGTGGGGGGGGGGGGGGGTGGGGGGGGGGGGGGGTGGGGGGGGGGGGGGGTGGGGGGGGGGGGGGGTGGGGGGGGGGGGGGGTGGGGGGGGGGGGGGGTGGGGGGGGGGGGGGGTGGGGGGGGGGGGGGGTGGGGGGGGGGGGGGGTGGGGGGGGGGGGGGGTGGGGGGGGGGGGGGGTGGGGGGGGGGGGGGGTGGGGGGGGGGGGGGGTGGGGGGGGGGGGGGGTGGGGGGGGGGGGGGGTGGGGGGGGGGGGGGGTGGGGGGGGGGGGGGGTGGGGGGGGGGGGGGGTGGGGGGGGGGGGGGGTGGGGGGGGGGGGGGGTGGGGGGGGGGGGGGGTGGGGGGGGGGGGGGGTGGGGGGGGGGGGGGGTGGGGGGGGGGGGGGGTGGGGGGGGGGGGGGGTGGGGGGGGGGGGGGGTGGGGGGGGGGGGGGGTGGGGGGGGGGGGGGGTGGGGGGGGGGGGGGGTGGGGGGGGGGGGGGGTGGGGGGGGGGGGGGGTGGGGGGGGGGGGGGGTGGGGGGGGGGGGGGGTGGGGGGGGGGGGGGGTGGGGGGGGGGGGGGGTGGGGGGGGGGGGGGGTGGGGGGGGGGGGGGGTGGGGGGGGGGGGGGGTGGGGGGGGGGGGGGGTGGGGGGGGGGGGGGGTGGGGGGGGGGGGGGGTGGGGGGGGGGGGGGGTGGGGGGGGGGGGGGGTGGGGGGGGGGGGGGGTGGGGGGGGGGGGGGGTGGGGGGGGGGGGGGGGGGGGGGGGGGGGGGGGGGGGGGGGGGGGGGCGGGGGGGAGGGGGCGGTGTGGGGGGCGGGGGGGAGGGGGGGGGGGGGGCGGGGGGCAGGGGTGGGTGGGGAGGGGGGGGGGGGGGGGGGGGGGGTGGGGGGGGGGGGGGTGGGGGGGGGGGGGGGGGGGGGGGGGGGGGGGCTGGGGGGGGGGGGGGGTGGGGGGGGGTGGACGGGAGGGGGAATAAATCCGGATGGGGAGCCAGATCTTCTTCGGATTCCTCCTCTCCGGATGGTAACTCCTCCAGCCCCCCGACGGCCCCACGGAGCGTCTCCAGCCTGTCATCTGCTCCCGGTCCAGGGACTGGGAGTCCAGGTTGAGAACTGGCACGGAAACCCCTCCCCATCACCGATCCCAACCTCGTCATAGTCCCGGTTTCGGTTGTGGATTTGGGACAGGCCCTGGTGCTATGCCACTGCTGGCCCTTGGGAGCATCATCGAAGTACGAATCAAGGAATCGTTCAATAGACTCCTGGGTATCAGCATGAAGCGTAGTCAGACCCATTTCCTCAGAGACTGGTTGCATTTGAGGTTTGTAATCCATTCAGAAACGGGTAGAGATCCGATCAACAGGCGGCCGATCCATAGACAGCGCCCCAAACGATTCATGCAACTCCACATGATCGCATCCGCATCCCTCATCCCAACGAAGTAGAGGAAGACTCGTGCTGGGACGAGGACGGGAGAGAGTTACCAGCGAGACCCGTTCTCCCACTGGTTCCTCAGAATCTGGAAGGGAAGGCTCGGAACCCTCTATGGGGGCTACCGTGCCTTCCACCGTTTCAAGAATGTTCAATCTCTGCATGGTAAAACACCAGAGATCCACTGACTTACAAGGAGTAATGAGAAAAGATTTCCTGGCATAATGTAAGGAATTCCAACGAGGCAGAAATAAAAGGCTTTTGGTTGAAAGACCGTTTATTCAGACATCTTAGAAAGCTCACACACACGGCATGCCAGGAATGGGGCTTCCCGCTAAAACTACAGGTTATAACATCCCCTGTCCCATCCCCCTCCCGGTGTCTCCAGCCCCATTCTCATGGGAACGGAATTCTCATTTTGCTCTATGAGATAAGCCCTCTAACAGTGTGGTTGCCGTTGATTCTGGCCCGCCGCCCGAGTCAAGGAATGCAGTCAAGGCCAAACGACTGTGAAGAGAATCAGCATTGCTGAGATCTTTACAATCATCTTGTATGCACTTAGTTTACTTTCAATCTTACCTAAAAATCCTCATGCTGCAGTGGCCTTTAAAAAATCAGGCAGTTTGATCTCCAATGGCTGGTCAGAAACCATGCTGGGCACAATCCTTGCCTGGCCCAACTCACTTTCAAAAAACAGGAAAGGTGCCAGCAAGCCCATGGCACGCCCACAGAAACCACGTTGGGGAACCCTGATATAATTAATGTATTTGCTCACAAATAAGTCGATTTCTTTGAACTGTGCAACTACATTTTAGAACTATACAAACAGAGGAAAGTTAATACCAAGGGCAGCCTTACAGGATCAAACCAAGGATCCAACTAGACCACTTTCCTGTTTCACTCAGTGGCTGTCTAAATGTTTGCAGAAGGCCTTCTAGCATGACAGGCAGGCCAAACCTTCCCCTGATTTTTCTCCTGCTGACTTGTACTCAGTTTTACTGCTTCTCAACATGGAGGTTCCATTACATGGTTGTGACTAGCACCTCTTAATGTGCCTGTTCTACAAGAGTTTGTTTAGTTCCCTTTTGAAACCAACTAGTGACCCTTTGTTATGGCAACATGTGGCAAAGAAAAGATTATTTACTCTGAGTCAAGCCCCTTGTTTTGTCTGTCCTGAATCTATTGCTCATCAACTCCTCTGAATGCCCCCAAATCCTACTATTGTAGGAGAGGGGGAAAGGTTATCTTTATCCTCACTTTGCTCACCTAAGCATCGTTTCTTACACCTCTGTCAGGCCAGCGTGGCATAGTGGTTAAGAGCGGTGGACTCTAATCTGGAGAACTGGGTTTGATTCTTAATAATTAAATCAATGCTGGACGAGTATGTAATGTCTATCAGATCACCATTGTTAGTATATTTGTTAAGTTTTCCAAGGAACTCCACAAGGTTGGCAAGATAAGACTTCCTTTTAGGAGAAGATACACTGATCCATCCTTGGAACAAATTAAAAGCACTTCTCCTCAAACCCCTGTGGAACCCACTGCTTACTTTCTTCCATTGGGAAAACTATCTTTTTACTCCCGGCTTTCGTTCAATTAACAAGTTTCTAGTCCACAAGAGGACATGCCCTCTTATTCCATGGCTGTGAACAACAGCAAATCCAGAAGTGGTAGTGACTTTTGGGGGAAAACAAGGCTATGATCCTGGTATGTATCAGAAGCAAGATTTAAATTGCCATCAGTGGTTAAGACTTGCTTTTAGCAGCTTATGCGAAGTGGCACAGATTTTTCAAACACCCAGCAGTCTTCCCCCACCCCCATTCTTTAAAAATTGTTGCTTCTGCAAACAGGCACAAATTCACAATTATTATTACAAACCATTCCTACGTAATTTTCTTTGCATACTTTGCAGTTCTCAACTCATTTATCCTCACAACCACTACACTTTGTTATTTATTTAGAAAATTTATCCACTACCTCCCCAAAGACCTGCAGGTTTCCTACTACAAACAATCAATGAGCTTCAGGGATCATCGGAATTTGTATTTGGGTCACTCACATCCAATGCTCCATACACCTCAATGCACAGCCTCTCAAAGACAAACACCATAACATCTCGACACAACATCATATTGCAAGTGCTGAAAATGCAATAGAGAATCTAGACCAATTTTTGGGCTCTCTCCTGAACTCCCTTTGTCTTGTACCCAAGCATATCCAACAGACAGAAGGCGCAAAGTCTGCCACACTGAACTGAGCAATTCATGCCAATTCTTGTAAATTGAAGAAGAAGAAGAGGAGGAGGAGGAGGAGGAGGAGGAGGAGAGGAGGGGGAGGGAGAGGAGGGGGAGGGGGAGGAGTTTGGATTTATATCCCCCTTTCTCTCCTGTAAGGAGACTCAAAGGGGCTGACAATCTCCTTTCCCTTCTCCCTCCCCCAAAACAAACATCCTGTGAGGTGGGTGGGGTTGAGAGAACTCCGAAGAACTGTGACTAGCCCAAGGTCACCCAGCTGGCATGTGTGGGAGTGCACAAGCTAATCTGGTTCACCAGATAAGCCTCCATAGCTCAAGTGGCAGAGCGGGGAATCAAACCCGGTTCTCCAGATTAGAATGTACCTGTTCTTAGCCACTACACCACGCTGGCAAGAACAGGCAAGTTCTTGGTCCTTACAATTAGCAGAAAAGGGATCCAAAGGCCATGCAGTCTATTCTTGTCTTCCAAAGGAAGCAGCCCTCTTTCGCTCACAAACTGCCTTCTCCCATTTCAAAAGTAGCAAGTCCATCCAGCCTTTCCCAATTCCACTTCTAGAGTTGCCCTCTAAAGAGCTCCAGAATAAAGAACATATTGTAAGAAAGTAGTTTCAGAGGTATTGTCAAAGGCTTTCACAGCTGGAATCACCTGGCTGTTGTGGGCTCTCTGGGCTGTATGTCTGTGGGTTTTGCTCCTAATGTTTTGCCTGCATCTACAGCTGGCACCTTCAGAGGCAGGTCACAATAAGATGTGTAGCTCTCCATGGCCCATCTTAGCTTGACATGCCTTTGAAGATGCCAGCCATAGATGCGGGCAAAACGTCAGGAGCACAAACTACCAGACCACGGCCACACAGCCTGGAAAACCCACACCTGCCCATAATTTCAGAGGGGTAGCCATGCCTATCAGTTGTAGCAACATTAAGCAGAGTCCGGTTGCACCTTCCCGGCTAATAAAATTGATTGTGGCATAAGTCAGAGCACACTTCATTCTATGCATCTGATGAAGGAAATTCTGACTCATGAGAACTTGTGCTGGAATAAATTTTTAGTCATTAGGGATGCCACCCAGCTAATATTTTGAGAAAATGACATCTTAATTGTATCAGTACGTGGTGTATTTTATGAGAATGTACTGTGCTGACAACGTATTGAATTCAAATTGCTTTTTGCAATTACGGTGCAAGTCATTTTTTCCCCATGAATATTTCTCAAATAAAAGAATAATTCCTTGAAATAAGGACCTGATAGCAAGTATATCTGTCGCATTTCTTCTGAGTCTGCTTCTGAATGGAGGGGATTCTTTGTGTAGCTCTCATTGCTGCTGAAAAGCTGAGGCCTTTGCAGCTGCTGCAGAGCATCCGCACAATAGTTTCCCCTATGCTTTACTTGTCTATGCTCACTGCAGTTTCCATCTCTATCCTGGAAGACTCTTTTGTTTGTTTTTTAAAACTTGCCAGTTGCTAAATGCAATCTATGACAGTCCCCTGCCATGATTTACTGGCTCCTCTGAATCCTCAATTTTCATTCAAAACAACCCCACATCTCTAACCCTTTTCATTGTGGAGATAGAAGGAGAAAAGTGTGCCTCTGCAAGGAAGAGGATTAAGAATGTTCTCTTGTTTAAAAATGGAAACTGGAAATGAAGAGGTTGCTAGATGGTGACAAGAGATTATTATAATGTGATAGCAAGATATCAATTGTCTATTTTTAAAAAGGCAAAAAGAGCCCTTCAGTGGTGTTGGAGGATATGACAGTGATGGGGTGTTGAGGCAAGAGAAAGGGCAGACAAAAGGAAGTATTTCTTCACCTCATGCACAATTTGTTAGTGGAATTTGTTCCCAAAGGGCTTTGAGGGCATTGAGAGACACTGAGGCCAATCCCATCAGTGGCCATTTGCCATAGAGCTAAATAGAACCTCCTTGATCAGAGGAAGTCCACCTGTGAATACCAACAGCTCGGAGAGGAGCAAACAGAAAGAAAGGTCTCTTGCCTTCGTGCCCTGCATGTGGTCTTCCTGGAAGCCTCCGGCTGACCACTCTGGCAAAGAGGGTGCTGGACAAGATGGCCCTTCGTTCTGATTCAGCAAGGCTCTTCTTATGTTCAACAGCTGACAGCAGATGCACTGGAGAAGAGGGGACTGTTCAGTAAATAGCTCCAGGGGGCTGTTCCTTGACAGACCCGCATCCCTTCCGTCAACCAACCCTAAGCACACCCATGATTGTCCTCTTTCTTTTCTGGAAGATCTTGTACCTTTTCTGGCAGCACTGGTGGAATGTCTACCAATTGCTCAGCTGTTAACGGGTAGAAACCCAGCTGGATAAAAAAGGTGACAACTGTAGTAACTCCACTCTGCAGCCGGCTGGCAATCCACACCTCTCCTCTGGGCACTATACTATTCCTTGCAAAAAGGGATATAAACTCTATGGAGATTCAAATGCCCCATGCACTGGTGCGTCCTCCATCCCCCACCCCACGCCAGAATGCCCCATCCCGCCCCCGCCACACCCCCACCATGCCCTTGCCATGCCCCCACAGGGGCACGCACCCGGTGCATCGTGCACCTCCACCCCATCCCCTTGGAGCTACGCCTCTGTCAATATCTGTCAAACTCTACATACAAGTAATAAACCTACAGGCAGGATTAGAAATGTACATCAACTTAGCTATCACCAAGAGGTCTTGGAGGATCAGACAGCTTGCTGATATGATTTCCTGCCTCCCTTGACCTTCGGTCACACAGAAAAGACATTATTTGACTGAAACAAATTGTTACAAGCAAAGAACACAGGGATCTGCCCTTGATAACCCCATAATCTGTCTCAGTGTTTGGCAGCTTTAAGGACCCATTAGGGCTTCTAGCTGTCTAAAGCAAAAATGTACTGTTCCTTTAACAGAAGACTGATGAGTTGTTATTTACCAAGCGATGTTATTTACCTCCATACACTGAAAAGCTTCAACTGCCCATTTCCACTCATTAAACCAGTGTTAAAGGGACTGGGTATTTCTGTTCAGCCTCTTGGCAACTCTAGTCTCCAACAAGCAATCCCTCCTTGCACTAGCTTGTATGATCTCTCTGTGAATCAACCTGGGTGATCAATCGCTAACGGATGTTGCAGACAGATCGCACTCACATCCAGGACCTATGGATCAGTGAGGCACAGTCAACCTTCTGGTGTTTGGGCTCACATGATTTTTTAAAATTTAAATAAGAGAACTCCCCTCATATAGAAAGCTAGCATGTCAGGGAGAATGCTCTCTTGGCTTCCCTTGCAATATGAAACAACTCCAGCAGCACAATTAGTGTTGCCAGCTCCAGATTGGGAAATACCTGGACATTTGGGGGATGTAGCCTGCGGAAGGGGAAGTTTGGGGAGGAGAGGGATAACCATGGGGTATAATGCCATACAGTCCACCTTCCAAAGTGGTCATTTTCTCCAGGGGTTCTAATCTCTGTTGCCTGGAGATCTATTGTAACAGAGAGAGATCTCCAGGCAGCACTTGGAGAATTCTAAGTGCAACCCTTTGCAAAATGATTCTGCTGAAATCAAGGCACCTACACAGGAGTAACTCTGCACAAAATTGCACTGAAAAGGGTTTGAGCCCAGTGGCACAGCTGAGACCAAGATAACTTTATCCTTGTTATCAGCTTTTGTGTGCATGCACACTTCTTCACACAAAAGCTTACACTAAGAATAAAATGTGGTTGGTCTTAAAGATGCCACTGTACTTTTCTACTGTGTCAGACCTGCACAGCTACTCAACCAGATTACATTTCTACCCAATGTTATGTCTCGAATCTTAAGCCAATAAACAGATTCTGTATAGTTGATCAGTAGCGTTTATTGAGAAGTGTCAAAACACCAAAGCTTAGCAAAGCCAGTTCTGGGGAAACCTGGTTTTTGCCACTCCTTTTATCCATGACAAGAATATTCCAAAGAAATTGTGAAAAATAGTCCCCAGAGCTGAAGCACCCCAAGGTCGCCAGCAGATAGTAAGAGAGAGCCACCTGGCTTCCTGCCACAACGAGATTATGGGTATGACTCCATTTCTTATGGGATCAGGATGTCAGAGGAAAACCTAGTTACCTACAAAGTATGTGAAGCCATAAAGTAAAGATCAAGGAAAGAATGCCCCAGATGGCAGTGATAACATATAACATATAGCAGGCTGGTTACATATATCTTTTAGCAGCATTTGATTTGTAGCGTTAAGCAGTTACAATGAAGTACGAATGCATCTCAATCACTTAGGCTCATTCCGCACATGCAGAATAATGCACTTTCAAACTGCTTTCAGTGCTCTTTGAAGCTGTGTGGAGTAGCAAAATCCACTTGCAAACAGTTGTGAAAGTGGGTTTGAAAATGCATTATTTTGCGTGTGCAGAAGGGGCCTTAGATACAATCCTCCTGACAACCAAGAACCTTAACCCCCAACGACATGAAGCAAGGGTTGCATGAAGCGTATTCTATAGCGGTGCCTTTTAACATGCCGCATCACCACATACTGACCACAGAGTACACTCCGATGCACGGATAAAAATTCACTGGCAGGTCCCTGTCCCACACATGCATGGTTGGCTTCAACCAGACCCAGGACTTCCTACCATGACTCCAGCCTGGTAAAACTCTCTGTCAGCAGAATCAGGGCCCTGTTTTGCAGAGCCCGTAAGACAGAGATGCTCCACCCGGCCTTTGGTTGAAGCCATCAATTCTATCTGCTGGCCTCCCAGCAACTGACCCCCAACATGCTTTTGCCATCTAGCATTGCCCCCTCTATTAACTTCCCTCCCTCTCCTTGGACAGCGGGGTCTAGGTTGAAATGAACTGGATGGTTTCCTAGTTTAGATTGTTGTTCTGCCATCTGAATTTTGGTTCAATGTCAACGAGCTGGCTTTATAAACCACCTCATCGACATTGAACCAAAATTCAGATGGCGACTGCTGAAACACTACAATGTATTTTGCTTTTCTGCCCATTCTATGCTGAGATTTGAGTCAAATTCTTAACCTCTGTTCTTGCACTACAAACCAATTCTTTGGTTGCAGCTTTGACATCCTTTTTATTAAATAGCCCTTTTGCAGATCTGTGTGAGAGGGTAGCTGGTTTCCCACAGGGCACTATAAACCTTCGCACTGTTAGGAATAAGTGGCAATTTTAGGCACTGTAAAATCTACAACACATGCATTTTTATAATTTTGTATTGTATTCTGTTTTATATTCATTTTAATGTCAATCATTTGTGGCTCCTTTTAATTAATATACTGGATTACACTTTGATGCCATTATCATCATCATCATTATCATTATTATTATCATTATTATCATTATTATCATTATTATCATTATTATTATTATTATTATTATACTTGTATACTGCCCTCCCCCAGAGGGCTCAGGGCGGTGACCTAATAAAGACCTACGTATGTATAAAATTATGTATGTACGCTGCCCTGAGCATTTAATAAATCTATAAAATAAATAAAATTACATTTATTTTTGCATTTAATCTCTGGTTGTGTGTTGTTAAATAAAAACAAAGGGGAAGCAGTCTTGGAACTTATGACTTTTTATTTCAGGCACAAAATGGTCCAGCACAGTGCAAGATCTTTTCTTTCCTTCTGCAGCCGGGAAATCGGAGGGGGGCAGGGGGCTTGGAGGCAAGCCATATTTTATACCCTCAATTGCTCCTGGCATGAAAATGAATAATAGCTTAAGAAAATACTGGATAGTGGCCATTTTTCGGATCCATTTGACCTGGGTGCTCAAATGAGAAAGGTGGCATCTCAGCAGAGGCGTAGCTTCAAGGGGACGGGGAGGGGTGGGTGGGCGACGGACTGGGCATGCACCCCTGTGGGGGCATGGTGAGGATGTTCCGGGGGTGTGGCGGGGGCGTTTCAGGGCGTGGTGGGGCGGAGGATGCACCAGTGCACCGGGACCTTTCCCCTTGCTATGCCTCTGCATCTCAGCTTTTAAATGCTCTCCTCCCGCCGCTCAGCACAAAACTCAGAGATGCTCACCACATCACATTTCCCAGTGCACACGTTGTTCCCTGAAAAGTATTGTGGATGTATTGACTTGTGACTAATGAGCTCTGTAAACAACAGATCCTGCTGAGATGACATAACCATTCTGGCAACTTTCTTGGAGTTAGTTAAACGTTTGTGTAAATTAAGGGCATGCCTACACATTGAAACAGCGCTAAGAGCTAGCTTGCACATTTCCATCGCCATCACTGGCTAAACTGAAGTTTGAAATTTGCGCTTGCCCCAGACTGTTCCTCAATAAGCTGCCTCTCCCCTGCCTCACTGTCGAGAATTTAGACTATAAACTCCTCAGGGCAGAGACTTGATATATGAAACGCCATAAATCACTATAGTCATGGATGGCATTATAATTTTATAACTGTGTGGAATTGGGGTTGATCATCATAATTTCTCATGGAGAATCTTAGGGACTGTAGTTTGGCAAGAATACAGCAAATTCTGGTTAGGAGAACATGAGGTTTTTCACTGATCTACAGTTCTCAGAGGTTTGAAGCCAGCCACCAACAGCGCGAATGACATTACAACAAAGAAGCACAGTGCCTTCCTGCGAGGCCAACTCAGCTATTTCTGCTGCTTTGTCACTGTTTTTCTTACCACAATGGAATGTCTTGCACATGTGGGAACTGATCTGCTCCTATTTCTTTCCCTCCCTCTGCCATTTTGTCCCCTTGCTTCTCATTCCTCCCCTTCTTCTGTTCCCTCTTCTAGGCACGACTGTCTAGTATTAGATTGTAAGCTCCTTGGGGCAGGTATCTGTCTCTTGCTTACACCACTCTGTGAAGCCCTGAGCCCACAACGATGCAACAAAAACAAACCAACAAACAGGCCCCTCTGCCATTCCCACTTTGCTAATTCACGAGCCACGCGCAGCGGGATTGTGTGCAGATTTCCATTCACGCCAGAGGCAATTGTTTTCCCCACACAGTGAGGTTCCAAAGGACGCCACCCACCCAGAGCAGATCCATGCACAGAAAAGAAGAAGGGGGACAGTGAAGCAGACCTGAAAATAGCTTATATTTGAAGTGGGCATGCATTTCGGGCCAAATTGGACATGACATGCAGACTGGTGTGATTTTCTCCCCCTTCTTTGTTCATGAAAAGCTGCCTCAAGAGGTGGTAAAATTGACTGGGGCAGCAGGGCTGAATAGTTTCTCTGCAGCCCATGTTTCTGTTCACAGTTGTCTTCTCCAAGCACAGGTGACACAGAAGAGGGGGGAAGAATCTGAGCAGAAATAAAGCTGGCAAAGAAAGGGCTAAGTTCCTCTATGACACCTCCCATTCTTCCCTGACCAGTGGTAGCCTTTACAGACTGCTTTTCATTTTAGAAAAGAGAGAAAGGTACACGTATCTGCATGTAATGTTAGCCCAACCCTCCAGTGGTACAGCATCACGACACGGATGAGTATTCCTGGGCAACTCCTATGTGTTTGGAGCTTCATGTGAGGGAACTAGCTATCAGAAACAGGAAGTTTGGTGCACGAAAGAGAAGGCAAAAAGAAGCCGACGTTCCAAATTTCGTCCTGCAGCTGTCTGTGCGTACAGCAATACAGAGAAAGGGTCAGAAAGCGCATGCATTCGTTTTCAACAAAAGCGTGGAGGGGAAAAAGTGGAAGTACTGACCTTAAAGCTCCAGTAGTTGGGTTGCTAACAAACACAAAGAAAAAAGAAAAGAAAAAACAAAACAAAAAAAATACCATTAAGATTCTGTTTTGAGAAAACAGTTGACTTTAAACGGTGCGAGAAGTGACTGCTTGGCTTGGTTTGTTTAAAGTCCCCTCCCAATGGTTTTTTTTTCTTTCAAACAAAAGCAATGAATTTGCCAAAATAAAGAGGGATGGTCAATGGGAATTATAGGGCAAGGCTTTTGAACAGGTCAACATGGTGGCAGAGATGTATTTTTTTTAAAAAAAAAAACCAGCAACACAGAAGCATCAGGATCTCATAGCGGGAAGGTGGCGGGCAATCTGCACACCAATGAATAAATCAAGGTTTTCCACCCTGGAAAAATAAAAGAAAAAAACCACAACCTGATTTTGCAACCACCAAACGACATGCAAATTAGGAAACCTGATAGATGTATTTGTTCATTTTGCATAATTTATGCCGCCGCCAAGATTTTTTAAGGCTTCAAAGCAAAGCCTACGCCAGATACCGGTTTCCAGTGAGTATGCTGAACACTGTAATGGCAGGGCTGTATCTGTCAGGACCACCGTAGAGATAATCACGTCCCACTAGGAATACAGGGTTTGAACGTACGCGTAAAGAAACAGCGCGTCAAGACTTCAGTTAACTCCCAATGGGTTTCTCCCCCCCCCTTCAAACAAAAGCAACGTATTTACCAAATTAAAGAGGGGGGGTTGATGGGAATGATATAACAAGGCTTTCAGACAGAGAAAGCGGGTGTATGGGGGCACATGCTGGTAATCAGACAGCCTGGCCAGTAGCATGTGACCACATCACCACTGGACTGCTTTGTGGCAGCGGAGAGAGCCATGCTGCATTTGTGGGCATCTGTAATGAAAACAAGCTTTAGATAAGGGTGGTTAGGTTCCCCCTGGCTACGGGCAGGGAACGGGGGTGGGTGGGTGGTGGGGGGGTAGGGTTGCCAGATCCAGATGGGGAAACTCCTGAAGATTTTAGAATGGAGCCTAGGAAGGACTGGGACCTCAGTGGGGCACAAAACTATAGCGGCCCGCCCTCCAAAGCATCCATTTTCTCCAGGAGTATTGCAGTCTGGACATGAGCTGTAATCCAGGGGATCCACAGTCTGGCATTCCTGGCTCTAGGGTTTGCTTAACAGTGGGCTACAATCAGAGGTGGGATCCAGCAGGTTCTCACCAGTTCCCGAGAGTGGGTGACTAATTATTTGTGTGTGCCGAGAGGGGGTTACTAATTGGGTCCGCTTTTCCATCTCCACGCCCTCGCCTCCCCAAGAGGCCTACTGCCTTTGAACGTGAAGGTTCCATATAGCAATTGCGACTAATAATGTAACTCCCTGAACTGGGTTAATCCCTTTCAGGTACTGCAATTCATTGATTCTCAGCCTTTCGTACCTTTTATCTCACCAGTCTCTATCAAAGAACCTGTGTGTTTCACCATTGCTGTGCTCAGATTTGTGAGTTGGGGCACTTTCTATAATGTGATGATTTAGAAATGACCTGGTGCAAAAAAATTGGGGGGGGGTCGTGGTGGGGTGGCTGCCCATTGGGGGGCGGCATCCAACTCAGGTTTTGCCCAGGGCTCAGGTTTGCCTAGGTACGCCTCTGCCCCCTTTGCTGAGGGGGGGCTGGCGAGGGAACCTGTTACTAAAATTTTTGGATGCCACCACTGGCTACAATGCATAACAGGCAGACTCCTGAGCTGGTCAGTGAGGGCCCAGGCCCATTAGAGTTGTCAACTCCAGGCTAGGAAATTCCTGCAGATTTGGGAGTGGAGCCTGGGGAGGAGCTGAGTGGGGCATGAGACCATCCAGTCCACCCTACAAAACAACTAGTCTCTAGTCTGGAGGTCAGCTGTCATTCCAGCTTCACCAGGAGGTTGGCAACCCTCAGGCTTGCCACTTTGTGACATTGTTTTTTTAAAGTAATAATCATAGAATTTATATTTATATAGCACTTTTCCACTGTTCAATGCACTCACAATTTGCACGCAAATCACAAGGAACCCCTCACTTTTCAAGTCAGACCTGTCCATGACAGGGGTCATGACTGGTGAGGCTCAAGGGCTCATGGATTTAATCCATTTAGCATTTCTTTATTTAAACATTTATACCCTGCTTTGCTCTCCAACAGGGACCTACAGTGGCTTGCAACAGCGTTCTCCTTTCCTCTGCGTTCTCATGGCAACAACAGCTCTGTGGGACAGATTTGGCTGAGGACAGGGTACTCTGAGTATGTAGAATTGGGAGCCTGCAATGATTTTGGGACAGAGATTACCGTAACTAGATTCTTTCTTCCTGTAGATATTTGTGAAGGAAGGAAGGAAGGAAGGAAGGAAGGAAGGAAGGAAGGGAGGGAGGGAGGGAGGGAGGGAGGGAGGGAGGGAGGAAGGAAGGAAGGAAGGAAGGAAGGAAGGAAGGAAGGAAGGAAGGAAGGAAGGAAGGAAGGAAGGAAGGAAGGAAGGAAGGAAGGAAGGAAGGAAGCCCTGCAAGCAAACTGATTCAGTTAACCTTCAAGGATATTTAACATCCACCACTCTAAAAGTAATGTGTGCCCTACACGCTGTATGCTCCTTCAGTTCTAGCTACTAAGACTTTGACCTTTCCAGGAGGATACCAAACTAATCATCCAAAAAGAGAGTTCTGTAACAGAAGGAAGGAAAAGGCCAACTGTGAACGTCATCAAAGCCTTCCTAATCTCTGAATTGACGCTTACATTCAGAATAAGACTGCACAGTCCTTTGCAACCGAACTGCTTCAGAATGCAAGCAGGGGAACTGCATGTTTGATTTCCCCGAAGCAGCAAAATAAAAACCCCTTCATTAATAAAAAAAAAACTAGCAAGCATGATGTTGTGTTTAAGGCAGTGTGGTATAGTAGTTAACCTTGAAGAACCAGGTTCGATTCCCTACTCCTCCACACAAAGCCTGCTGGGTCATCTTGGACTAGTCACAGTTCTCTCAAAACTCTCTAACCCCCACCTTCCTCACAAGGAGTCTGTTGTACGAAGGAGAAGGGAAGGAGTTGGTAAGCTGCTTTGAGACTCCTTACAGTTGAGAAAAGCAGAATATAAATCCAAATTCTTCTTCAAGACAGGGAAAAGACTTAGCCAGAAGCAGAACGCATCTACTTTTCATGCTAACGTCCTGTGGGTAGAGAGTCTTTGACATGGGAAGCTCATCACAGGACTACCCTGTACAGCAGGAATTCCTCCACCTTGTTGAGCTCATGGGAACTTTGATAATTTTGACAATCGGAAGTTTGTCACCCCAAACAGGGTTTCCAGCTGAGATTTTGAGGATATTTTGCCCTGGGGAGGGCAGGGTTTGGGGAGGGAAGAAGGAGGAGGAGGAGTAGTTTGGATTTATACCCCCCTTTCTCTCCTTTAAGGAGACTCAAAGGGGCTTACAATCTCCTTTCCCTTCTTCCCCACAACAAACACCCTGTGAGGTCAGTGGGGCTGAGGGAGCTCCAAAGAACTGTGACGATGTAGTAATGCACTGCTGACCCAGCAGCACCGTAGTAGAACGTTGGGACGCCAACGGACCTACGGCCTTCTGGTCGCACCGCACCCCCACCCCTCATCCCCCTATGAGTCACGGGTCATGAACTGTCTGACTCAATCACCGGGCGCAGGGACAATGGTCTTGCCCCCAGGTGAGGATTAGGCTCAGACGCTTACGCTCCTCTCCGCACGTAGCCAGGTGAGATCATGCATCACATGATGATCTCCCGACCTCCCGCCTCCCGCTCTCCCGGAACTCCCCCCGGTCCTCCCTCCTACACGCCCCCGATAGAATAGCAATAAAAGGTGCCAGGAACCGGCATGCGGGAGACTCGCTAGGAACACGGACCTCCGGTCTCCCGCTGCTGGCGATCTCCACCAGATGTTATCTCCGCGTCTCGTCTCGTTCTTACGCTGACCGCGTGGGTCGACTACAAGCTGGTGCCGAAACCCGGGAATCCTCGAACCTCCACCCTGCTCACCGTCGCCTGGGGAAGGGCCGCGATACCGAAGTCCGCTGGATCGGCGCATCCAGGGACCACCGTTTCGGTATCGCCTGTCCTCTGGATCGGCGCATCCAGAGACACGCGTCCTAGGACACTCTCTCATCCGACGGAACACCGGTGAGTATGGGAGCTTGCAAAAGCAGGGCTTATGACAAGCACGTTGACGAACTGAAAGCGTTAGCGAAATGCGGCAGGGTCCCCGTAAAGAGAAGGGAGCTGCGCAAATTGGTTGAGGAGATTGAAGCTCAGTGTCCATGGTACCCAGAGGGGGGGACATTGAATCTTAAGGACTGGGAAAACATCGGGCGCACTCTTCGCACAGAGCCTCGCGCGCCGATGTCGCTGCTACTGACGTGGAGACAATGTTTGTCGCCATCAGCCTGCAGACCTATGGCTCCCTTGCTGTAGGCCGCCCTCCTTTCGATCTTTCACCTTCAATTTCAACCCCGGAATTTTCTCTATCCACTAAATTGGACGCCTGTCCTCCTTCTGCCCCCCTTGCTCCTTCACCCATTTCAAACTCTCCCGCGGCTCAGCCGCCCCCTCCCCCTGCTCCGCCTTCATTTTCCGAAGCCACTGCACCTCCGTCAGCGCCACGTAATGGCGCGGGTTTCAAAACCCTCGCAGAACGTATTAGCCACGATCTGCAGAAGAAAGAAACCCTGACGGAAGACGATGCCGAGATTCTCGCATTGTGCCCCGTCCATTTCACAGATACTGAGGGGGAGGGTGGCGTCATTCGGCGGGTTGTCGAGTACCGCCCTTTGAACTATAACATCCTCACTGAGCTCCGCAAAGCGATGCGAGACGTAGGAATCACTAGCCCCTACGTGAGAGGCATGCTGGAGGCAATCGCGAGGAATCACCTAATGGTTCCGGACGACTGGAAAACCACCTTTCGCATGCTCCTGAGCCCAGCACAATTTGTGATCTGGGAAAGCGAGTTCCGCCAGCAATGCATCAGCAGGGGAGCCGCCTCCGGCGGCGCCTACACAGCCGCTCAGCTTTACGGTTTCGATGCTTTCGCCAACCCCAACGATCAGATTGTCCTGCCTGAGGCCACCCTTACGGTCGCCCCTGAGTGCGCCTATAAGGCATTTGTCAAAGTCCCCAATGCCGGCCAGCCAACCCAGAGTGTCTCCTCCATCCGGCAAAAACCCCAAGAGCCCTATGCCGATTTTGTGAACAGGCTCCAGGAAGCGCTCAAGAGGCAGGTAGATAGCGAAGAGGCCCAAAACGAGCTCCTCATGCGCCTCGCAAAAGAGAACGCTTCCACGGAGTGCCGCAGGGCAATCACGGGCCTGGGCAAAAATCCTGAACTGGCCGACATGCTTAAGGCTTGCCAGGACATCTGATCCTCCGCCCACCAAGCTAGCCTCCTCGCCGCAGCACTCTCCACCGGCGGGAGGCAGTCCCAGGATGACTGCTTTAACTGCGGCAGACCCGGACACTTCCGAAGGGAGTGTAGGCAGCCCGGTGGGGGGGCCTACAACCCCGATGGAGGAGGGTCCTCCCCCAGGAGGAGAAGGCCACCTAAAACCCGGTGCCCACGTTGCCAGAAAGGCTTCCACTGGAAAAACGACTGCCCGTCGGGAAACTCCCGCCCGGGCGTCTCCCCAGCCCAGGACCAAGGAGGAGAATACTAGAGCAGACCCAAACACCAAGGCCCCTGCCAAAACCACCCCCCTCTCGTGGCATCTCGCTCGCATGCACCCAGCCCATCTCCTTTAAGTTCCCCCACGAGGTTCTTGTCGCCCCAACCCAGTATGACGAGCCCATCCCTACCGGGACTATTGGGCTGGTGCTGCCAAAGGCCTCTGCCGCTGAACAGGGACTGTTCATCGTCCCCGGAGTAATCGACTCCACGCACCAAGGACCCATCCATCTCCAGGTCTGGACAAACATCCCACAGGAATTGCCTGCCGGAGCCAGCTGCGCTCAGTTGATTCTTTTGCCCCATGCGCTGCCCGCTGCCGACCCAATAAAGGCTACAAGCCCCAGCAGCCAACATGGCGCAGCCTACACCACCGTCGCAGCGGTGGAGACGCCTATCGGGAGCTCCCGTCCATACCTGGAGCTCGCCATAGAAGGATGTAAGTTCAAGGGCCTGGTGGACACCGGCGCTGATGTTACCGTCATCAGAGCAGCCGAGTGGCCCGACCAGTGGCCGACCGAGGCTTGCCCGCACATCTGGGGGGTGGGGGGGAGACAAACCGCGAGACGGAGCATCCGCCCGCTCACGGTCAACAGCCCAGGGCTCGAGCGGCAGCTCACAGTCCGCCCCATCGTTTTAGACATCCATGTCAATCTCTGGGGAAGGGACCTCATGAGTCAGGTTAAAACGACTCTGGTCTGGGATGGGTAAAGCCATCACAGATCATTGATCCCAACTGTGACTTCAGAAGTTCACTCTCTATCTCCGTAAGGAAACTGTTCCCCTCTCCCCTCCTCTTCTCCTTCTGTTTTTTCGACCAGTAGAGGCGGGAGGGCCAATTGGCTGACTGGCCCTCCCTGGATTAAAATCTGGGCCCGTCCTGATACCGCAGCACTGCCAGGACAGGCCCCAGTTTAAAAAGGAGGCTGCCGCACCAAACTCACCCACAAACCAGTTTGGGCGCCTCCAGTGGTGATGGCATTATAGCACTATCATCACTTCTAAGATGCTTGGCCGAGTGGTTTCGGCGGGCGGCATCTCCCAAAGATAATTCGATCACAAAATTTTAGCACCATCCAGCTTCCTGCATTAGCCACCAAGGTCACGGTAAGTGCAACTCCCTTGCAAAGAACCCCCCCCTCCTTTTCCTTTGTGTGTGCGAGGAATCTGCCTCTAATCGCCTGATTGCTTCATTCCCCGGATGCACCCATCCCCCCAAAAGGCGCTTCCAAGCCCCCTTTTGTGTTGCTGATTAAGCATGCATACCCACAATCCCCCCAGGACCCGCCTGTTCCCTCCCCCCTCGAGGCTCGGACCCTCGCCTTGACGCACCCTGATGACGCTCTGAAGCCAATTCCCACCAGGGTCGCCTACCTCCTGCCCCCCCTGTCAAACAACTAAAGAAAGAGGAGTAGGCGGCCCCCAGGAGGATTGCATTAAAAGCAACCTTCACAGGCTGCAAAACAAGCCTTCTTATATTAAACTCTAAACTCGATCCCGATTTCCCGCCATCCGCTCTAGAACTGAGCCTGGCGGGACCCGGCCCCCCCCCATAACCTGGGAAAAGGGGGTGTGTTTCAGTCCCTCTTCCTACAGGTCCCTGTGGACTCCGATTCGCCATGACAGGCCAACCCATGGAATGGCGCCAGGAGGAAACCAACCCCATCCCGGAGATGGAACACATCTCTCTAAAGGATCCCGCCCAGCGGTCTCAACAGGAACGCCGTCGCCAACGCCCAAAGACCCGAATGACCTGGGGAGACGTCAAGGCGACCACCAGCCAAGCCCTAGAGCTGCTGCGCCAGCAAGACCACCCCGAGACACCCGAGAACCTCTGTGCCGCTCTCTTTGCGATCATCACCGCCAACTCGGCGGCCACCGTCCTTTGCCTGCTCTGCTGCCTCCTGCCGATGGCAATCGGCCACCCCCTGACGAGCTTTCACCAGACCAACATCTGGGAGCAGTTTGCTGCCGCTGCCAACGTCTCATCTTTCTGCCTGGGCCAGTACCTAGGGGTCGGGAGCCTGCTAAGCTCCCGCCTGCTCCCCGTCTGCAAAGCGCCCGGAGACTTCCTAGCGGAGTCTGGGCTAAACCCGCTCGCCAGATACCTCATCCATCAGATACTCTATGAGCGCCAGACTAGGGACCGATGGTCCAAACCCTCCATTTAGGCGCTCTCTCCCTTGTCGCCAAGACTGTAAGCTAACCACCGTCTAACACCTGCGCCCGCATCACCGGCGCAACCAAAGCGAGAGGAACAGGCCAGTTGCCCATGCGTCGGCTCGGCCAGTTGGAACTGCACGCACATGGAGGACATTCCCCCCGTGTTGAGGAAACATCCTGCTCCCCAGAGTTGGTTCTGGACCTGCGGGGAGAGAACGTTTAATCCCATTCCCGTGACTCTCCCCTGCCGGAACTCTTTGTTGCCTCAATTAGCCTCACCATGCGTTCTACCCCAGGCTCCACCCCGGTGGACCTTGCCGCCAGCAGCTCAGCTCTGCCTTTCGACCCCTCCTGTATGAATGTGCCGTTCCCTCTCCGAAGCGGGTTCGTCTCCCTCGCAACTTCCCTAGTGGGGGAGTCCCCGGTTCGCTTCTTGTCACCTACAAGACTATTGGCCGGCTGGCCTGTTACCCTTCACCGAAAGTCCATCAGCTCTACCTCCCCACCGCTCTGGATGCCCTGGCCTCCGAGGCAGCAGGAACTTCGTCAAGCGACCCTAGACAATCGTAAGCTGCTTTATTGATTTACTTGTTGTTATTACATCACCAAAGGTTGTGAGAATGTACATAATATGTGTTGTTTTAATCTTTCTGATAATTCCCAGTTGATCTTACCTTATGAAAGTACGTGGAGGCTGCAAGAAGTTGTATCTAATCTGAAGTATGATGTTTCTGCCCCATTGGTGGTCAGCCCTCTGGAGCTGGCTGCGGAGGAGGATGGTTGGAGTGCTATTGTACAGCTCTGCATTGGCTTAATTGTGTGCCTTTCGTTATCGGATCTTGTTTCGATTTCAATGTGTGTCTAATATTGCCTGTAACGTGTGTGTAAGAAGCTCCCTTGAATTTCCCTTTACCCCTGCAACCAAGTTCCTAATGTTACATAAGCAGCTTCGGTCCAGCTTGACCAGACGGCGTGAGGAGAACAAGCGTGCCTTTAAATCACTATAGCATTTCCGCCCCCCATTTCTACAAAATGTAAAAAAGGAGGAGATGTAGTAATGCACTGCTGGACTCCAACAGCACCAGAGTAGAACGTTGGGATTTGAACGGGACTCTACTGACCTTCTGGTCGCACTCCGCACCCCTACCCCTCATCCCTCTCTAAGTGAGTCACGGGTCATGAACTGTCTGACTCAATCACCGGGCGCAGGGACAATGGTCTTGCCCCCAGGTGAGGATTAGGCTCAGACGCTTACGCTCCTCTCCGGTGACGTAGCCAGGTGAGATCATGCATCACATGATGATCTCCCGACCTCCCCTGCCTCCCGCTCTCCTGGAACTCCCCCCCGGGTCTCCCCTCCCTCCTACACGCCCCCGATAGAATAGCAATAAAAGGTGCCAGGAACCGGCATGCGGGAGACTCGCTAGGAACACGGACCTCCGGTCTCCCGCTGCTGGCGATCTCCACCAGATGTTATCTCCGCGTCTCGTCTCGTTCTTACGCTGACCGCGTGGGTCAACTACAGACTAGCCCAAGGTCACCCAGCTGGCATGTGTTGGAGTGCAAAGGCTAATCTAGTTCCCCAGATAAGCCTCCACAGCTCAAGTGGCAGAGCAGGGAATGAAACCTGGTTCTCCAGATTAGGGTGCACCTGCTCTTAACCAACTGCTGTTCTCAAGCTTCTGAGATCTGACACGATCCGGCTAGCCTGGGCCATCCAGGGGAGGGTGCTTGCCGCTTGCTTCCTTGCAAAAAATTTATCCTCCACACTAATGAGAATTCAACATTTCCCCCAAAGCTATCCAATGCGTATACCCTTCAGTGCATCAGTTAGCAATAGGAAATCAATTGCATTGCAGCAGGCCAGGGCAGATGATGGCATCGGCAGAATATTCTCTCCCCGCTCCCCTCCGCTGGCAGGAAGGAGAAGCACAATTAATATCTCCTTGTTTGTCCGGGAGAATAAAAAGGAGATAAGGCGTATGTGAGAGGATTCGAAATGACAACCTTATAAGCACTGATAAGATCAAGGCAGATGAGGCGGAAAGGGCAGCACGAGGAATGAGAACGGCCGGGATCAGGACGGCAAGAAGGAATAAAGCCAACCCGCGTGACTGTGAAATGACATGCCGGTTGAAGGTCAGTTTCTGGGCAGATGGAGCAAGCTCGGCGCCAGGGCTCGAATCCTCATACCACTGAAATCAATCCGAAGGGGAAGAAAGTGCTTTTGAGCATGCACCGAGTGCCTTTTCACTCTCTTTTCAACAGCTGTCAGGCTGCGTCAAGCCAAAAGAGTGGCTTGCTTAGTACACAGTCTTGGACGCCCACTGACCAAAAGCTACATCCTATGTAAAAGCTCAATGGCAACTGGGGTAGCAAGGCAGGGGAGACCAAGACAGAAGAAGCTTCAATTGCATTTGGGTTGATTTTTTGGCCAGCCAAATAGCTGCTGGGACGTATAATGCATATTTTCTGCCCAGGTCTGCCAGCATAACCAGGCCTTAGACATTCTTGTGACTCTGCCTTTTTGGGCACTGTCGGTTTGTGGAGAGGCTGTGCTTCACAGTGGGGGCTCCCTGTGTTTCCTTGTTTATACACAAGGAGGTGTCTCATTGCTTCCCCGAGCCCGGCTGCCATTTTGCCTAACTTCTGCTTCCGGGTCGGGAAGCTGTTCACCACTTCTTTTTCATTTTTTTAAAGGCTACTTTAAGCATCTACTGCAAAACTGATGGATCAAAAGTCTGAAAATTAAAAAAAAGAACCCCCACTGATCCCACAGAAATGCTGGCAGGGGAGTGTGTGAACTACTCCTGCAAAGGCAGGGAGGATTAGAAAAGCCGCACAAAGCAGAACGTCCGCGGGTGTGCTTCGCCTTCCCTGCACAGGCAGTGAAAACACTGCACTTCACCCACTCTCAGAAACTGTGAAACTTCTCTGATCTGTGACACAGCGAGTTCCAAAGAGGGGGAAACACGTGTGCGATTGACAACCTGACGGGAAGGTAATGTATGCTTGACCTGAAGATACCATATGTGCACAAAAGGCTTCTGTTTGGAAAACATGGCAAATCCCCTCCTCCTTCTTGTCTCATCTCACTCATGAGAGGCAGGTTTGTGGCCTACTTATTTTAGAAACGTCTTTACAACATTGATGCAGAAAGTCTTGATATTATTGAGGCAATTTTATCCCTGATGCTTTCGCTCACAGCCAGATCCTGAGTCCCCCAGGTTTTTGCCATCCCCTCCATACTTCAGATAGCAGGAATCTGTATCTCTGCAAACCTGATTCCAGTTCAGTAGGAACCTGTCTAAATGGCAGGTGCAGAACCCTGATAAAACAGAACTGTCATTCAGCCTCTCCGTTTCCCACCCTCCCGCTTACTGGCTCGGCTCTCTCTGGTTTCCTTTCTGTAACAGAGTCATGGGAACAGTGACCAGGAAGCAGCAAAGCCGATCAAATTGCAAGCCCAGCCATGACTACGAGACCAAACAGACCAGGCTGGCAGCAACGTTTTAAAGGAAATTCAGCCCCAAATGCAGGGATATTTGGTAGACTTGGAGGGTACGCAGTTGCAATAAGATTAGTTACCTCTTACAATGCAGTGGCTTGAATCCCACAGTCCAGGGTGAAACCTTCCTCTGTCCCAAGAAGCCTGCCTCTTCCGATCTTGGCTTGCCACCTTCCAGGTAGGACCTGGAGTTCTCTTGGAATTACAATTGATCTCCAGATTAGTTTCCCCAGAGACAACAGCTTCTTGGGGGGAGGGGGGGAGGATGACTCTATGGCCTTATACCCCACTGAGTTCCCTTCCCAAACCTTGCCCTTTTCAGGCTTCACCCCAAAAGTGATGCAAATCTAAGAAATCACTAGGCTAAGCTGATTCGATTCGCCCACAAATATTCAGGAATATCCCAACCTGGAGCAAGCCAGGCCCCTTGGATGCCAGTCAGCACTATCCTTCTGCACTTATAGAAGACATCTAAGAATGATTATTTATTATTAATAACAGATATATGACTCCTTCCCCTAGGCACTTCACTTCTATTTTCTCTGCTATCTTTGTACGGCAGCATGAGCTCTGAGAAAGGACAGGATGTTCTCACAGGGCCTCAGCCAACCCCCTCCACTGAACTCTCTTATATCATAATTTTAATTTCAGCCATCCTAAGAAGCTCAAAACAGACTGTTGTTCTGAAAACCTCTCTTCAGAAAAGCCCCTCACAGAAGGGAGTTCTGCTGTTAAAGGACAGCCAATGACGTGGTTTTGATGCCCTACCTCAGGACAGCCGTTGGTGCTGTCAAAAAACACCCAACCTAGACTCTTGGGGATCCAAATTCTCTTCTGATCTGGTGACTCTAAAATCCGCCATATTTTCAACAAATGTCTCAGGTGGCACGTAGAAACACAGCTAATAAACTCAGGATGTTTGTTTTCCCAAGCTAACACCCAACTGTCTTCTGTATTCTCACCAAATTATGTTATCTGTTCAATCAACAACATCCATCTGGGCACCTTTAGCAATATCATCAGACCACGCATGAATTAATTAAATTCCACAATGCAACAAATGCCACAGTATAACAAGCAAGACATGTTTGCACAAACACAACTTAACTTTTCTCTCTCCTTTTTTGCAGCCATAGTATTGCAATGATGCAGTGCAACTTTGAGCAAAATATATATGTGTGAAAAAAATCAGGGGACAGTTTGAGATGTACCGTTCGAAGTATTGTATGACTGGTATGAAAAATTGAATTGGTTGAAATCTGAAAGCGCTAAATGGATTTCTAAATGGTGTCCTTTTTGTGGAAAATACTAAAGCAGAACTCTTTGCCTCAGGACATTTTGGTGTTTATTGTTGAAAAAAGGCAAAATGAACAAAAACGCCCAGTCTTGCAAGACAGTTCTAATCTATGACTCTTACTGTTGGTTCCGAAGCGTGGTGTAATGGTTAAGAGCAGTGGACTCTAATCTGGAGAACAGGGTTTGATTCTCTGCTTTTACACATGAAGCCTTCTGGGTGACCTTGGGCCAGTCACAGTTCTCTCTGAACTCTCTCAGCCCCATATACCTCACAAGGTGTCTGTTGTGGGGAAGGGAAAGGAGCTTGTAAGCTGCTTTGAGACTCTCTATGGCTGAGAAAAGTGGGGTAGAAATCCAGACTCTTCTTCTCTTCTATTGGCTGTGTTGCTCACATGACTACTGGCCTCTTCTTACTTACAAAACTGTGGACTGTGTAGGTGCCTATGATGAGAATTAGGTAACGTTGCCAGGTCCTCCCTGTCCACTGGCAAGAGATGAGGTGGGTGCGGTTGCCAGCTCCAGGTTGGGAAATTCCTGGAGAATTGGGGATGGAGCTTGGGGAGGACAGAGACCTCAGTGGGGTACAGTGCCAGAGAACCCATCCTCCAAAGCCTCCATTTTAATCTAGAGATGCACTGTAATTCTGGGGAACTCCCCAAATCCCACCCTGGAGGGTGGCATCCCTAGTAACAATAGAGGGAGCAGAATCTCCCCCCCCCCACACACACACACACTTTATCTCCATGCTGCCTCTCTTCCAGTGTCCCCTCCCCAGCTAGACTCCAGTTAGGGTTGCCAACCTCCAAGCGGTGCTGGAGATCTCCCCTGGAGAAAATGGACACTTTGGAGGGTGGACTCTATGGCCAGTGGTGTAACTAGGGGGCACAGGAAGGGCCACTCCCTATGGTCAGTGGGGGATGCATTGCAGGGCCACCCCTCCCTGCAACTGCTCCCCACTCATGAGCTCCACATGGGTGGGGCCAGCCTCACTTGGTGGTATCCAGCTGTGCTCCTGCCCCAAAATCCATGGAAAGTTCAGGGGTAAAGTGCAGTTGGAAGGGGGCAGGGCACAGCTTTGGGGGAAGTAGTGCTCAGAATGAGCCCCGAGCACTAATTTACTCAGCTACGCCCCTGTCCATGGCATTAAGCCCCATTGATGCCCCTTCTCCGCAAACTCCATCCCATATTTTTCCAGGCATTCCCCAACCCTGAGCTGTCAAGACCTAGCTCTGACACTGGAAGTTCACTTTGCTTTGCCCGGAGGGAGTAGGAAATTAAACCAGGCACACGGAAAGAGTTCATTTTTGCTGCAGAAATTGGACGGGCACATACCACTTTATGTATGACAGGTGCAAACCCTGTTCTCAAGCAGTGGGTGTGCTGCCGTCATACCTAGCCAGGTCCTCAGATGCAGAGCATGGAAGAAAGATGCATCCCAAGCGACTGCATGTTAAAAATATTCCAAGACATTATTACTATCATACAACAGCATTTCCTGCAGATGAACATCTGGTTGTCTTTCACTTCGGAAAGATTCCCCGTTGCATTCTTCTTGTCAACAAAATGCCTATGAGAATTCCAGAAGAGAGGCGCTGTGTGTGCATTTGTGCATGTGTGTGTGTGTGTGTGTGTGTGTGAGAGAGAGAGAGAGAGAGAGAGAGAGAGAGATTCATCACCTCCCAATGGATCCATTCTACAACTTGTTCCATAATGCCCCTTCCCATGGGCCACCATCCATTCTGCTGATGGGACATAACTTCCCACCTGCTTCTAAGCCCCTTGAGGCCTACTCACACAAGGTCAACCTGCCCAGTTGCAGTGTGCTTGCAGCCAATCTAGTTGCAAGAAAAGAGGACCACATTTGTGAAAGGCAGAGAGATCATGAACATAATTTCCTTTATCCATTGAAGGCAGCTGTACATTCTCCTCACTTTCTTGGAATACAGCCCAACTATAGATCCAGAGTCAAATACTTCTCTACTCTTTCATGTATTAAACAACGTTGAGCTTTTATGCTAGAACGTTTTAATAGCTTTCCATCAGCTGTCACCTCTGAAAGATATCTTCGTATACCCAAACAACAAAGATTATGCCTCCGCGGTTGCAAATCTCCAGATACTATATCTCACATAATCTTGGAATGCAACCTTTACTATGATCTACGTGTATCCCTGATTCAACCTCTGCCAACAGCAAGGACCACCCAATCAAATTTCCAGGTTACCTGCTTTTTATTAAGCTATTGTAA
The DNA here is from genome assembly GCF_021028975.2 of Sphaerodactylus townsendi. Classification (NCBI taxonomy): domain Eukaryota; kingdom Metazoa; phylum Chordata; class Lepidosauria; order Squamata; family Sphaerodactylidae; genus Sphaerodactylus; species Sphaerodactylus townsendi. Next base: position 12,384,937 of record NC_059439.1, on the reverse strand, counting down.
TTCACAAATTACCTCGGTGGTAGCCATATATCTAGAAAAAAATTTAAATTCTTAAATTCTGTATTTGGACCTTTTTCTTTTTTTTATATGCTTACACTCTACTGACAATCTTTTAATATGCCAACAAAGGTAGAATGAGTGAATGAATGAATGAATGAATGAATGAATGAATGAATGAATGAATGAATGAATGAGTACCAGCCATAAATCTGCATCCCGGCCCAGAGGCAGAGCTTCCACGGGGATGCCTGGCGACAAACACCCTGGGCAGCTGCCATTCATGTTGCATGGGGGGGCGGAAAATCGCCCCGTACCCCTCCTCCTTTCCCCCTCGGCCCCACCCTGGCAGGCCCAGCCCCATCAGGCTGCCCAGGACCCCTGCCACCTAAGGTAAGAGGGGAGTTGGGGGGGGGCACCTGGAGAAGGTGTTGCCCCGGCCGCCATTTCCCCCCGCTACACTTCTCCATCTCGCTCAAGCCCGATTTCCACATAGTGCATACTGGCCAAATATAACCAAGTGTTAGAACCTGATCCATGTCGAGTTTAACATCTGGGGACTGAGTTTATTACAAATCTCAGTGCTGATGGATACTTATAGCTAGCAAGCAGGGAGTTAGTCATATTAACTGTCTTTGGAAAATGTCTGAAACTAAGCTGAGCCATAGAGTGCAGTGCAGTCTGTGGCTTTTGCTAGTAGCAAACCGTTCTGTAGTGAGGAACTCTAACAAAAGACCCAAGCAGAGAGAGAAACCACTGAGGCATTAGAGTACATAGAAGTCACTTCCATGTGCTACCCCAAAGCACACAGCATTCCCAGGAACTGAGTTCTTTGGGGCTTTTATCACAGTGCTCCTGAGCAGCTTTAAAGCTGCGCTGTCTTCTTCCTCATTGCACAGAGACGATCCCAGGCAACTGAGGATCACGTAGTGAATGGGAGGGTATTCCAAGAGCAGAGCCCATCAGGTTGGGATGACATCACAGTGCTGCATAGCCAATTAGATTTGAATATTTGATGATATCATGGAAGGGAAATTAAGACAGTTTGGAGTGAGGGCAATACATATTTCCAGAATAAATGCATTGCTGAAGGCTTCCACGGCTGGAATTAACATGCAGAATAATGCACTTTCAATCTTCTTTCACAATTGTTTGCAACTTCGCACAGTAAAATCCAGCAGCAAAGAGCATTGAAAGTGGATTGAAAGTGCATTATTCTGCATGTGCGTATGTGCCCTGACTGTTCTGGGTTTTTCGTGTCATAAGGCCATGGTGTGATAGTTTTATCCCCTAAAGTTTCACCTGTATCTATGACTGGCATCTTCAGAGGCATGTCATGTAAGATATGTTTTGCTTTGAGGCACAGAGGGAGAGCAACATATCTTACCGTGGCATGTCCCTGAAGATACCAGCCATACATGCGGGCAAAAGTTAGAAGCTAACACTACCAGACTATAGCCACACAGCCCGAAAAGCTCATAACAGCTAATGTCCTGGATCAATTAGGCAATTAGGAATCATAATGTGGGAAAACCGAGTTCTGAACGACATAGTCCAGGCCAGCCTGATCTTGTGAGATCTCAGAAGCTAAGCAGGTTTGACCTGACAAGTTCTTGGATGGGAGACCTCCATAGAATGCCAGGGATGTATGTGATGCAGAAGCAGACAATGCCAAATCAACTTTGAACTTCTTTTGCTTTGAAAACCCTGCCAGATGTTGTTATAAGTCAGGTGTAATTTGATGGCACAAAAAAGGAACCATGTCATAAATGGGATGATGTCAAAAGTGCTATAAAGCCAATCAAATGTGGCTACCCTGTTTCCCCGAATATAAGACATCTCCTGAAAATAAGACAAAGTAAGACGTAGCAAAGTTTTTGTTTGGAAGCATGCCCGACGAACAGAACACAGAAAAATAAGACATCCCCTGAAAATAAGACATAGCGCCTCTTTGGGAGCAAAAATTAATGTAAGACACTGTCTTATTTTCGGTATGTACTGATGCCACTAAAGGCAAACAAGTTATTTTCTAACACTTCCGCGCATGCAGAATAATGCACTTTCAATCCACGTTGCAGCTAGATTTTACTGTGCGGAATAGTAAAATCTACTTTCAAACAATTGTGAAAGTGGATTGAAAGTGCATTATTCTGCATGTGCGGAAGGGGCCAGAGTGAGAACAGATCTTCAAGGACAGGCAAACACCTCACCACCCTCCACTCTCACCTTTTGAAGCAATTCTTGCAAAGCTACTGAAGATGGGATACTTTTCAACATGGCTCAAAATGCTTGTGAGAAGAGAACCACTTTCAGCTCTGTCCTCAGACCTACCTTACAGGGCTCTTGGCAGGACAATGGAAATAACACATCTCATGAACTAAGAACATTTGAAAGTGTTAACATAAATTTTCATTACTTAGAGTCAATAATCAGATCCGTCCATCCCCAAACTGCCTAAATTAAAAAAAGTCAAAGCCCCAGGTTCCTGAAAACCAGTTCCAAAATTATTGCCCATACAGTTGGAAAGAAAATAATCTGGGGGGTGGGGGGAGACAGAGCACTGATGAAAATTGGATGTTGCAAAGCGCATACCGTGCCAGCTTGTTGCCAGCTTGTGTTTACGGGGTGCCACAAGAGGACAAGATGGTTGCCAGTCTGAAGCCAAAAACCCACAGATGCCCTTTTGTCAGCCATGCTGAACTGTTTCAGCTATTAGTTTGTAGACAGAGCGTTGGAGGTTGTGTTGGAAACAGAACAATTCTCCTGCTACTTTGCTGAACATGGAAGCCCTGATCTTGTGTTCATGAGCCTGTCTGCCTCTACAAAAGTATTTTCCAACCTTTTCGACGTCGTGGTACCCTTAACCTTGCTCTTCATATCTCAGGGTACCCTGAGGTTCATTTGATTATTATTTTTTGCATTTTTTAGGGTTTTTTCCATTTTTGGCCTGCAGGTGGGGGGAGTGGCAAGCAGGGGGAGGGGAGGGGAGGGGAAGCAGCATTGACAGCCGCGTTGTTTGTTTGCCTAAATTCAGCATGGGTTGGGGGTATTTAAAGGGAGAGCTCTCTTTAAATCTACCCCCCCCCTCCCCATCCACACTGAATTTAGGCAAATGAAACAATGCTGTTTTTCAATGTTGTTTATAGGGAGCCCATGAGGCTTCCAACCTCCCACTTCAAAATTCATTTGATTCCGGTGTGGGGGGCGGGCGGGCAGGCGGTAGCATTGTCATGGTACCCCTGGGACATGCTCATGGCACCCCCGGGTACCACGGAACCCTGGTTGGGAATCGCTGCTCTACATTCAGTCTCCCTCTTATCAAGCGGCTTCCCTCTTTTCTCCCCGCCCCCACCAGAGCCAGTCTTTAACTCTTTCCAGTCTCTCTCCTCCAAGCTCACCTGCCTCCCCCAGGCACATTCCCAAAAATTCAAGATCCAATTCCTAGTTTCTGAGCTGCTGATTTCTTCATCTAAGATGGATTATAGTTCCTTAGGGCTGGGACTGTGTCACTCCAGTGCTTTGTAGAGCATCTGAAGGTGCAATATGAATCAGGGGGATTGACTGGACTGTGCATCTTGGTTTCCATCCCATCCTTAGGACTCAGTGCAAATGACAATCTAGCAATGACATATATTACCCAAAAAACCACATTGCTATAAAATCAGGCTGAAACATGTGGCTGATTTGGGTTTGCCAGGTTTCCTCAACCGCCAGAGCTGCGCCCCAATGTGCAAACCCACAAATGGTCCAACAATAGCACAAATTAATAGGGAAATTTAGGAATATTCCTTATCCCCAATAACTTTGGCCATGTGGGGCCAGCGAAATGGAAACTTTAGAACTTTTTAGATGCAGTTTTATAATGATGCTCAAACCAAGATGATGGGACCCTTTTTGAACAAGAGTTCTAGATACACTGAGTCAACTAGAACTAATATTCTCCTTACTAAAAAATTTCTACAAAACACAATGCTGGTGGCCAAGTTTTTGCGTAATAGTGTACAAGTTTTGCAGCAGCAAGCAAAATTGACCCAAGGCAGTTAAAATTGTTGGGAATTTTTGGGGCTAAATTGGATAATTTTAAGATTTTAACCAATTTTATTTATTTATTATTAATTAATTAATTAATAATTTTATAATGGGTTATGACTATTTGTATTTCATTCTTTTAACTATTGTTATCTGTTATGATTGGTTACTGACCGTAAATATCAGTCTATCTAATACTAGGTGTATATGTGGAATACTGCTGAGCAGCATAATACAGGTAAGATGTTACAGTGCAGTCCCTATTCAATAGGCCTTACTCCCAGGAAAATGTTCTTAGGGCTGCATTGTAACAGTATAATCCTCAGCAGAGTTTCCACTCTTTTAAATCCACCGAAGTCAATTATTAGAAGAATATGACTCTTCAAAGGATGGCCCTAAAAATAACTCGATCCTCATGTGCAAAGTGGGGAATCATAAATATTTATGGCAGGTGGATGAGGTAAAGGTTACATCATTTTCGAGACAGTCTGTGGGTGTAGGAGAGTGGGAAGGACAGAAAGGGGGAAATGGACAAGGATCTTCTAAGAGAGGGGTGGCAGGAGACGAATAAAGGGGGCACCGGTTATGGGTCCCCTTCAGAACAATCTAGAGAAATTTGGGAGGGGGGTAGACTTCCCTCAAGAAAGACTTTAAGCAGGGCTCTGTCCTGATCCTTGCAATGTGTAAATTCACAGGAACAGTACCTCTGAGAATGTCCAAATATTTTTCTCAGAATAGGAAAACAGAGAGAGACAGACGAGAGAGACTACACATGTTCTAGATTAATGGGCACAGCTTCTTCACTCACACCAACCTTAACTTTGGTCCCTCTCCTTTAAGAAATCAGCCAATAATTAAAAACTCCTGCCTTATTCTTAATTCATGATAAGTTAGCACATTTCTACCCTGCCTTTCCTCCGACTTTAGTGTCTTCTTCTCCATTTTACCCTCACAACAACCCTACGAGACTTCATGGCAGCAAGCAGGGTAGAGCAGGTATTTGAAGCTGCTTCCTCTTAGTCCTACTACACCAAACTACCTCTTTACTAATGGGGGTGGGGAAGTGAGATAAAGGTGCCCCTCTTTTTTACTATGCGTTTCCTACCATTACTTTTAAAGTTTTAGATTACTATGTACTATTTAAAAAAAACAGTAAACAATCCAGCTTGGGGAGACTTGGGTTCAGATTATGCTGCTGTTACAAATCTCATGGGGTGGGTTTATCTCAGTCCAGCTGGATCTACCTCACAGGGTGGTTGTGAGAAACTAACCACCTTGGGCCAGAGGGGGGGGGGGAGAGCAAACTATACCCGCATTTCTTCATCCGCTCTCCCCTCCCCATTCCATCTTGTCTGCAAACATCCTGAAAGAAAACTAGCACCTCGAACACACCCACACAAACTCTGCCTCCGCTCCTTTTAGCCCCAAATTCAAGCCGACCTCCTGGAATCGTGCAAGAGAGTGGCTTAGCAACCACACAACAGCTCCCCCCCCCCCCATCAGAACACAAAATCGAGGGGGAGATTCAGCAACACCATTCTTGCCTCTGCAGGGAAAGATCCTGTACCAGCAGTTGCCTGGTCTGAGCATATTCGTCTGTCCCCAGACACTCTCCCCAATAAGTCCATCTGCAGCCCCACAGGAGGGTAATAATGTGCTCCAGATCCGGGACTGAAGGGGTTATCGACCAGTCCCTCCAGTTTGGTGCAGTGATCGAATTGCAGGAAAGACTGTTCCGGAAGAGCAATGCAACCCTCTCCCCAAGGCACCCCCCCTTTACCCTTCCCTCCAAGAAAGGCTCGTCGGTTTCCCCCAAAGGACCCCCCAGGAGGGAGGGGGAATGCTTTCCCTCCTCCATCACAGGTGCAAAGATGCTCCGCAGCTCAGCGCTCCCACCCCACCCCCAACACACACACCTTGCTGTGCTCGCCTCCGCATCCCTCCACCTGTTCCCCCCTCCCGGCCTTCTCTTACCTGCTACAGGTTAGATCCCACCGGGCCCCCTTCCAGAGCCTTCCGCCTGTGCCGTCCACATCTCTAAGGGACCGGCAGCCCTGGCAGCAGCCAGCTACACACAATGGGAGGCTGCAGAGTCGATAAATTCATCCGTCAGCAGCAGCAGCAGAAGCAGCGCTCGGTCGCCTTCCTTTCCGCAATTCCCTTTCCCTGGTGCGATGGAGCCTGCTTTTCTTGGGGATGCAGAAGGGGAAGATGCCCAGTGATTCCTTCTTCTCTTCTGGGGAGGGAAGGGGGGCGGGCAATGACCTGGGGGTGGGAGGAGGGGAGGAATCCAGGTGCAGGTCACCCCCCCTCCATCACTCGCCCGGCGATCCTCTCCCCTCCTAACCCCAGAGCCTGACCTTAGCAATGCAAGCCAGCTTCCTCCAGTTTCCCTTACAAGGGCAGTGTCGCTGTGGCAACCGGGACTCCACCTGCCTTTTGGAGTCTGTGCATGACGCCAGCCAGAGGGCTGTGGGAGAAAGGCAGACTCCAGTCCCAGGCCCGGGCTTGCTAGCACTGCTCCGGCAATAGGGACGTGCACAGTCCAAAAGGCAGCCTTAGAACCACATCTGCTTAAGCAGGACAGCCAGCGTGGCGTAGTGGTTAAGAGCAGGCGGATTCTAATCAGCCCCACCTTCTCAGCCCCACCTGCCTCACAAGGTGTCTGTTGTGGGGAGAGGAAGGGAAAGGAGCTTGTAAGCCACCTTGAGTCTCCTTACAGGAGAGAAAGGTGGGGTATAAATCCAAACTCCTCCTCTTCCTGGGCCTTACTCCTAGGGAAATGCTCTTAGGATTATACTAAGTCCCTGCCACTTACATCCCCCTGTGCTGGACATCTCTTCTTTTTGCTGGATCAAACAGGGCATCTTCTTCAGACAAAGCCATGCACCAACGAGATATGGTCTTTTTCCTCCAAGGATTCAAACAGCAACACTGATCTTCAAGAGGGCAGGCAGAGCAGGTGAAGAACACCTATCTCCTACCTGTCCAGGTGATAGGAAATGTCACGATCCTTGGAAGAAGCCAGGTAAAAAAGCAACAAGCTGGGTGAATCTCCTGCTGCTCTTATTCCCACCCCCACCCCTGAAAAGAAAATGGAAGGATCCAGGGATGCCCCATGATTTGCTATGCTGTATTGTTAAGTAATTGGACAAGCTGCTTTCCAAGGTAACAGATCCAAAAAAGAAGGGCCTCTGCCCCAGGAGCAAAAAGCAAAACAAAAACAAAAAAAACCCACTAGAGGATAGCCATGTGAGTAAACACAATTAGATGTATGCAAGTTTCCTTTAGATATGAAAATATGTTTAATTAAAATATACATAATGGTGTTTACGAAATTAATAATAGACCCTTTTTCATCTGAAGACTCTCACTCGTTAAAAAAACACAGCCTAGCCAATGTATTGTTGAAGGCTTTCACGGCTGAAATCACAGGGGTGTTGTGTGGTTTCCGGGCTGTATGGCCGTGTTCCAGTAGCATTTTCTCCTGACGTTTCGCCTGCCTCTGTGGCTGGCATCTTCAGAGGATCTAGCCAGTTTGCAATATGCAAGCAAGCTTCCTCCAGCTTCTCTTAAAAGCGTATTGTCACTGTGGCGACCCAGTCTTCAGGAACATGACAACCAGCACGGTGTAGTTGTTGGAAAGTTGGACTAGGAAGACCCAGGTTCAAATCTCCACTTTGCCATGAAACTAAACTGATGTCACATGCTCTCAATCTAACCTACCTCACAGGGTTGTTGTGATGGTAAAGTAGAGGAGGGGTAACCAATAACATCCAGCTTCCTCAGTAACATTGGCATGGAAAGGGGAAGGTGTTGCTACACAATAGGGTGAAGCAGCAAAGATGAAGGGCAGAAGGAAGGGCATCAGATAGTTCTCAGCTGAAGCTCATCAGATAGACAGTTGACAGTGAATGGGCCAGAGCATCCAAGGTGCAAAGGAGAATTTTCAGTGGGTTGTTCTCCATGTTATTTAAGAAGAAAGAAGAAGAGTTGGATTTATATCCCCCTTTCTCTCCTGTAAGGAGACTCATAGGGGCTTACAATCTCCTTTCCCTTCCCCCCTCACAACAAACACCCTGTGAAGTAGGTGGGGCTGAGAGAGCTCCGAAGAACTGTGACTAGCCCAAGGTCACCCAGCTGGCATGTGTGGGAGTGCACAAGCTAATCTAGTTCACCAGATAAGCCTCCACAGCTCAAGTGGCAGAGTGGGGAATCAAACCCGGTTCTCCAGATTAGAGTGCACCTGCTCTTAACCCCCACACCACACTGGCTCAGTAGGAAGAAAAGGGTCCTTTCCACACAAATCTCCTAAAACGTTTGGAAAACAGTTTCAATCCCCACACCCAACTGTAGAAGAAGAAGAAGACTTTATTTACAGTCAATGACCAAGTATAACCCAACTGTAGGTCCACACTCACTGTAGGTCCACACTCACACAATGATTCATGGCTGCCATAATATCATTTCCCCCCTTTTTAAGTTCATTGTCAAATGATGCTTCAGTTCTTCAAATGCCTTGTGCTGCCCTTGTCTGCTTGATGACCCCTCCAAATTAAAACGAAAACTCACAGAAATGCTCAAAATGCTCCAAAAACAGGCGAGGGGGGAACGTAAACTCACAAAATGCACTGAGGAAGACGTTCAGGGAAGGCAGAGAGCCATGGGAAATGTCTGGCAGAGATCGAACAGACAAATTAAGCCAGTCTGAAAACATTTCAATTAAAGAGTCATTTTAAAAGGGTGTTCATTTAAAATGTCTTGAGGCTGCAAATAAAATGTTTTGGAACCTAAAGGGGGTTTAAAGCAGTACAGGAACTCCATGGAGGAAACATTTTATTTCCTGCCTCAAAACGTTTTAAAAGGTTTGAGAAGGAAGGGCCAAGATGGCATTTGAGGCTGCTACCTTAGAGAGCTCCAAAAGAAGAAAATGTAAGAAAATGGAGACTGTAATGAAATGAAGAGTGCTTTATGAAAATAAGCTGTCCTTGCAATGTGGTAAAGGCAGAGGCGTAGTTATAAGGGTGAGGGGGGTGCACTGGCTGCGCTCTGTTGGGGGTGAAAAACTGCCCCCGCCTTCAGCCCCTTCCCACCTTGCCCCGCCCCACCAGCCTGGCCCATTTTCAGCCGGCAGAAAAAGGTAAGTGGGGGGTCGGGCTGGGCTGGGCTGGGGCCATGGGGTGCAAGGCCATGGGGGGTGGCAGTGGTCGAGCGCCATTTTGCCCTGGGCACCATTTTCTCCCCCTATGCCCTAGGTAAAGGAAAGTTGCTTTTAACTTTGCATTTGCAAAGGAACATGGCTTTTTTCCCCAAAAAAAGAATCAGGTAGCCAGGCTGCCAGCATCGTGTAGTGGTTAAGAGCAGGTGCACTCTGATCTGGAGAACCAGATTTGATCCCCTGCTCTGCCACTTGAGCTGTGGAGGCTTATCTGGTGAACCAGATTAGTTTCTGCATTCCAACACATGCCAGCTGGGTGATCTTGGGCTAGTCACAGTTCTTCGGAGTTCTCTACCCACCTCACAGAGTGTTTGTTGTGGGGGGGTGGGAGGAAAAGGAGCTTGTAAGCCCCTTGGAGTCTCCTTACAGGAGAGAAAGGGGGATATAAATCCAAACTCCTCCCCCTCCCCCTCCTCTCCCTCCCCCTCCTCTCCTCCTCCTCCTCCTCCTCCTCCTCTTCTTCTTCTTCAATTCTTACAAGAATTAAGTGCTTAGTTCTGTCAGTTCAGTGTAAGGCAGACTTTGCTCTCTGTCTGCTGGACATGCTTGGGTACAAGACAGTGAAATGTGAGAGAGCCCAAAAATTAAGATTTAGGATACAGAGGCAGCCCACCTGGATCCCACGGAGTGAGAAAACGCAGGTCTTTGGGGAGGTAGTGGATAAATTTTCTAAATAAATAACAAAGTGTAGTGGTTGTGAGTCTCCTTACAGGAGAGAAAGGAGGGATATCAATCCAAACTCCTTTTCTTCTTCTTCTTCCTATCAGGTAGCCTCTGCCTTGGGCCAGGCATAGGAGAGATGGCCTTTTTCAGTACTTAAGGCACCGTAACTGAACTTCTGCTGAGAAGCCTTAATGCTGGGGGCCCTTTGCCTGCAAATACATTCAGGAGGGAGACAGATAATAATTGTGAAGAGTTTAAATTGCTTCAAAATTGGTTTTCACTTGCAGGGGCATATGGTCGTATTTCTTTGCTTCACGCTTGCACATCTGTCTGAACCATATAAACAATGAAAGCGGGAAAACATTGCTATCAATGATCCCACCGTCTTCAGTTCTCACAAAAGAAAAAAACCCTTTTCTGTCTAATTCGGATTCAAAATAACCCACGGTTGGCATCCAGAAGAGCTGCCTTTTGCAATCTATACAAACTAAGGCCAACTTGTATATAGTTTCTTAATTTGCATGATTTATTCTGCTTTTACTGGTCATTACAAACAGTAATTATCCACACTCTACACCAGGAAATGTTATATAACTAATCACCTAGTCGTGTTCTGATTATCAAGGGTTCAGTTCAGACATAGCCTGAATCCATAGGTCAAGAAGCAAAACTGGGGTTTGTTAAGACCAAACCATGGTTTGTGATCAGCAGACAAAACAGAACAGCCATGGTTTGAAGTGGGTTTGTAAATCAGGGTGCTAGCTATGGTTGGTGTGATGTCTGATTTGACAAGGCTTCCTGACAGCCATTGCATCTTTGGGTACTTTGGCACCAAGTCAGAAGCAAATCTACTAAGTTAAGAGGAGGGGAAATGAAAGGAGCTATGCAACTCTAAACTGCAAAATTGGGAATACAAAACAAAATCAAACTTAACATTTGCAGCAGCCTAAGGACTATTTCCTAAGGTAACCTTCCCCCACACCACAAAACCAGCAAAAAATCAAATAGAGAAAAACTAGCAAACCAACAAGGAGGGGGGGGGGGGATCTTGAACAGATCCAATAGATCAGCTGTAATAATGCACAAGCAAAGGAGCTCCAAAATAAAAATCATTACTCTGGGTTTAGTCCTCCTCAATTACCCACCCCAAAGACAAACTGTCTTTGCAGACTTCTGGAAGGCCAGCAATGAAGATCTGGCTAGGGCTAGGCCTATTGGGGCAGAGAGTTCCAAAGGCTGGGAGCTGCCACTAGAACAGTGGTGGTGAATCTTTGGCACTCCAGATGTTATGGACAACAATTCCCATCAGGAATCACTGATGGGAATTGTAGTCCATAACATCTGGAGTGCCAAAGATTCGCCACCACGGCACTAGAAAGAAGAAGAGTTGGATTTATATCCCCCTTTCTCTCCTGTAAGGAGACTCAAAGGGGCTTACAAACTCCTTTCCCTTCCTCCCTCACAACAAATACCCTGTGAGGTAGGTGGGGCTGAGAGAGCTCAGAAGAACTGTGACTAGCCCAAGGTCACCCAGCTGGTGTGTGTTGGAGTGTTCAGACTAATCTGAATTCCCCAGATAAGCCTCCACAGCTCAGGCGGCAGAGCGGGGAATCAAACCCAGTTCCACCAGATTAGAGTACACCTGCTCTTAATCACGATGCCACTGCTGCAGGTATCTCCTGTCTGTCCAGCCGTTTCTTCTCACTTGGAAAAGGACAGTGTCATGTTTGTTTGAGTTCCTCTATTGAAAAAGAGACTGGATATAAACCCAATACATAATTTCATAAAGTGCTAATTAAAAAGACACCCGCAAAACCTATGGTGAGATCTACCAGTTACTGGTGAGCATCCGTGCACCCTAGAGCTTATGGATATCAACTGTAGGCATAAGATCATCAGACTGCAATTGGGCCTAGGAGACTGAAACAATCTGCCAAAATGAACTGCTAACTGAAGGCAAGGGTGGTTTTCTCCGCCTTCTGTTTGCGCATGTGGCGGCAGATGTATTTTGCTCCAAAGGCCTGAACATCCACCCCGAGAGAGAGCTGCTGTCAGAGATGGTCCTGACCCTTCGGAGGAAAAAAAATGCTTTAGAACGGTGGAGGATGTTTGGGTGATCAGTTTTGTGCCTTCGCTCATCCGAGCAAAGCCTTCTAAAGGGGTCACCTTGCAAATGGGGAAGCTCAGCAGCTGCCCGTTCATGCGCACTCTGAGAGGTGGGTCACACCTGTGTACCTTTGTGGAATGGGCTGCCTGAGAAGGTCAGGAAGACTCCCTTGCTTCTGTCATTCAGTACAATGTGCAAAACTGCAATGTTCAAGAAGGCATTTAAAAAAAGAGAAGATGAAGAAGAAGAGTTTGGAATTATATCCCATCTTTCTCTCCTGTAAGGAGACTCAAGGTAGCTTACAAGGTCCTTTCCCTTCATCTCCCCACGACAAACACCTTGTGAGGTAGGTGGGGCTGAGGGAGTTCTGAGAGAACTGTGACTAGCCCAAGGTCACCAGGCAGGAATGTAGAAGTGCGGAAACACATCTGGTTCACCAGATAAGCCTCTGCCACTCACGTGGAGGAGTGGGGAATCAAATCCAGTTCTCCAGATTACAATCCTGCTCTTAACCACTACACCACACTGGGCTTTTTGGAGCTGTGAGACAGGGGAGGAACTGGGAGGGTGTTGGGCCCCCCAGCAGAGCTGGGCTTTTTCCTGGGTCAGGGAAGGTGTGGGGGGGGGGGGAGTGAGTGAATGGAATGTCGCCCACCAATGGGCAAGCAGGACTCACACCGATTGGTGGAGAGTTTGTGGTTGCGACGTCCCATTCCTCAGCCAATTATAGGTTAGGATTGTATTGTCATATATTATAGGGTATGTACATTGCCTGCCTGGCCTGGATAGCTAGTCTGATCATATTAGACCCTGGAAACTAAGCAGGATCAGCCTTGGTTAGTACTTGGATTAGAGACTGTAGTAGAATGGACATGGAACAGGATTGAAGTCAGTGGAAATGGCTATTGTAGGCATCACCCACAAGGGTTGCCAACCTCCAGGTGGCACCTGGAGATCACCCACTATTACCACGGATCTCCAGACGTCCCAGTATCGGTTCCTCTGGAGAAAATGGCTGCTTTGGAGGGTGGATTCTATGGTATTATACTCAGAGAGCCCTCCTGTCTTCAAACGCTGCTCTGTACAAAATGGTTCACTGTATACAATGATTCACAAACTTACTTGGGCAAATTATTAGAACTGTGGTCCATACTGCCGTATACAGTTTGCTCAAAGTTGGTTCCTGCTACATGGGTTTTCATCATTTTTCGTGTCATGTTAACACTTAATGTCTTGCTTCAGTTTGATTTTTTAGATTTCTGGGTGGCTCTAACAACACAAATCCTATTGCACTGTTTATTGAATATCCCATCCTGTTGATTGCATTGACTCACTCTGTGTAATCTACCTTGAGTCCCAAAGAGAAAGGTGGACTATACATCACATACATACATACTGACTGACTGACTGCAGGAACCAGACCCAGCAAGGAACACAACACACACAGTACTCGCTGAAGAATTTAAACACAACATTGTCTATTTTGTGTACATCACGACCCAATATAGTAGCGAATACTCTAGACAAAAGTTTGTTTTGCACACAGATCTCCCTTGATGTTTTAGAAGATCTTGTGCTAGTGAAAAAATAAATATTAACAGCCACAGAGAGAGACTTGGACACATATATAATGAAATATAATGAAAATCATGATTCTGTGGATTCCCTTGCATTCTAGATTGCTGAGCAGAGACATAGGCCCCTTCCGCACATGCAGAATAACGCACTTTCAATCTACTTTCAATCCATTTTGCATCTGGATTTCACTGTGCAGAATAGCAAAATCCAATTTCAAACAATTGTGAAAGTGGATTGAAAGTGAATTCTGCATGTGCGGAAGGGGCCTGAGGGCTTTCACTTGAAGTGATTTGGAGGTAGTGGAGTTGGTTTTCCATTTTTTAAAGTTTTAATTCTTGAATGTGACATATAAGAGAAAGCTGGAAAGACACAGATGTCCAAAAGCTCATCAGTCTTCCTCATCTAGCCTTCTCAAGTATTCCCCTCTCCCAGAACCTAAAACCACTCGGTTTTAATGCACTTGTATGTGGACAGCATAATTTGTGTGCATGTGCTGTTATGCCAGATTTCACATTCAACCTCCACTGCTTACAGCCTCCTAAGACCGTAGGTACAGGAAGCAATTAACGCCCGCTTGCTGTTCTCATCTTCACCTCAAAGGTTGAGAGACCAAGTGGCCCTTGCTAATCTCCCAGATTTCAGGGTCTATAATTGTGTGGATTTTTCATAATGCATTCCAGACTGCCACATGCCGCTGAAATCTCAGTGAAGGGGAATATTTGCAAAGCGATTTAGCGGCTCCAGAAAGTGGTGAGGACAGCAGAGGCGAAAAGGAGGCCAATGGTTTTAAAATTACTGTATTTTTCTTCCTTATTTTTTTCCAGGCGCTGTTTTGTACTCACCACAAGGGACGGTTTGGATTAGTCCAAGGACATGTGAAGGATGGTCAGTCCTTTAATATTTTTAGCGAAGGGCTCCTCAGTTTTTCGAATGTCTGAGCTGACAATGCAGATCTTGGTGGACTGAGGGTCTGAATCAATAGAAGACATCTTCATGTGTTCGGTGTACCATTGATATCAAGCACATATGTAGGGTCGGACAGGTTGGGGGTCGTGCCCTGAGCGCCACTTGACTGGGGGCCCCTAGGGTGCCCTTCTGCAAGGAAGGGAGACTTGTGCAAGCAGCAGGCAGCAGGTGGCATTGGACAAGCAGTAATTCTAGCAAGCAGCAGGTGAGCAACAGTTAAGCGCTGTCCCACTTTCGCTATGGCACCTATTCAAGGAGCCACCTGAAGTCAGTCAAGCTGGAGCCACAGTGGGTCACTCTCTCGGGCCTAGGTGTTTACAGGCTCCCCAACAGGACCCATGCTCTCTGAGAGTGAGGGCATTTCTATGCTGCCTGTTGCAATTTCAGTGCTTTTCCTGGGTGCCACTTCCTATAGATATAACCCTGATTGACTTGAATCAATCAATACCTGGGCACTGCTTTAAATGTCCCAAAGGCACTGCACAGGTATAACCAGAGGTGGGATCCAACCAGTTCTCACCACTTCTCTAGAAGTGGTTACTAATTTTTTCTGAGGGCCGAGAAGGGGTTACTAAAGCAACCTCCCTGCCCAATAGGGACTGGAGGTATGTGAGTGCAGCGGCACCACTGTTTGAATCCCACCACCATCGGAACCTGTTATTAAAATTTTTGGATCCCACCACTGGTTATAACACAAGGTGCTTGTACTTGTGGGTTGGAGTCAAAGAGTACATAGGCTCTTTGTGTGGTGAACTGACCAACTGCACAGCCCAAGAAGAACAGCAGAGAAGAGACATGTCTCAGGACATACTGCCAGACCCAAAGGTACGGTTGCAAGAACATGGATGACTTGGTCTTCAAGGAACACAAGTCAGCATGGTTAAGAGCAGGTGGATTCTAATCTGGAGAACCGGGTTTGATTCCCCACTCCTCCACCTGAGTGGCAGAGGCTTATCTGGTGAACCAGATTTGTTTCTGCACTCCTACATTCCTGCTGGGTGACCTTGGGCTAGTCCCAGTTCTTGGGAACTCTCTCCGCCCCACCTGCCTCACAAGGTATCTGTTGTGGGAGAGGAAGGGAAAGGAGCTTGCAAGCCACCTTCAGTCTCCTTATAGTATAAATCCAAACTCTTCTTCTTCTTTATCCTTTATGAATAGGGACTGGTCTGGGATTGTACTTGTTTTGAGACTGGTTGATTAAAAAACAGCCCCTGGCACAAGGTGCAGTTTATTGGAAATAAAACAGAGCTGGATTGCACGTCTCGGGTCAGCTGGCCATACAGAATCATGGATGATAGGATAGGCACCTGGCTTGGCGGAAAGCCAGCAGAGATATGGAGAATAATGTTGGTCAGTTTCAAAATAGGGAGAAATCTGGCTTATCATTGCCATGAGATTCATCGGTCCTGTATATAAGAGTCTGTGGAGGAAGGGAACCGAAACATCAACTTTCAGGTAATTCTCAAAGCAAATTATTTTTGCCTTTGATCTCTGCCACTGGCACAAGGTGCATCTCTGCCACTGAGCATGGAGATAGACTTGGCAGCGTTGCAGGATAAAACCTTTGCCATGCTGGCTCATACAAAATCCCAAACAAGAAACCAAATCCATGTGATACTTTTATGTTAAGAGCCAACCAAAGTGACTGCATGGTGTAATAGTCAGGGTGTAATAGACTCAGGTAGAAATCATCATTCTGTCATGGAATCTCACTGGATAACTTTGGGTGTCTGTCTGTCTGTCTGTCTGTCTGTCTGTCTGTCTGTCTGTCTGTCTGTCTGTCTGTCTGTCTATGAATCTAACCTACCTCATAGGGTGGTTGTTGTGAGGATAAAATGGAGGCAATGAGAATGATACTGTAAACTCTTTTTGGTCTCCATTGAGAAGAAAAGTAAATAAACATGTAAATTGCAGCAACTGACCAGTAATAATAGGTTGTTGTTGCTGTTGCTGTTGTTGTTGTTGCTGCTGCTGCTGCTGTTGTTGTTATTTAATAGGCTGCCCCTCCCTTTTCGGGCTTGGAGTGGTTCACAACACAATTCAAGTAAAATTAATAAATATCTATACACATTTAAAACCCGTGTTAAAACCTCATCATCATACCTTCCCCAGTTTCAGCAACTGCAATAGATCAAGCAGCATGTTCAACTGGCAGGCACAACCAAAAGGGACACCAATAAAAAGCAAACAGAAAAAATGGAAGGTGAAGAAGGGAAGGGGAAAGGAAAAAAGGGAAGGAGTGAGGGGAAGGGGAGGGGAGGCCAGCGGGTACCATGGTGGTCTCAACCATAAGCCTGGTGGAACAGCTCCATTTTACAGGCCCTGTGGAACTACATGGGATCCCACAGGGCCCTGGTCTCACTAGACCGAGTGCTGGGGCCAGGGTCAAGAAAGCCCTGGTCCTGGTCAAGGCCAACCACATTTCTCTGGGACCAAAGACCACCAGTAAGTTGTTGTTTCCTGATTTAAATGCTCTCTAGGGAACATACCAGGAGAGAGGGCCCCTAAGTTATTCAGACCCCAAACAATTTAGGGCTTTGTACATACGTACAGGCACCTTGAACCCAATCCAGTGCTCTACCTGGAGCCAGAACAGCTGGTGGAGCACTGGTTGAATATGTGCCTGCCAGGAGGTCCCAGTCAGGACTTTTCTTGCCACATTCTGGACCAGCTGCAGCCTCTGGAGCTGCCCCAAGTGTAGCCCTGCATAGAGCACATTGTAGAAGTCCAGTGGCATAGTGCCAACGGAGTGCGGGGGCGCAACGCCCTGGGTGGTGCAGGGGGCATTTTGGGGTGTGGCGGGGCAGGCAGTGCTGCAGCAGGGGCGCAGGGTGCACATGTGCCCCAGGCACCTCTGCAGAAGTCTAGTCTGGAGGTAACTGTTGCGTGGATTACGTGGCAAGATCAGACTGGGAAAGGTAGGGCGCCAGCTGCTTTGCCTGGTGCAGATAGAAAAATGCCATGGAGGCCGTGTGCACTACCTGGGCCTCCATAGACAAGGAGGTATCCAGGTTCATACCCAAACTCTTCACGGAGGATACAGCCATAAGCCAGGGTCGGCAGCCAGCACTGCCCACCCGAATCCCCACATCTATCCAGACACAGAACCTCTGTCTGCCATGGATTTGGCTTCAATCAGCTCTTTCACATCCATCCCACTACCTTAGGGCATCCAAACAACTGGCCAAAATTTCTAAGGTGGCTTCCAGATGACTTTCCATCATTAAACCAGGTGTCATCAGCGTACTGATGACAACCCCGTCCCAAACTTCTGGACCAACCTGCTGAGGGGGCACATAAAGATGTTAAATAATATTGGTGAGAGAACCACCCCTTGTGGGACTCCACACACCAACTCATGGTGGGTGGAGACTCTCTCGCCAGTTGCTACCCTCTGTCCATGACCCTAGAGAAATGAGCACAGCCAGAACAGGACTGTCTCCTCAACCCCCCACATCAGTGGGGCATTTAGCCAAGATGTTATAATTGCCTAGATGAAATGCTGCTGATAGGTCTTCCAGTGAATTACCTCCAAACACTGCTTAGAGGAAGAAGGGTTTTTTTTTTAATTTGCTATCGAGTCATAGCTGATATAAGTTTTCAAGGCAAGCAAAGTTTGGAAGTGGTTTATCATTGCCTCTGCATCTCACCCTTGATATTCCTGGGAAGTCTCCCATCCAAATACTAGCCAGGGTCAAGGCTGAGAGTGTGCTACTGGCCCAAAGACCCCCAGCAAGTTTCCATGGTGAGGGAGAGATTTGAATCTTGGTTTCCCAGATCCTAGTCTGGCACCTTAACCACGACACCATGCTGGCTCCCTAGAGGAAGATACAGATCTCTGCAGAATTTCACCTACGAAGAATCTCACCTTTCACTTAACTCTCTTCCCTACTACCCTGTGGTGTAGTGGTTAAGAGCAGGTGTACTCTAATCTGGAGGAACCGGGTTTGATTCCCCGCTCTGCCACCTGAGCTGTGGAGGCTTATCAGGGGAATTCAGATTAGCCTGTGCACTCCCACACACGCCAGCTGGGTGACCTTGGGCTAGTCACAGTTCTTCTGAGTTCTCTCAGCCCCACCTATCCCACAGGGTGTTTGTTGTGAGCGGGGAAGGGAAAAGAGTTTGTAAGCCCCTTTGAGTCTCCTATAGGAGAGAAAGGGGGGATATAAATCCAACTCTTCTTCTTCTAGACTTCAGTCTTTTGAATGACAGAGTTAAAGCTCAAGAAGACCAGCTAGCTGTATGAAGAGAGGGCAACTTCTTCTGCCTGCTGTGGAGTTCAGTGGAGCTGTGCTTTCTCACATTAATCTCCATGGTTCAGAAGAAGAAACCCATTTCACGCATTTTACCTTGAGTGATGTTTCAAAGCTTTCACTGAGCTGCAGGAGAGCCCAATAGCCAAGGGCTGAGCAAAAAAGGCTCCTCGTTCTGCAGATCCAACTGCAACGGTGTAGAAGATCCAAGTCAAGCGACAGCACAGGGGTACCACTCACAATCTCCCCTGCTGTTGTACCTGCATTTCCCAAGTTCCACCAGGACAAACTCCGGCTCAATATCCTGTTTTGTATCCTCTTGTGTTCTCCAGAGGCAGTGACAGGGGACTTTTTAAAACTGCCAGCCATTTGCATTCCAAGTTTTCTCTCTCCCATCTGGATCTTCAATTAGCAGCGCTTTTCTTTCCCGGCTTTATTGCAATTGAGTTGCCGGAGAGATCTCTGTATCTTAGACAGATGTTTGTGTCCTGCTCCAACCCCCCTCCCTCCCCAAGCGACATAGACGCACGATTAAAATTAACTCTGCACTTGCTTTTTTGCATCGTATCGCATCTTATAACAGATGCAGCAAAGCACCGTTGTGACATTTGTGGAGCATTTCGATTCACGGCAAGGCACCCCCTCCCTTTCTGTAACAAGAGACCACCTCTGAAACAAAACGCTGAATTCCCCATCAGCCTCTTACAATAATTTCTTCGAAACAGAGAGACAGTAACTAATGCAGCAAATGTAAACAAGTCCTCAGATATTGAAAAGGTTTCAGCTGATTTTGTAACTCGCTCTCCAATGTCATTTAAAGGTCGTTGTTCATTTCCATTTTGGGTACTATCATAATAATTGGAGCTTGTCCAGGCAACCCGCTACATACTCAAGACAAATGTGGCCCATTAGCCATGTAGGTGGCCGGCCAAACATTTGACAGCATCCACACATTCCCAGAGAGGCAGCAAAAAGGCTCAGGTGCTTTCTTGCGTCCCTTACAGGTCGCCGCAGCATGGCTGCATTTGGTGAAGTCGCAATTTATGCAGAGTGGCCTATTTTTGGACAAGAGGGTGAGTAAATTAAGACTGCACATTTACAATCAGCTTAATTGGTTCAATTAATCAACTACAGCTTTAACTGCAGATTAGCATCTCATTCTGGATGAATCAGTCAGAATGATTTATCTAGTATATTTTTAGCCCGCCTGTCCTCCAAAGGGCTCAGGGCAATGTACATATTTTTCCCTTTCATGCTGAAACCTCACAACAATCCTGCAAGGTCAGTTAGGCTGGAAGAGGATTACATTGGGCCAATTAGATTTGTGGCGGAATCGGGATTTGAACCTGAGTCTTCCAGAGTCTAGCTGCACTCTCTAACCACAGTGCTACACTACTTCACAGTGATAAAAACTGGGGAAGATTTAAAGGACACATGCTAAGCGTAAATCAGGTCCTCCCCTTTTCAGTTAATTCAAAACAAGCTAGCATGGTGTACTGGCTAAGAGCAGCAGACTCTAATCTGGAGAAGCAGGTTTGTTTCCCCACTCCTCCACATGAAGCCTACTGGGTGACCTTGAGCCAGTCACAGTTCTCTCAGGCCCACCTACCTCACAAGGTGTTTGTTGTGGGGAGGGGAAAAGAAGGAGTTTGTGAGCCATTTTGAGATTCCTTATGGTTGAGAGAAGCAGGAGCCGAATCCAAGCTTTTCTCATTCTACTTTAGGTTTATTTACTTAATTTGTACCCTGTTTTTCTTCCCAGTGGGGACCCAAAGAAGCTGACATCATTCTTGTCTCCTCCATCTTGTCCTTCCCACAGCAACACTGTGAGGTAGACCAAGTAGAATGTGAGTGGCCCAAAGGCACCCAGCCGACTTCAATGGCTGAGCAGGGCTTCAAATCTGGATCCTGGGGAGGGCAGGGCTTGGGGAGGGGAGGAGCACCAGTAGGCTTTAATGCCATAGAAGCCACCCCACAAAGCAGCCATTTTCTCAGGGGATCTGATCTTGGTCATCTGGAGATCAATTGTAATAGTAGGAGAACTCAGGGAGCTACCTGGAGGTTGGCAACCCTAATATAACCAGAGGTGGGATCCAGCAGGTTCTAACAGGTTCCCGAGAGTAGGTTACTAATTATTTGTGTGTGCTGAGAGGGGGTTACTAATTGGAGATTTTGCCACGTGATTTTTGCCTTCGTTACGCCCCTCCTCTCAGCAGTAGTGCGCAGAACTTGAAGCAGTCTAGCAGGAGGTGCACTGGCGTGCGTGGCAGCCTGAGCCTGCGTGCATTCCTTTCCTGCCCAAGAACCGGCGCAGTGGCCGTGTCCTTGCCACAGCACCACTGTAAAGGATTCAATGGTGTTGATGGTGAAGTAACCTTGAGTGCATTCCACAGCCCGGGCGATGGGCCAGATGCATGTGAGGAGACTTTTATCTTCTTGCTTGGCGAGGAGATAGAAGACTCCGTTCCCATGGGAAGCAGGAAGGGGGGATGGGGTGAATGGTGTTATAACCTGTGCTTCTGGCGGGAAGTGCCATTCCTGCCACTGCGTGTACTGCCAGGCTTTCTAAGATAATGTCTTAATAAATGGACTTTACTCCCAAAAGCCTTTTATTTCTGCTTCTATGGAAAAAAAAGATTCCCTTACATTGTGGCAGAATCTAATTCATCTATATTCCTGTGCAGTGGACCTCTGCCAATGTCTTGCTGATGGAGAGGGTTGAATGTTGCACTGCACTGGGAAGGTGTGGTAGCCCCAAAGAGGGCTCCGACCTTTCACCTTCTGAATCTGGAGGAACCGGCCTTGGGAGGAAGCTGGAGCCTCGCTGAAATTGCTCTTTCCCGTCCCTCGTTATCAGCACGGAGTCTTCCTTTACTCCCGTTGGAGCGAGGGGCCGTGGCAACGACCATGCAGACTTCCATGAGTGCGATTTGGGGCTGTCTATGGATCGGCGCCTGTGGTCCGGATCTCTACCCCGTTTTCGTGTGGATTACAAACCTCAGGGCCATGCAACCTGTCATGGAGGAGGCGGGCTTGACCACCTTTCATCGCGGCAAAGCAGCCAGAATCCATTGGAAGCGATTCCCTGGACTCGTATTTTGGTGATGCTTCCAAGGAACCACCGTGGCACAGCACTGGGGCCCGTCCAAAGGACCTTGCCGGGACTAAACCTGGAATTGGGAGGGAATTATCCGTGCAGCTGTCGTGACCCTAATCCCGGGCCAGCTGACCGCACCTGGGGTGCCTCGGGGAGCCACCGGTGGCCTCTGGCGACTCACGGTGTCTCCGATGTCTCGCTTCCAGGCAGCGAAGAGTCCACGAAGAAAGCCTGCCATTCCCAGCCCGGACGGTTTCCTCTCCCATCGAGAGAGGACTGGGATGAGGTAGGTGGGCGACTGCGAGATGCCCAAAGCTGACATGTGGAACGTGAAGCGCCAGCTATGGGAGGAGGAGCGGGCACGAGTTGCAGCAAGCCTTGAAAACCTGCAGAGGGACCGGGGCAGCAAGCGCCAAGAAGTCCAGCTTCGAGTTGGCCCGTGCCAAAGAGCGGCCTCCAACGACAATATGCCCAGAATCTGTCAGTCCATGATAAAGTCCCTGGAACATTCCAGACTGGATTTACAACGGCAACAGCAGAGAAGCGTTCGAAGCTCATGCTTGCCAAAGTGAGCTCACTGAAGCCCTTAAGCGGGACGAACTGGCTAAATTGGAGCGGGAAAAAAGCTGCTTTGCATGGCACCAGGATGCCCGATTGACCTTTCGCAAGGAGAGGGATCTGGCGCAGGATTGGAGAGGGAACTAAGGAGGCAGCAGACCAGGAAGCCCCAAGTTGGAGTCTATGCTGTTACTGATCATCACCCGGTGCCAGGGGCCCGCGATACCTGGAGTCCTGCCACCCCAGCGCCAGCGGCAACCGCCTTAGCGCCCGATTCCATTTGCCCTACAACAGCTGCTTGCCCAACCTGCTCAACCCGCGCAACCACCTCTCCCAGCAGGCGCCAAAAGAGCCCGTCGAGCGGAGGCTACTATCGGCCCCCGATACCAGCCCGTTTTGATGGGACTGCTTCAAACTTCCCTACTTCATCTTGCAACTCAATGCCCACTTGGAAGACTATGATGATTTATACCCGGTCTGGCCAGCGAAAAAAATCACGGGACATGTCGGCTCAGTCCCTGGATGGGGCAGCAACCGACTGGTTAAGTTGACTCTTTTGGATTTGCAGGGATGAGGACTCATGCCACAGTGCCCGCATTCCTCCAAGCCTTAAATGGCTTTCAAGATCCAGGCGCCGAGAATGAAGCTATCCTTTCCATCAAAACCATCCAGCAAGGCAACCGCCCGTTTGCAGAATTTGTCCGTGAATTTCGATGCGGCGGCTGCATAGACTTCCTCACTGAGTGGCCTGAGCGTATGAAATCGCGAAGATACTTCTCGGATGCTGTGGACGGCAGAAGCTTCGTTGAAAGCGGTGTTTTTAATTCGGGTTCCTCGTACTATTGCAGAATTGGATCAGTTGGGGTCCCAGAGTGGCGTCTCGTTTGGAATACGCTTCGTCAAGGAGGCCGCGCCCAAAAACTTGGCTCACTACTGTGTCCCACCCAGGAGTCCAAAGCCCAGCCGCCCCTACCGAAACCACCTCTGAGCATGCCCGTCGCCCGACTGGGATTGTGTCTTTGCCTTTTACTCTGCGGAGGGCCAGGTCTATCTAGCAGCCAACTGTCCCAGAAACAAAACCAACCGCTCCAGCTCGCGCACTCCGTCTGCCGCCAAACCACCCGCGGAGTCAGGACGCCGCCTCCCACAGGCTCGTCTAAAAGCGGATTTACCGAAGAAGCTGACCCAGAGGAGGGAAGCAGCTGTTTTGCCTTTCTTCCAGCCCCATGGACATGGGCCCGACTCCTGGCCAGCTGGTGGTGAAGGCAGCGCTCCCATTACTGTTCAAGCATTTCTGGCCAACCCGCTAAACACACTTTCGCATTATAGCCTCGGACCCTTGTGGATTCCGGCTGCTCCCCACTGCTTGTCATCGCGGCCCCAGGTGGCAGAGGAGCTAGGTCTGGACCGAATTCCCCTGGCTAAGCCCATACCATTCACCCAAATGGACGGCAGCCCCTCGGGAAGCGAAGGACCGGCCCAGTACAAAGTACAACAGCGGTTCTCCTCCGTTGCGCCGACCATTGGGAGAAAATTGGATTTTATTTTGGCTTCAGTGGCAAACACTCCACATAGTTTTGGGCATGCCTTGGTTATTATTACATAGAACCAAAGTTCATTTGGAAAGAAGCGGATCCTAGAATTCACTGACCCTCCCTGCGGTGAACACATGAATTGGGGAGAAAACCCAGCGTCTCCTGACACACCCCCCTCCTGGCTTCCTCAGTGATTTGCTCCCGATTCTATTGGCATCCCACCTGCATATCATGATCTAGCCAGAGTTTTTCAGGAGCAGGAATGCGATCAGTTGCCACCACAGAGACCTTACTGACTGTAAAATTGTGTCATACAATAGAGGGGGCACAACTACCCAAAGGTAGAATCTACCGCATAGAGTCCCAATGAGGAGAAGGAACTTCGGTGCCTTCTTGGACAAGAACACTTGCTTTCGCCCAGGTTCATACGGACTTTACGAAACACTACCTACGCTGCTCCCGTTTTGTTTGTCAAAAAGAAAGATGGGTCTTTACGGACTTTGCACAGATTATCGAGGGTCTCAATGCGGTCTCCTGTCCAATAAATATCCTTTGCCTTTGATCAAGGGACCTTTTAGATGCACTTTCGGCAAAGGGCGCATTTTACTAAATTGGACTTGAGAGAAGCTTACTACAGAGTCAGAATTGCTGAAGGAACTATGAACACCTGACTGCGTTTAACACAAAGTTTGGACAGTTTGAATATTTAATAAAATGCCATTCGGGTTAAGTGGGGCCCCGGGAGCTTTTATGGCCCTTATCCAGCAGAGAAGTTCTCCATGATTTACTGTACAAAGGGAGTTGTTGTATACTTAGATGACGTTTTAATTTACTCACAAACCATAGAAGAGCATGAAATATTGGCCAGTTTCGAGAGGTATTGAAGCGCTTGCTTAACTAACTCTCTCTTTGCCAAACTCTCCAAATGCACTGTTTTCATCAGACCTCCATTGACTATTTGGGTTACCGGATCTCGCGCCGAGGGGCTTAAAATGGATCCTGCTAAAATTGGCGCTTGCCAGTCCTCCCAATGGCCTGCCCCACCAACCCTTAAAGAACTCCAGTCGTTTCTTGGTTTTGCTAATTTCTATCGTGACTTTATACCCCAATTAAGCTGAACTGACTCTCCCTCTCACAGACCTCTTACGCACTAAGGGTAAAGATCCACTGTCCGCCAAGCCAGGCCCCTTTCCTGGTCTGAGGACTGTCAAACAGCCTTTCAACTATTAAAATCTGCGTTTACCACCGAACCTATCCTAAAGCACCCTGACCCAGATCTCCCGTTTGTGGTTCACGTGGATGCCTCGGACAAAGCACTTGGGGCAGCCCTGTTGTGCAGAAAAATAAAGATGGTAGGCTGGTTCCGTGTGCTTATTTGTCTAAAAAATTCTCTGGTGCCGAACTCAACTGGACTGTGGGAGACAAAGAGACTGCGGCCATCAAAGTAGCACTCCACTTGGCGCCACTGGCTGGAGAGCTAAGCACCTTTCAAGTTTGGTCGGATCATAAAAACCTGGCAGCTCTTTCCACCCCCCCTCAAGATGTCCATAAAACAACCCGTTGGGCCGATTTCTTTTTCTCGTTTCTCTTTTACAGTCCATTTTTTCCTTGGGAAAACCAACAAACTGGCTGGCCAGCGCTCTCGCAGCATCCTACCACCGGGGAGGGTGGAGCTGCCTTACGAGGACATTCCACGCACTGTTCTTTCCCCCTCCCAGTTGGGGTTGGCTGTCACCCGATCTCAAACGTCCACTTCTCCTCCACCCCCCATTCCCAGTCTGCGTCTCTCCTTTCCTCTGCGGGAACTGGAGGAAGCGGGGCTGCGAGCTCCAGCGGACCGAAGGAGACTCCCAATTCGCGTTTGGAGAATGGAGTTTGGCGGAGGAATGTTGGTACGATGCCTCCCCCCCTCCGCAAGCAGGTTCTTGAAGCTTTGCCACGATGCCCGTTAGGCTGGACATTTTGGCTTTTTGAAAACTCTGCATTTAGCCCGCCCGAGCAGTTCTGGTGGCCAGCGCAATGCATAAAGAACGATGAGGCATACATTAAAGGCTGCTTTCGGTTTGTGCAGAAGCCAAAACCATCCCGGGAAAGCCCCATGGACAATGAAACCTCTCGGTAGCCTCCCAGCCCTTGGGAAGTCATCTCTCCATGGATTTTTTATTACAGATTTGCCGAACTCATGGCAACACGGTTTTATGGGTGGTGGTAGACTTATTCTCTAAGCAAGCCCATTTTATTCCATGTGCTTCCATCCCCTCCGGCTCCTAAGTTAGCCGCGGCTGTTTATTCCAACATGTTTACCGTCTCCATTCCGCCCCGTTAAGGTGGTCTCGACCGCGGCCCCAATTCATCTCAAAGTTCTGGAAAGCGTTTTTTGGGGTTGTTGGGGGGCCAGCCCGACGTCATCGCCGCTACTGCGTTCAAAGTGGCGGTGAGGCGGAGAGGACGAACAGAACCCTAAGAGCAGTATTTCACGTTGTTACACCAACTACCACCAAGACAATTAGTGCGAGCTTATTCCGTTTGCGGAGTCACGCCTACCACAACAATGCGGTTCATAGTAGTACAAAGAAAACCCCCTTTAGAAGATTGGTGTCACGAATTAAGCATCCCTTCCCATACGTTGCCACAACTACCCGCAGCAGCTTTGGACCCCAGAATTTCAACAATGGATTTCATCCCCTAGCCGAGGGATGGAAGTCGAGTCAGGCCATATGCATGCCACAACAAGCAAGGGACTCCCAAAAACTGCAAAGCGGATAAACTTACGCTCCGGATTTTCCTCTGCGTGTGGGCTCCCTGGGTGTATTATCTACAAAAAAATCTCAGAGGCGTTGCATAAATATTTAAACTTGGCAAGAGATTTGTGGGACCTTTTCAGATTACTAAATTGATTAATGATGTCACTGCCCGCTTAGATTTGCCTAACTCTCTTAGTAACATCCATCCTGTCTTCCATTCCAGCTTGCTCAAGGAGGCTCCCGCTTCCGATGCTGGTACGACCATGGAGAGGCCCCCCACCGACTATTATTATTGATGGCCACCAAGCACTTTCTGAGAATTGGCGACTATCCTGGACTCAAGCTTTAATCGCATAGCAGCTTGCAATATTTAGTCTCTTGGGTGGGGATATTCCTCTGGAATTTATAATCAATGGGTTTTATTCGAAAATATTGAAGCCCCCCACCCACTTATTTCTACTTTCCACCGCAGCCTTTCCGCATAAACCTGGGGAAGGGGTCTTCTTTAGGAGGCAGAAGTGTAAAGGATTCAATGAAGTGTTGATGGTGAAGTAACCTTGAGGTGCATTCCACAGCCAGGCGATGGAGCCAGATGCATAAATGAGGAGACTTTATCTTTCTTGGCGGGAGATGAAGACTCCGTTCCATGGGAAGCTTAAGGAAAGGGGGATAGGGTGAATGGTGTTATAACCTGTGCTTCTGGCGGGAAGTGCCATTCCTGCCACTGCGTGTACTTGAGCTTTCTAAGATGTCTTAATAAATGGACTTTTACTCCCAAAAGCCTTTTATTTCTGCTTCTATGGAATTCCTTACAACCACCCAGGAATGCCCCGCCCCCGGAATGCCCCTGCCACGCCCGTCCGTGGCCCCCCCCCACCCAGCCCCCATTGGTAGCTTACATACAGTTTGAATCCCACCACCACCGGAACCTGTTACTAAAATTTTTGGATCCCACCACTGAATATAACCAGATGGGCAGCAGTGTGAGTGTGCAGCTGCACATTCAAATGGGAGTTGAGGAACACCTTTGAGATGCATGACTGAGTAAAGGTGCCAGACACCAAGCCAGATCAATCAGAGTCAGTATTGTCTGCTCTGACTGGCAACAGCTCTTGAGGGATGTCTGGGGGAGGTCTCTTCCACAGCATCGTCTAACTGATGCTTATTATTGGAGATGCTAGGGATTGAACCTGGGAGGGACTTCCTGTCTGTCAAGCAGGTGCTTGACCACTGAAGAAGAGGAGGAGAAGAAGAAGAGTTTTGGATTTACACCCCACCTTTCTCTTCTATAAAGAGTCTCAACAGGACTTACAAACTCCCTTCCCTTCCTTGTGTGGTAGGTGGGACTGGAAGAGTTCTTTGAGAACTGTGACTGGCCTAAGGTTACCCAGCAAGCTTCATGTGTAGGAGTGGGGAAACAAATCCCAGTTCGGGTGCTGTGTGGTTTCCGGGCTGTATGGCCGTGTTCTAGCAGCATTCTCTCCTGACGTTTCGCCTGCATCTGTGGCTGGCATCTTCAGATGCCAGAAGGCTGGCATCTTATTCCTCTGAAGATGCCAGCCACAGATGCAGGCGAAACGCTACAGGCTGCTAGATCGTGCCATACAGCAACCACACTCTCCTGCGATCCCGGCGCGGTGAAAGCCTTCGGACCAGCCCGCATTAAATCCCAGTTCCCCAGATAAGAGTCTGCCATTCATAGGCCCCTTCCGCACACACAAAATAATGCGTTTTCAAACCACTTTCACAACTTATTGTCAAAGGCTTTCACGGCCGGAATCACTTGGGTGCTGTGTGGTTTCGAGGACTTTGCCATGCCGTGTTCTAGCAACGGTATCTCCTGGCCGTTTAGCATGCCATCTGTGGCTGGCGTCTTCAGAAGAGATCCTCTGAAAGGCAGCCAGCCACAGGCTCTGAAGCAATCGCCAGAGAGAAGCCTGCTAATATTCTTCACTGGCCAGAAAGCAACCACACACATAGCACCCAACTTTATTAACTTGTTTGCAAGTGGATTTTGCTATTCTGCACAGCTTCAAAGAGCACTGAAAGCAGTTTGAAAGTGCATTATTCTGCATGTGCGGAATGAGCCATATAGAAGAGTGGGGAATCTGGTTTTCCAGATTAGAGTCCACCTACTCTTAACCACTACACCATGCTGGCTCTCACTGACCCACAACCTATCTCTATGTATTATTTCATTAAGACTTGTTAGTATTGAAGCCACTGGAATCCTGTCTATCTCATTTGATGGGAAAGCCAGAACCTCCACATCAGACAACCCTGTAGGACAATTTGAATTAAGGAGACTATTTTTTTCCCTGAATAGCTGTTGCATTAGACATGGTTGTTCCGTGCCACAAAATCCACATCTACAAATCCCCTTTGCAACAGGGCAGACAAAAATGCTACAGTAATAGTTGTGAAACCTATATGTGGAAGAGGCTAATTACAGCCAATTGGCTATCCAGCTGGGAGAACAGGAGTTCTGGGTAACTCCGCCCATGTAATTTCTGGGGTTTTTAATACCGTGACAGCTCAGCAAGAGTCTCCAAAGAGCGATTCCTTGTGGCTGCTGTAATGCATGAAGTCCTTGAGACATTTGTCTGACCACCAACAAGTTTCCCACCTAAATGCAACATTAAAATTGACATCTGATGCATGTTAACGATGGGGATTTTTTTTAAACTTCCAAATGAAGGTACTTAAGAAAAAAACTGAGGTGTACAAATTGGAAACAACAAAACGGGGAAGCTGCAGAAATATAAATTGTTAAGCTGGGACTCAGAGAAGCTGACAGGCCTACTAAGTGATGTGACACAAATTCCAAACTGCATTTTGCAACTTTGTGGAATCTGATGAGCTGCTAACCAGGAATTAATTAATCACAGTCACTTGAAGTTGACTGATGTCTTCAAAGGGAGTGAGGCTCGGGTTTCAAGTGCTAATCAAAGGGAAACCAATTCTCAAACTGGATCTGCACATTTGAAAGGCACTTTTTTTCTGGCTGTAAGATGAGTCCCTTTGCATTTTGCCTCCAGCTCCTCTGCCTGTAAAATGTAGATAATAACCTTTCTTAGTATGCAACAGGTGGGAAGGTGGGAAGTATTATCATCTGCATACCTATGATCAAATCAAGCCCTCTAGGATCTGATTTCTTTGCAAAGCCAGAAAGAAACAGATTTGTAACATCTCATTTTTAACATTTCAGCTTTTCAAAAGGGACACGGCTTTCAAAAATGCACGAGTGGTATTGGAAATCTAGTTAATGTTTTAAAAATTAACAAAAGAAGCTTTGGATCTCTGCAATACAGAAGCCAATGTTCTGTTTGGAACCTCTTCCCCTAGTGGCTAGAGAATTTCCACCTTGGCGCTCAGATGTTATGCCAGTTCGGCCACAATTCCCAAAGTAAACCCTGCCATAGGAATGGCCAATTAGTCCATTCTGGCGGGCAAGTATGAACTAATGCCAGCAAGGTTCGCCACCAAGTCCTTGGCATATGGGGAGAGCTAGGTAGTTTTATTCAGTGGTGGGGGCAAGGCATTTTGAGCATATGCAGGGTCACTCTCTTCTTTAGTACTATCTGGATATTCTAAGGGTGAGTTCTGGCACTAACAGAAGGTTCCTGTGCTAGGGCTTGATCATCCCTGCTTGTACTGAAGAACAATTTCTGACATCCTCTTCTACAGAAACCAACTTTAACCATCTCCCAGTGTCAGCATGTTATTAACCAGGCTGCAAGCATGTGGCAGGAAGTCCTATGACATCATTGCTAGGTGGCAGAAAGATATACAGCCACAATTACAAGCTCAGCAATATCTAGGCTAGGTCGGGCAGGAGACCAAGGGAATCGAGGACCGGAAACTTAATGTAAACCCCAGGAGGTATACCATTCTGAGAAACACACCAAGGGTCAGTCATGTAGGAATCATGTATATCACTGAGTGACCTGACCTTGCAGTCCCAATACTGCTCTCAACGTAACTATGTATTATATGAGGCAATGTAACATATTCACGTGTTACTGAACATACATGCTATAGAACACAGGTGTCAAACTCATGGCCCTCCAGATGTTATGACTACAGTTCCCATCATCCCCTGCTGGAATAAGATGATGGGAACTGTAGTCCATAACATCTGGAGGACCGTGAGTTTGACACCTGTGCTATAGAACATACATGCTGGGACCCTTAACCTGTACAACTATCCAAAACAAGTTGTGGGGGCTCCATAATTCTCTCACTTCTTACGCCTTCTCCCTTCACCATTCTATAATACACAGCCCATGCAACTCAGGAACACAGAAAGACAGCTGAGACAGCAAACTTCTCAGAAGTAACTCCCAATTTAAATAATATAATAATAATAAGCCTTTATTTGGCATAACAATAATCATAACACAATAAAAAACCTGAGATAAAAGGTATACAAATACAAAGGTTTAAGATAGAATATAAATTATTGATTGTGCATCACCTCCAGTAAAAATTGTGCTACCAATTCACAAGTTTCATTGTCAGAATTGTCCAGAAGGAAAGGAAGTCTACCTGATTCTCCCATTTCACTAGGTATCCTAGAAAGAATATTGGAATATTTTGATCTGATATTAGCAGATTTAGGGCAGCAAAGCAGTTGATGTGCCAATGTTTCAATTTGTTGTTCACCACAAGAGCATACCCTTTCGCTCATTTCCAAGGTTAGTTGTAAAATCTACCACCTACACAATAAAGGCCGGAGGAAAACATTGAAGCGAAAGCAAGGTGTGGAGGGCTCTTCTCTGCATTGGATTAGTCAAAAAAATACAAATGAGGGAGCCATCCTGTTTTGATATAGGGTGATATTAGAAAAGATGTAAGCGGTGAACAAAGTTTTTCATAGCAGCCCTCTAAATAGAATTAAATCCATTCGCTTTCCAACAATTCTTTTGTTTTAACAAAGTTGTAGGATTCTGAACTAGATAGCGGGAAAAGCGAAGCCTTGAGAGATATACCAAGTGATTCAATCTTTCTTTTCGATCAGAGAGAACCATGGATTAGCCTGAGTATCAGACAAAAGTAGGTGAATCCAGCGAGTGCTCATCATGTCGAGAAAATGCAGAAGCGAAACCAAAATTTAAAAGCTCTCAACCGGGGAAGTCTCCTATAAACTAATGAATTTTGGCCCAGTTCTAAACAGAGGTCATCGTGACAATTACGTAATTTGGCAGGCCCATAATTTTAGGAAAAAATTTGGATTGGACAGTATTCAAAGGAGTCGATCCAACTGCTTTGGAGCCAGATAGGTACTCACCCATAAAGTAACTGGCGCTTCTATCTTAGGAAAGTTACAGATTTTTTAGTGCTGCTGGGACAAGGGAGGTGGCCCTTTCCATGCGCGAAAGAAGCGTGCAATGGCAGAATAACTGATGGTAGCAGCTGTGCCCAATGGCAGCTTTTGTGTGGAGGTAACCAGGAGAGGGTTATAAGAAAATGTAATTCCAAGATATTTGTATTGGTTAACCTGCTCCACTGGCACTTTATTAATGTCGCCCAGTTATATGGTTTTCTTTTTGTATTTGTTTGGCAAAGATCCAAAATCTTGGTCTTTTGATAATTGATAACTAGTCCGTTTTCTGTTACAGTGCTGCTGCCCACATCTATTCACAGCAGTCGCAGCTAAGTCCAACCCTTTTTGGCCTTGTGAGAGATAGAAGGATGGTATCATCAGCATATAGAAGTATTGGAATATGCCTTGAGCCTAATTTAGGGCATGGTTGTTAATTTCCAATATAAGGCTGGATGGAAGGTCACTCAAAAATAAATTGAAAAGGGTTGGTGCTAACACACAGCCTTGGCCTCACACCTTTAAAGGTGAGAAATAGAATCAGTCATGAGAGACCTTCTAATGCGTTGAGCACTGCTTAACTCTGCAGTTTGTGTTGTTGGTATAAAGTTGCCTGATTAGAGAAAAGAAGTTTCATTGGTTCTATTCCTTGTATACAGCCTAATTTATTCCAAAGAGCGTTCTCTAGAGACTGTGTCAAAAGCTGCCTCTCAAATCAATGAAAGGCAGCAAGCAAAAGTTCTTCTTGGACTTTTGTGATTATTTATTAACCAAATGCTTAAGAAGCATAGCATGGTCTAACGTGGATTTCCCCCTCGTGAAGCCTATTTGCTCTGGGCCAATGATGTTCTGATGAATCGTCCAGGCCTGTAGTTTGGGTAGAAGTGTCTTAGCATATATTTTCCCAATGACTGATGTCAAACTAATTGGGCGGAAGTTGGCAGGATCCGATGGGTCACCTTTTTTATAAATAGGTACAATGACTGCAGATAGCCGAGGCTTAGGAATGAGGCCTGAGTCATTGATTTGGGTGAATAGATTGGCCAAAAGGGGTGCCCACCACTCTATATGTGACTTCAGTATCTCTGGGGAAATTATATCTGGGCCAGAGGCTTTACGGGGTTTCAATTCAGTTATTAGATCCATGATTTCCTGAGTTGTGACAGGAAACTCCCAATTTATTTAATGGCATTTACTCCCAGGAAAGCGCTCCTGAGATTGTTGCCTGAATCCAGGATACAAAATTTGTTGTGCACATGTAACCCCCATGCCCAGAATGGATTGGCCCAGAATGGGTTGACCCAGTAAGGGGGTGGAGACTCAGAGCAGCAGAAAGGCTGAAAGAGCTCTTTGCAGAAGACAAGGGTACCAGACTCGGACCCTGATTTCTATAAGTCCTTAACACCTTGTTAAGGTAATTGCAATATTGTTGGGAACTACTGGGAAGGTAGTTGTTGTTTTTGCTATGTTGTAAATGTTGGAGTTTATTGTTTCAGGGTTTTCTTTTGTGGTTGTAATGGGTGAGAGTTCTCCTGGAGACCTTCATCATGTTGCAACCTGTTCATCAAGCCCTTGGAGTCTTCAGGAGCCAACCAACTTGCAAAGAAGAATTTGGACTTGGCAATATCAGTAGACTGTAAATAGAAGGACTAGAAATGCAACCTGAACAGGACCTTGAATTGTAACGTTAAATGTTGATATTATATGTTATATGTAAAAAAAAGTAAACCATTTTGTTGTTTAAAAATTGTTGTTGCAACTCATTCCAAGTACTGCCCCACAGAACCCACAAGCTGAGGTTACACACATTGTTTCCTGCAAGGGGTAACCACACTCATGCACACACACAACTACATTGCCATTTGATAATCCCCAGAATATAATCTGGGCAGCATATTCTACATATCCCATTTTCTGCTCCTTCCGTGGCCGATTACTCAGTGCAGGCTGTTCCTAGCCTTGCCCCACTCTGGTACAAAAAGTTGCACCAGCATGTGTGGGACAAGAGGAAGAGTGTTGGGACAAAACAAATCTTGCCCTGACACACCTCCTCTCTCAGCACGCCACAAAGAGGAAGCAAGTCGGGACAAAATATCTTGCGTTGACATGCTTCCAGTTCATCACGCACCAGAGCACTGGTGGGTAATCGGCCTGAGTTCTCCAGAATCAGGATGTAAAGCCAGCGTGCTGTGGTGGTTAAGAACAGGTGAATTCTAATCTGGAGAACGGGGTTTGATTCCTCACTCCTCCACCTGAGTGACAGAGGCTTATCTGATGAACCAGATGTGTTTTCAGCACTCCTACATTCCTGCTGGTTGACCTCAGGCTAGTCACAGTTCTCTCTGAACTCTCTCAGACCCACCTACATCACAAGGTGTCTGTTGTGGGGAGAGGAAGGGAAAGGAGCTCGTAGGTCACCTTGAGTCTCCTTATAGAAGATAAAGGTGGGGTATGAATCCAAACTCTTCTTCTTCTAAAGGAGTCTGGAATTCTCTCCTGAGACCCACACCCAGAAACCTAGGGTTGCCAACATACAGGTGGAGCCTGGAGAAGTCCAAGAATAACAAACGATCTCAAGACTACAGAGATCAGTTTCCCTAGAGAAGTGGCAGATTTGGAGGGTGGGTTCCATGGCATTATATTCCGCAGTGGTCACTCCTCTCCCCATACCTTACCCTCCAAGGCTCCGCCCCCAAATCGCCAGGAATTTTCCAAACTACACCTTCCTCCCCCCATTTCCACACTGGAAATAAATCAGACTAATTTGCACACCGATACTATTTCCATAACTATGCAATTTTTTAAAAAACCAAAAATGTAAATAAATATATCATAACAAATACTTTAAAAGATCATTCATGAAGCCAGGGATGACACGGGATTTAAGGTGAGAATAATCCACCTTCATAGCCTCCTGTACATGTCAGGGTTTCATCTTTCTGCCATTGATTTACAGAGTCAATTATTTGCTTGGAAATACCTCTTTGACTTTCAAATGACATTCCCGGTTGATCAAAACAATGGGCTGTCAATGTGCAGATGTTGGCATTTTGTGCATTTATATGCGGTTAATATTTTACCCACAAAGACGTACATACAAAAATAGCATCGTGTACTAATAGCAAAGATGATTGACGAAAAGAAAGGAAATCACTCGGTGAAGGAGAAAAAGAATTGCTGTTTTCTCTTTCCTGAGGCCAGTAAGTCAGAGAGAGAGAAAGAGAGAGAGAGAGAGAGAGAGAGAGAATCTGCATGCCCCACGCAAATAGAGGGCAGCTTCGTAAGAGCAATGCTTCATTTTAGTGGTATTTGTGAAGGAGAATCCCCCCCCGCCCCCAAAATCAGGTTCCAGTCCTTTTAAAAAGGCTGTTAGAATCCTGATGATTCACTGAGAGAGATTTCTCGAGAACATGGCCTGGCGCAACCTTAACCACAGTTTGTTGATGAGGAAGCCATCATTAAAAATTAACAGAGCCTGCAGTGTGAGAAGGAGAGCAAAGCTGATTTCAAGCACAGCTCAGAGTATTTCGGCAGCAGCGAGGACCCTGGCGCACAGCAGATTGGTGTATCAGAGAGGAGTGATTTGATGCAAGTCCAAGCTGTTAGATCCACAGGTAGCATCCAATAGCATGCAGAGAAGCTGCATAGATGCTCTTAGATTTTTAAACAACAGTGGATTCTGCACAGCACAAACATAACGTCTTGAGGGTGTTATAAAAAGCGTTTTGGGGGAAAACTTCGCACAGCTCTTTCCCCCCAACAACTGCAGTCTGTTTTATTGCTCTCAAGCTGGGTTTTTCAAAATTGCCTAACTAGCAATCTTTTCTCAAAAAACCTGGCTTGAAGATGCTCACCTGCAAACACAACAGGCAAGAGGTGCTTTATTTTTCCTGTCCGCTGGTCAATTTCCCCCCTCCCATCTATCTTTTACTTTCATTTCTGCCACTGTCCACCATTTCAGGATGATTCTGCCTGCCCACCATTTTGTGCAGTTTGCCCAGCATGCTGTAGGCTGTTTCTCAGACAGCCCACCATTATACAAGTCCCCCAAACATGTTTTCTCCCTGTGGCAGAGATAATGTCTGCCATTTCACGCATAGATCTACAATAACACATTCATTATTGCCTGGCCATTGTGTGAAAAGTTCCTTTCTCTCTCTTTTTAGAATTGTGTGTGTTGAAAATGCAAAGCTACGTAGATGCACTTGACTGTAATCCAAACTGAGCATTTGTTAGGTGGACAAGCCAGATTCTCCGGTTCATTATCAGCACATTTTATTAATGACTGTATCATTAGCTTGGAGAAGACCAGACGGTGGGGAATTGTTTCCACTGGTAATAATGGTTTACTATATTGGAGAAATAGGAAGGGGAGGACTGTGACATGTATGACTCAACCCCACATCTGACTCAGCATATGACTCAACACGATGTGTGACTCAACGTGACAACCAATGAAAGCAAAGGAGACAGGGAGCACCAGATAGGTCCAATCAGACCACGGATGAAAAAGAACAGCCAATCAGAATGTGGGGAAATTGGCATGTCTGCGAGGATTCGTTTCTTTACGCCTTTGAAGTTGTGCATGTGTTGTAGATTTAAAAAACAAACATGTTTTTGTGCGAAGGGGCCAAAACAACTTGAATCATTTTCATGAGCTCAATGGGTTAAAAGGCTTACATGAATGGTTAAAAGGCTTACATGTGAACAACAAAAAGGGGAAATGAGTTCATTTGTAATGACTGCAACCCATTATAAATATCCACCAATGAGGTCTAGAAACATACATTTTAAAAAAATATATCCTGTGGGGCAGTTTTGCTCTTCCCAGCAGAGTCTCTTGGCTATGCCCTTTGTGTATAAGACATGCTTTATAAAAGTGTAGGGTGTAGCTTACAAAAGCATTGCCTGGGGCTCACCAACCAAGAGCCCCGGACCTGGAGTCAACAGTATAAAGCTAGAACTAGACACCCTCTGTGCTCAGTCTGATCCTGGTCACAGCAAGGTTTGGATCGAGCTCTAAGCTGAAGGCTGTTTAAAACTGGACCCAAGCCTTTCTGAGGCCAGGATCAAATGGACTCTTGCCGCTCCCAATCCTCACGTGGAGATTGGGGGTGAGGTGAGCCCCACTCATCTCAAACAGGGAATTTGGGACTGGGGTGCAGTTGCAAGGGATGTGTGGCCTTACAATGTGCCCCAGGGCTCCAGCTCCCCATGCCCCACTAGCTACTCCACTGCTGGGTTCAGGCATTTTCAGTGGCTATTTGATGCAGGTGGAACAGACACCCAGGAGAAATTTGGAGGGGCTTTTGTATGTAATATATGTACCGTGAAGCTACGCCTGACTTATGGCAACCCCAGAAAGGGGCTTTTAAGGCAAGTGAGAAGCACAGGTGGTCTTCTTTGGTTATCTGCCATCCAAGTACCAACCTCCTCAGATGCCAAGATCTGATGAGGTCAGGCTATGTCATACCATGCTTCCTCTCATGGGGGCCTTACCCTTCTGGTATTCCAGGTACAGTATAGGTAGTTTCCCCTTCAGTCGTACCCAACCCTGGGGTACCACTGCGAGCAGTGATTTTATAGGCAAGCCGTTTTTGTGGGATAGTTTGCCATTGCTTTCCCCGGCTATTCCTTACCGCCTAGCGATGAGCTAGGTACTCATTTACCAACCAAGAAATGGATGGATGGCAGAGTTGTCCATGAGCCAGCTGCCAGGATATCTGACCCACAGGGGGCTTGAACTCTGACTGTGTGAATGGCAGTGCAAGCACTTAACCACTACACCACATGGCTCTTAGGTAGAGTATAAATCACAACTATTCTGAAGAACATTAGGGGCAGCGTGAACCCAAGCTGGGGGGTCCCCAACCTTTTTGAACCAGGGTGCACCTTTGGAATTCTGACATGTAATGATGGACTCAAGCATAAAATGGCTGCCACAAAACACAAAATGGTCACCATGAGAGGTGGAGGCAACCCCAATGAGATCTCAGGAAGTGACATCATGCATAACTCTTAATAGTAGGGTGGTGGAAGGTGCCGTCAAGTTGCAGTTGACTTATGGCAACCCTGTAGGATTTCCAAACAAGAGATGAATCCAGGTGGTTTGCCACTGCCTGCCCTGCACAACGACCCCAGCCATCTGAATACTAGCCAGAGCAAGCCCTGCTTAGCTTCCAAGGTCTGACAAGATTGGGCTAGTCTGGGCCACGCAGATCAGGGCAACTCTAATAGCAACCCTTCAATATTACAGGC